>NC_057807.1:235785188-236089030 GCF_018294505.1 Triticum aestivum
AGTGTTGGTCCAAACTAGAGCACCGTGCGGGACCATTCCTTGGAAACTTGGATTCGTCGGTTCCTGTACGCTTCGCTTATCCGGTGTGCCCTGAGAACGAGATATGTGCAGCTCCTATCGGGATTTGTCGGCACTTCGGGCGGCTTTGCTGGACTTGTTTTACCATTGTCGAAATGTCTTGCGAACCGGGATTCTGAGACTGATCAGGTCTTCCCGGGAGAAGGTATATCCTTCGTTGACCGTGAGAGCTTGTGATGGGCTGAGTTGGGACACCCCTGCAGGGTATATTATCTTTCGAAAGCCGTGCCCGCGGTTATGAGGCAGATGGGAATTTGTTAATGTCCGGTTGTAGATAACTTGACACTTGACTTCATTAAAATGCATCAACAGCGTGTGTAGCCGTGATGGTCTCTTCTCGGCGGAGTCCAGGAAGTGAACACGGTTTGAGTTATGTTTGACGTAAGTAGTTTCAGGATCACTTCTTGATCGCTTCTAGCTTCTCGATCGTTGCTTTGCTTCTCTTCTCGCTCTCACTTGCGTATGTTAGCCACCATATATGCTTAGTGCTTGCCGCAGCTCCACCATATTACCCCTTTTCCTACCTATAAGCTTAAATAGTCTTGATCTCGCGGGTGTGAGATTGCTGAGTCCCCGTGGCTCACAGATTCTACCAAAACAGATGCAGGTGCCCAGGATACCAGCGTAGATGGCGCAACTGAGCTGAAGTGGGAGTTTGACAAGGACCTTGGTCGTTACTATGTATCGTTTCCAGATGATCAGTAGAGGAGCCCAGTCGGGACGATCGGGGATCTAGCATTTGGGGTTGTCTTCTTTTCATTTGAATTTGACCGTAGCCGGTCTATGAGTGTATTTGAATGATGTATGATCTTAATTATGTATTGTGTGAAGTGGCGATTGTAAGCCAACTCTCTTTATCCCATTCTTGTTCATTACATGGGATTGTGTGAAGATGACCCTTCTTGCGACAAAACCACTATGCGGTTATGCCTCTAAGTCGTGCTTCAACACGTGGGAGATATAGCCGCATCGTGGGTGTTACAGACAAGGAGAGGAGGCGCCAAAGGAAGGGGAATCCTTCTCCTCTTCCACTTGGTGGAAGAAGGGAAGGATTCCTTCCCTTGCCAAATTCGGCCTAGGCCTGCCATAGCCCTGTGGCGCCCCTTGTGGGCCCCACGAGGCCCACTAGGGGTCGCCATCTCACGACGGTCCTTCACATTTTTGTTCCACAAATATAATTCTAGATTTTTCGGATGTCTCCGAAACCCATTCCGATGACCCCAAAAACTTTTCATATATAGATCCGGACTCTTCGAAATTATGTTATACCTTTTCGAAATTCCCATAACCCTTTTGAAATCATCTGAAACACTTTCGGGACTATCGGAAACTCTTTCTCATTTCACTAGTAATCTGGACTGGAATCCTTAAGCATGTTACCCTACAGGTTTGGAAATAAGCGGACATGTCCCAGAACCCCTTTCGGACAATAGTTAACGACATGATTTAGGCACCCATTAACTCCCACGTATTCAGAAATTCTCGAGCAAACCTTTTTATGAATATCATTCCCTTTGCTTCACGATACATTTATGAAACCCGAGGAGAGATTATCATATCTCCGTGTTCAACTCCTTGATCACTATACCGCTTATCCTTGTTACCGGTTTCATTCTCTTTACCCGTGTCTATGTTACGGTATCCCGTGATCATAACCACAAGTGTCTGGCTAGACGATAATGACACCATAACACCGAGTGGGCCTAGAGAGTATCTCTTTATTAGAGCAAATCCCAGTCTTGAACTATCGCTACCGAGGCATGTGTTTTCGGTGTACCCTTAAGCCACCTTTATTCACATCCATTTACAGAGTGACATGTGGTAAACCCCAAAGTAACCATCCGGTATGTTGATATGTAATATTCTCATGGTCCAAGGAACAATACAAACATGGACAAGTTGTATGAATTACCAATAACATAATAATGATGACATCTCTGAGTAATTCATAAGTTGGGTCTATCCAACTCCGATTTTATCATGACAACAATGTTCTCATGTATTGATAGCATCGTTGTTACACTAACAATGTTCATGATCAAGAAAACAAGATCATCGTCAATACATGAGGCTAGACTAGGGATCTCTTGGTGTTTATATTTCCACACATGTATTTGGGTTTTCCTCTGAATCTCATATTCAAGAAGAAATAATAACATTTATTATTGCCTCTAGCGCATATTTCCAATGTTAGGTCAACGATGACATCGATCATAACTTCCAAACCCAGAACGGACTGAGGCAAGGTGACCCAGGTCGCCGACCTTATTTTATATTGTGGCACATATGTTGGCTATTCTCTAGCAAGAGCTAGGGAGGATGGTCAATTTGGGGTTGACCCATAAGTATAGGGGATCACGACAGTCTTTGAGCAAAGTATTTCAGCCCAAATGTATCAATTTCACACAAGGGGAGCCAAAGAATATTTATAATCTTTAGTAGTTGAGTTGTCAATTCAACCACACCCGAAGAGGTAACTTGCTTGCGGCAATTTATTAGTAGCATAGTAATTTGATAGTAGTAGTGATAGTAATGATAACAGAAATAGTAGCAAGATTGCAAATCACTGGGAAAGTACAGTAGTAGTAGTTAACGGAAACAACAACAGCAAAAGCGTAGGCATGTAGTAAGCAATGGGGTTGCTCAGATGATATTCAATATACAACAGTCATAATCTAGAGCGATAACAAACTAGCTCCAATTCATCAATCATATGTAGGCAGCATTCCATATATAGTTATACGTGCTTGCAATAAGAACTTGCATAACATCTTTTGTCCTACGCTCCCGTCGTAGTGGGTTTCCTAATGAATCTAAGGGTAATTAAGGTGCTCCTTTTAATAGAGAACCGGAACAAAGCATTAACACATAGTGAATACATGTAACCCTCAAGTTAAAGTCATCCCCGTCAATATCCCAATTTGTTAGAAATATGCCCTAGAGGCAATAATATTGTATAATTATATTTGCATTTTCATAATTGAGAGTTTATTATTCATGTTATAACTGTTGTGACACTGGAATATGGGATTCAATGGAAAACTCATATGCACGTGTGGAATGATAAACGGTAAAAGGCTAGGTTCCTGGTCTTGCCTCTAGGACTGGCTCAACTGTTGTTGGTGATCATGTTTTCCGAATCTTAGGATATCGTTAAGTGTAATGATAGTCCTAAGAAACTACAGTGAGAGTATGACATTAGAAGAACAATCATATTGAATCGACCCAATCTTGTTTGTTATACTTTGAGATAATGTCGTCTAAAATTAATTGTTATAACATAGAGTGTTAGCATGTGTTTTAGTTCCTCAGACCATGAGAGTATCATAGTCACTTCCTACCATATGGTGTAGATTGGGGTTTCTCCAACATCATCATTAACACGATGATCATAATGACAACTTACGGGTTCACTGAGAAGTTTGACAAGGGACTAGATAGCTCAAGAGTGGGATTTGCTCCTGCGATGATGGAGAGATATTCTTAGGGACCTCTCAGTGTGATGGCATCCATCATCGTCTGGCCAAACACAAGTGACTACATCACGGGGATGCTGAAACACTTCAATGAGAAAGAAGAACAAAATCGAGAACGGAATTGATAACCCACAAGTATAGGGGATCAATTGTAGCTTTTTGATAAATAAGAGTGTCGAACTGTTGGGGAACGTAGTAATTTAAAAAAAATCCTATGCACACGGAAGATCATGGTGATGCATAGCAACAAGAGGGGAGAGTGTTGTCCACGTACCCTCGTAGACCGAAAGCGGAAGCGTTAGAACAACACGGTTGATGTAGTCGTACGTCTTCACGGCCTGACCGATCAAGCACCGAAACTACGGCACCTCCGAGTTCTAGCACACGTTCAGCTCGATGACGTCCCTCATACTCCGATCCAGCCGAGTGTCGAGGGAGAGTTCCGTCAGCACGACGGCGTGGTGACGATCTTGATGTTCTACCATCGCAGGGCTTCGCCTAAGCACCGCTACAATATTATCAAGGAGGACTATGGTGGAGGGGGGCACCGCACACGACTAAGAGATCAAGAGATCAATTGTTGTCTACGGGGTGCCCCCCTGCCCCCGTATATAAAGGAGAAAGGGGGAGGCGGCCGGCCTAGGAGGAGGGCGCGCCAAGGGGGGAGTCCTACTCCCACCGGGAGTAGGACTCCTCCTTTCCTTGTTGGAGTAGGAGAGAAGGAAAGAGGAGGAGAGGGAGAAGGAAAAGGGGGCTACACCCCTTGTCCAATTCGGACCAGAGGGGGGGCGCAGGCCTCCTTCCTTTTGGCCTCTCTCCTCTATTCCCGTATGGCCCAATAAGGCCCATATACTCCCCGGCAAATTCCCGTAACTCTCCGGTACTCCGAAAAATACCCGAATCACTCGGAACCTTTCCGAAGTCCGAATATAGTTGTCCAATATATCGATCTTTAAGTCTCGACCATTTCGAGACTCCTCGTCATGTCCCTGATCTCATCCGGGACTCCGAACTCCTTCGGTACATCAAAACTCATAAACTCGTAATATAACTGTCATCGAAACCTTAAGCATGCGGACCCTACGGGTTCGAGAACTATGTAGACATGACCAAGACACGTTTCCGGTCAATAACCAATAGCGGAACCTAGATGCTCATATTGGCTCCTACATATTCTACGAGGATCTTTATCGGTCAAACCGCATAACAACATACATTGTTTGCTTTGTCATCGGTATGTTACTTGCCCGAGATTCGATCGGCGATATCTCAATACCTAGTTCACTCTCGTTACCGGCAAGTCTCTTTACTCGTTATGTAATGCATCATTCTGTAACTAACTCATTAGTTACATTGCTTGCAAGGCTTATAGTGATGTGCATTACCGAGAGGGCCTAGAGATACCTCTCCGACAATCGGAGTGACAAAACCTAATCTCAAAATACGCCAACTCAACATGTACCTTTGGAGACACCTGTAGAGCTCCTTTATAATCACCCAGTTACGTTGTGACCTTTGGTAGCACACAAAGTGTTCCTCCGGTAAGTGGGAGTTGCATAATCTCATAGTTGTAGGAACATGTATAAGTCATGAAGAAAGCAATAGCAACATACTAAATGATCAAGTGCTAAGCTAACAGAATGGGTCATGTCAATCACATCATTCTACTAATGATGTGGTCCGTTAATCAAATGACAACTCATATCTATGGTTAGGAAACATAACCATCTTTGATTAATGAGCTAGTCAAGTAGAGGCATACTAGTGACATTAAGTTTGTCTATGTATTCACACATGTATCATGTTTCCGGTTAATACAATTCTAGCATGAATAATAAACATTTATCATGAAATAAGGAAATAAATAATAACTTTATTATTACCTCTAGGGCATATTTCCTTCACGAACCCAATGAGGAGCTAAAGGCAGGATTTGTATTCCCTTCAAGTTCTATCGACCACTGATACAAATCTACGGACACTTAACATTTGCTTTACCTAGAACAAGTACGAAACTATTTTGTAGGTGATAGGATAGGTTTGCAATAATAATACTAGGAGTACTTAGTGATAATAAAACTATGAGTAATTTGCAAGATAATAAAGTTAGCTGTTTAGTAGATAGCTTTTGTAACACAAGAGAAGTATTTTTGTCCCCAGGCAATCAATAAATAGACTGGTAATCATTATTGCAATTTTATATGAGGGAGAGGCATGAGCTAACATACTTTCTCTACTTGGATCATATGCACTTATGATCATAACTCTAGCAAGCATCTGCAACTACCAAAGACCATTAAGGTAAAACCCAACCATAGCATTATTATCAAGCCCTCTTTATCCCATACGCAACAACCCACCTACTCGGGTATGTGTTTCAGTAACTCATGCTACCCACCATAAGTGAATCATGAACGTATTGCAACACCTTACAACGGGAATCCCTCACACTTGCGCGACATGGAGGGCACCATAGGACATCACCAAAATAAAACATACAACTCAAACCAATCACGATCATCAATCAACCCATAGGATAAAACAGATCCACTCAAACATCGTAGGATGGCCATACATCATTGGATAATAATATATAGCATTAAGTGATGACCCACAAGTGTAGGGTATCTATCGTAGTCCTTTCGATAAGTAAGAGTGTCGAACCCAACGAGGAGCAGAACGAAATGATAAGCGGTTTTCAGTAAGGTTTTCTCTGCAGGCACTTAAATTGTAGGTAATAGATAATTTTGTGATAAGATAAATTGTAACGAGTAACAAGTAAATAAAGTAAATAAAGTGCAGCAAGGTGGCCCAATCCTTTTTGTAGCAAAGGATAAGCCTGGACAAATTCTTATAGTGAGAAAGGAGCTCCCGAGGACACATGGGAATTATCGTCAAGCTAGTTTTCATCTCACTCATATGATTCGCATTCGGTACTTTGATAATTTGATATGTGGGTGGACCAGTGCTTGGGTACTGCCCTTACTTGGAAAAGCATCCCACTTATGATTAACCCCTATTGCAAGCATCCGCAACTACAAAAGAAGTATTAAGGTAAACCTAACCACATCATTAAACATATGGATCCAAATCAACCCCTAACAAAGCAACGCATAAACTAGGGTTTAAGCTTCTATCACTCTAGCAACCCATCATCTACTTATTACTTCCCAATGCCTTCCTCTAGGCCCAAATAATGGTGAAGTGTCATGTAGTCGACATTCACATAACACCACTAGAGGAAAGACAACATACATCTCATCAAAATATCGAACGAATACCAAATTCACATGACTACTAATAGCAAGACTTCACCCATGTCCTCAGGAACAAACGTAACTACTCACAAAGCATATTCATGTTCATAATCAGAGGGGTAATAATATGCATAAAGGATCTGAACGTATGATCTTCCACCAAGTAAACCAATTAGCATCAACTACAAGGAGTAATCAACACTACTAGCAACCCACAGGTACCAATTTGTGGTTTTGATTCAAGATTGGATACAAGAGATGAACTAGGGTTTTGAGAGAAGATGGTGCTGGTGAAGATGTTGATGGAGATTGACCCCCTCCCGATGAGAGGATCGTTGGTGATGACGATGGCGATGATTTCCCCCTCCTGGAGGGAAGTGTCCCTGGCAGAACAGCTCTGCCGGAGCTCTAGATTGGTTCTGCCAAGGTTCCGCCTCGTGGCGGCGGAGTTTCGTCCCGTAAGCTTTCCCATGATTTTTTCCAGAGTAAAAGCCTTCATATAGCAGAAGATGGACACCAGAGGGCCACCAGGGGGCCAGGAGACAGGGGGCGCGCCCAGTAGGGGTGGGCGCGCCCCCCACCCTCCTGGCCAGGGTGTGGGCCCCCTAAGGTGTTTCTTCCGCTCAATAATTCTTATTAATTCCAAAAATAAGTTTCGTTGAGTTTCAGGATTTTTGGAGCAGTGCAGAATAAGTTTCCAATGTTTGCTCCTTTTCCAGCCAGAATTCCAGCTGCCGGCATTCCCCCTCTTCATGGTAAACCTTGTAAAATAAGAGAGAATAGCCATAAGTATTGAGATATAATGTGTAATAACAGCCCATAATGTAATATATATTGGTATAAAAGCATGATGCAAAATGGACGTATCAACTCCCCCAAACTTAGACCTCGCTTGTCCTCAAGCGGAAGCCAAAATCGAAAAATATGTCCACGTGTTTAGAGATAGAGGTGTCGATAAAAATAAAATACGGACATGAGGGCATCATGATCATTCTTATGACAGCAACATATATAGATTTTATCATATGATTTCTTATACTCAAGTAACAATCAATTCACAATGACAAGTATGGTTTAGAAACTTCATTGAGAACTAACAAACTATAATCTCAGTCATTGAAGCAATTGCAATTTATCATAACATCAGACAGAGTTAAGAATAGAGCTTCTCAGCAAGTCCACACACTCAACTATCTTGTAGTCTTCTACAATTGCTAACACTCACGCAATACTTGTGGTTATGGAGTTTCAGCCGGACACTGAGAAAGATAGGGGCTTATTGTGTTGCCTCCCAACGTATTCACCTTTAGGTGATGTCAACAATAATAGCCCATGCTAACTTACATCCAATTGGATATATGTATCATGATCTTTCAAACACGAGGAGCTTGCCAAAGGATAAAATGAAAAAGGGAAAGGTGAGGATCACCTTGACTCAAGCATAAAGTAAAAACATAAAGTAAAAGATAGGCCCTTCGTAGAGGGAAGCAGAGATTGTCATGTGCGTTTAGGGTTGGATGCACAAAATCTTAATGCAAAAGAACGTCACTTTATATTGCCCCTTGTATGTGGACCTTTATTATGCAGTTCGTCGCTTTTATTACTTCCACAACAAGATCATATAAAGCTTATTTTCTCTGCACTAATAAGTCATACATATTTAGATAGCAATTTTTATTGCCTACAACATGACAACTTACTTGAAGGATCTTACTCAATCCATAGGTAGGTATGGTGGACTCTCATGGCAAAACTGGGTTTAGGGATATTTGGAAGCACAAGTAGTATCTCTACTTGGTGCAAGGAATTTGGCTAGCATGAGGGGGAAAGGCAAGCTCAACATGTTTGGAAGGTCAATGACAATATACTTTAACTGAGATGTAAGAAAACATAAACCATTACGTTGTCTTCCTTGTCCAACGTCAACTCTTTTAGCATGTCATACTTAATGAGTGCTTCACAATCATAAAAGATGTCCAAGATAATATATTTGCATGTGAACCTCTCTTTCCTTATTACTTCCTATTAATTGCAACGATGACCAAAACTATGTTTATCAACTCTCAACAACTTTTATGCCTCATACTTTCTATGTGTGAAATCATCACTAACCATAAGATCAATATGAACTCTTTTTTCTTTCTACTTTCTCAAGATCATAGCAACATAGCAAAGCCCTTGACTCAACACTAATCTTTATTATAGATAGCTCACGGACTCGATTACATAAAGAGATCACAAAGAAAAACTCAAAACTACTTGATATCAAAACTTCAATCTACTAGATCAAGATACTACTAAAAGGATCGAACTAAATAAAACGGTAAAGATAGGAGTGTGATGGTGATACGATACCGGGGCACCTCCCCCAAGCTTGGCGGTTGCCAAGGGGAGTGCCCATACCCATGTAATTATGTCCTCGGAGGTGATGGAGGTGGTGATGATGATGGTGGATAATCACACATCGAGCGTAAAAGCTCCTCCAGCTTGCGGATAATGCCCTTGAGTCCGGCGATATGATCCTTCAACAAAATATTCTCATGTGTGAGATACTTGTTCTGTATGTGAGCTAACTCAATCATCTTGAAAGCTTCAATCTCTGTTGGAGTAAAGAGGTTAGGTAAGGGTTGAGGGATGTCTTCTTCTTTCACCACCGGAGCTTGAACCTCCATGGACTTCTTGATCCCTTCATCCTTGTTGATCTCTTCCGGTTCTTCTCTTTTCAGCTCTATCTTCAATAGCCAAGCATCCTTGTCTTCGTTGTTGGAGGAGGGTGACATCATGGTGCTCTAGATCTGAAACAGAAACAACTCGAAACGGAAACAGAGGATATTTGCGTGATACGGTGGTCAAAACCTTCAGGAGTTTATATAATTTATTTTTACCGACCAAAATAATAACGTTCTAGAAAACGGAGTCCGGGAGGCACACGAGGTGTCCACCAGACAGGGGGGCGCGCCCAGTAAGGGTGGGCGCACCCTCCACCCTCGTGGAGGCCTCGTGTCCCTCTCAGACTACTTCTTTCTTCCTAAAATTCTTAAATATTCCAAAACTGATAAAAAATGACATTAGAATTGTTTTGGAGTCGGTTTACTTACCGTACCACATACCTATTCCTTTTCGGAGTCTGGAACGTTCTGGAAAGCGTCCCTCATGTATTCCTCCGGGGTTACGGTTTCAATAATATTAGTTTCAACATTGATAGGATTACCTAAGATATAATGTTTAATTCTTTGACCGTTCACCACCCTCGGACTTGTGCCTTCAAAGTTGTTGATTTTTATGGCACCAAAACGATAGACCTCCTCGATAACGTAAGGACCTTCCCATTTAGAGAGAAGTTTTCTTGCAAAAAATCTTAAACAAGAGTTGAATAATAACACATAATCACCTACATTAAACTCATGCTTTTGTATCCTTTTGTCATGCGAGTGTTTGACTTTTTCTTTGAATAGCTTGGCATTCTCATAGGCTTGGGTTCTCCATTCATCAAGTGAGCTAATATCAAACAACCTTTTCTCACCAGCAAGTTTGAAGTCATAGTTGAGCTCTTTAATAGCCCAATATGCTTTATGTTCAAGTTCAAGAGGTAAATGACACGCTTTTCCATAAACCATCTTATATGGAGACATACCCATAGGATTTTTGTATGTAGTTCTATAGGCCCATAATGCATCATCAAGTTTTTTGGACCAATTCTTTCTAGATCTATTCACAGTCTTTTGTAAAATTAATTTGAGCTCTCTATTGCTCAACTCTACTTGACCACTAGACTGCGGATGATAAGGAGATGTGATTCTATGATCATCATACTTAGCAAGCATCTTACGGAAAGCACCATGAATAAAATGTGAACCACCATCAGTCATAAGATATCTAGGGAGTCCAAACCTCGGAAAAATAACTTCTTTAAGCATTTTAATAGAAGTGTTGTGATCAGCACTACTAGTTGGAATAGCTTCTACCCACTTAGTAACGTAATCAACAACACCTAAAATATGTGTATAACCATTAGAGGCAGGAAAATGTCCCATATAATCAAAGCCCCGGACATCAAACGGTTCAATAACAAGAGAATAATTCATAGGCATTTCTTGATGTCTACTAATATTACCTATTCTTGGACATTCATCACAAGATAAGACAAACTTACGAGCATCTTTGAAGAGAGTAGGCCAATAAAAACCAGATTGTAGTACCTTGTGTGCAGTTCTATCTCCAGCGTGGTGTCCTCCATATGATTTAGAGTGACACTTGCGTAGGATCTGTTCCTGTTCATGCTTAGGCACACAACGTCTAATAACACCATCTACTCCTTCTTTATAAAGGTGTGGGTCATCCCAGAAGTAATGTCTTAAATCATAAAAGAACTTTTTCTTTTGCTGGTATGTGAAACTAGGGAGGTATAAATTTAGCAACAATGTAATTAGCATAATCAGCATACCAGTGAGCAGTGCGAGAAGCATTAACAACCGCTAATTGTTCATCAGGAAAGCTATCATCAATAGGCAGTGGGTCATCAAGAACATTCTCTAACCTAGACAAGTTGTCTGCAACAGGGTTCTCAGCTCCCTTTCTATCAATAATATGCAAATCAAATTCTTGGAGCAGGAGAACCCATCTAATGAGTCTAGGCTTAGCATCTTTCTTTTCCATAATATATTTAATAGCAGCATGATCAGTGTGAATAGTAACTTTGGAATCAACAATATAAGGTCTAAACTTATCACATGCAAACAAAACTGCTAAGAACTCTTTTTCAATAGTAGCATAATTTCTCTGGGCAGTATCAAGAGTCTTACTAGCATACTGGATAACATTCAATTTCTTATCAACTCTTTGCCCTAGAACAACACCTATAGCATAATCACTAGCATCACACATGATTTCAAAAGGTAAATTCCAATCAGGTGGCTGAACAATGGGTGCAGTGATCAAAGCTTTCTTAAGTATTTCAAATGCTTCTACACAATCATCATCAAAGACAAAAGGAATATCTTTTTGCAATAAATTAGTCAGAGGCCTAGAGATTTTAGAAAAGTCCTTAATGAACCTCCTATAAAAACCGACATGACCAAGGAAACTTCTTATACCTTTTATGTCCTTGGGACATGGCATCTTTTCAATAGCATCAACTTTGGCTTTATCAACTTCAATACCTCTCTCGGAGATCTTGTGCCCCAACGCAATGCCTTCATTAACCATAAAGTGACACTTTTCCCAATTCAAGACGAGACTAGTGTCTTCGCACCTCAGCAAAACTCAATCAAGGTTCCTCAAGCAATCATCAAAAAAGGATCCATAAACGGAGAAATCATCCATGAATACCTCACAAATCTTTTCACAAAAGTCAGAGAATATAGCCATCATGCATCTTTGAAAGGTAGCATGTGCATTACATAAACCAAAAGGCATACGTCTATAAGAAAAAGTACCGAAAGGGCAAGTAAAAGTAGTTTTTGATTGATCCCCCGCTGACACAGGTATTTGAGAGAAACCAGAATATCCATCTAGAAAGCAGAAATGCGTGTGTTTGGATAGTCTTTCTAGCATTTGATCAATAAAAGGTAAAGGATAATGATCTTTCTTAGTAGCTTTATTTAATTTACGGAAATCAATTACCATCCTATAACCTGTAATAATTCTTTGCGGGATCAATTCATCTTTATCATTAGGAACAACGGTAATACCTCCCTTTTTAGGAACACAATGGACAATGCTTACCCAATCACTATCAGCAATGGGATAAATTATACCTGCCTCAAGGAGCTTTAGTATCTCCTTTCTTACCACTTCTTTCATCTTAGGATTCAATCGTCGTTGAGGGTCTCTAACTGGTTTGGCATCATCCTCCAAATTAATTTTGTGTTGGCATACCGTGGGACTAATGCCCTTAAGATCATCCAGAGTATATCCAATAGCAGCACGGTGCTTCTTCAGAGTTTTCAATAATCTTTCTTCTTCTTGCTCTGAAAGGTTAGCACTAATAATAACAGGATATATTTTCTTTTCATCAAGGTAAGCATACTTAAGATTATGAGGTAATGTTTTGAGTTCAAACACGGGATCACCCTTGGGTGGAGGGGGATCCCCAAGAATTTCAACGGGAAGGTTGTGTTTCAGAATAGGTTCCTGATGAAGGAACACTTCATCTATTTCCCTTCTTTCCTTCATAAACATATCATTTTCATGGTCAAGCAAATATTGTTCTAACGGATCAGTAGCAGGCACGACAATGGAAGAAAGACCAATAATATCATCCTTACTAGGTGATTCTCTATCACGAGGTTGTCTACGAAACTTAGCAAAATTAAACTCATGAGACATACCCTCTAAGACAATTGTAACAGTATCCTTTTCACAATCAATCCTAGCATTAACCGTATTCAAGAAGGGTCTACCAAAAATAATGGGACAAAAATCATCTTGTGGGGAACCAAGAACAAGAAAGTCAGCAGGGTATTTAACCTTCCCACACAAGACTTCAACATCTCTAACTATCCCAACTGGTTTAATGGTATCTGTCGGTGTCAAAACCGGCGGATCTCGGGTAGGGGGTCCCGAACTGTGCGTCTAGGCGGATGGTAAAAGGAGACGAGGGACACGATGTTTTTACCCAGGTTCGGGCCCTCTTGATGGAGGTAAAACCCTACGTCCTGCTTGATTAATATTGATGATGTGGGTTACAAGAGTAGATCTACCACGAGATCAAGGAGGCTAAACCCTAGAAGCTAGCCTATGGTATGATTGTTGTTTGTCCTATGGACTAAAGCCATCCGGTTTATATAGACACCGGAGAGGGCTAGGGTTACACAGAGTCGGTTACAATGGTAGGAGATCTACATATCCGTATCGCCAAGCTTGCCTTCCACGCCAAGGAAAGTCCCATCCGGACACGGGACGAAGTCTTCAATCTTGTATCTTCATAGTCTTGGAGTCCGGCCGATGATGATAGTTCGGCTATCCGGACACCCCCTAGTCCGGAACTCCCTCAGTAGCCCCCGAACCAGGCTTCAATGACGACGAGTCCGGCGCGCATATTGTCTTCGGCATTGCAAGGCGGGTTCCTCCTCCGAATAATTTATAGAAGATTGTGAACACCAGGATAGTGTCCGGCTCTGCAAAATAAATTCCACATACAACCGTAGAGAGAATAATATTACACAAGTTCAATCTGCTGACGTATTTTGTGGCGTAACGTCACACCACTACCAAGCCTTCAAATTGTTTTTATTGTTCCATCTTAGCGCGTTTAGCGAGGTGGTTTCCTTGGCACGTCTTGTCGAAGCAGAGATCGTGTTCCCCTTATTCCGGGATTCCCATCAATACGGACGTGGGTAACCCAACCGCGCCATCAATCGTGATGCTTGGGGGATAAGCGAGTTTTACCAGGCCGGTGGGGACGCGTGTTTCTGTCCGCCCATATAAGGGGATAAAGATCCAACCTTTTTACCTGCGCCTTCTTCCTCCTTGGCTTATCCATCTCTGCGAACTCGAGCTCTAGCACCCAAGCCCGCACATCTCACCTCAACCTTCTCCAAATATGTCCGGAGCGGGAGGCAAGTGGATGGCCTCCTCCGTCATGGAGGGGCATATCCAGAAGCTGCGCAGCGCCGGATACTTGTCCAGCGACATCGCGCATCGGCTCCCCAACGAGGGAGAGCTTATCCCCACCCCCAGGCCCCATGAGAGGGTAGTATACCTTCCCCATTTTCTCCGCGGACTGGGCTTCCCACTTCATCCCTTTGTCCGGGGGCTCATGTTCTACTACGGCCTGGATTTCCATGATCTGGCCCCAAATTTTATTCTCAACATCTCGGCGTTTATCGTCGTGTGCGAGGCCTTCCTCTGCATCCAGCCCCACTTCGGCTTATGGCTCAAGACCTTCAGTGTCAAGCCGAAGGTTGTGAAGGGTAGCCAAGCGGAGTGCGGAGGCGCCATGGTGGGCAGGATGTCCCACGTTACGTGGCTGGAGGGCACCTTTGTGGAAACCATCAAGGGGTGGCAATCGGGGTGGTTCTACATCACCGAGCCGCGTGATCCCGAATGGGCAGCGGCCCTCGAATTCAGATCCGGCATCCCCACATGGCTCACCTCCTGGAAAGAGAGCGGTCAGATTTGGGGCGATCCGGAGGAGCTGACCGGACTCCAAGCCTACGTCCAAAAGCTGGTGGACAAGAAGCTCAAGCTTGTCAACGTAGTCCAGGTCATGCTCATCCGCCAGATTCTCCCATGCCAACGACGGGGCTTCAATATGTGGGAGTTCGATCTGGTGCAACACCAGACTTTGAATGGGCTCTTCGACACTACGTACGAAGAGGTCTAGAAGGTGCTGTTCAAGGGCGCCGAGGCTCCCGCATCCGCTACCGAAGATCGCGGATTCAGCTCGCAGCGTCCGGCTGACGAGGTAAGTGATATTGTCCTTTACGGGACGCTTGTTATTCATAGTTTGACTCTATGCGGGATCTAAACTCCCTTTCCTTTGACAGGACTGGCTAAAGAAGGCCGCACAGGCTATCTGTCCGGCCCCATTGCCAGAGGACCCAGCTGACACCCGCCTAACGGGGCTGCTGGCTCCGGCACCCCACGTGGTGCCGGAGAAGAAGGCCAAGAAGAAGGCCACGGGGACTCGGAAGAGTTCCCGTTTTCAGGTGCTATCGGATGATGAATCCGAGGCCAACTCCTCCCACCAAGGCGAGGAGGAGAAGAAGAAAGCCTCTCCAACAAGGGAGGCCGAAGGGTCCAAGAGGGGAAAAACTCTTCCCCCGGTCTGTGCCGCCAACGCCAGTGACGACGACGAGGACTGGCCCCCAAGGGCCAAGCCTCTGGCGAGATCGTAAGTATCCGGACTCCCGAATAACTTCAAGGTTTTCGTTTTCCGACACATTATGTCTTTCTAATGCCGCATACAACCCTGCAGTCCGCCTAAGGATGATCTCCCCACTTCGTCGAGCGGGTCCTTAGGGGCGTCGAATATGGATTCTCTTCCGACTGCCTCCACCCCCCGTGATGCGGACGATGCCGAGGTGGGATCCCAGGAAGGGACCCACCAGGAGGAGAGGGCCCCAGAGGTGTCGCAGGACAACCTCCCGGACTTTGCACCGGACTCAGCCCCGGAACCCATAGTGGCTCCGGAGTCCGGCGGGTGACCCCTTCGGAAGAAGGGCAACACCGCGACGCCGGCTGCCTCCGTCCAACCGAAGGTGCCGGATAATTTGCTGGAGGCGCTCAACGACGCCTCCATCGAAGAGGAACACCGCACTGTTATGAGTGCGGTGATTCAGAAGGTTCAGCTCGCCAAGAGCGGGCTGACCGAAGCCTGCAGCAGCCTTCTAACAGGCTTTGAGGTAAGAATTTCAATATATGTAAAATGGTACCGCATAGACAGTAGCCCCTGATGCTCGGTTCGGTGTTTGGAAAGAAAAGCCGGACTGAGGATCTTTAGAAAGATAATCACAGGAGTCATGAAAATATGTCAATATGGGATTGCAGGCTGTGCTGCTGACCTCTGCCGCACTGACTGCGGAGGTCAAAACTTTGAAGGAAAACCTCGAGCGGTCCGAGAATGAGCTCGGCCATGCCAAGAAGCAGCTCGAGGAAAAAGAAGGTGAGTAATACCTTATGAAAATTGTACCTTACAGAAAAGGATTTTGGTTGCAAGAAAAATGACAAGGATAACTGGGGTATTGCAGGGGCCACTAACAAGGTGGCGACCCTGAAGGAGGCGGTGGCCGCGGCCGAACGCAATGCGGCTGCGGAGCGCACCGAGCGAGAGAAACAGGAGACGCGGGTGGCGGAGGTACAGCAAGAGCTCCAGGATCTCGTGAGGAAACATGAGAGCCTGGAGCGTGACTTGAAGACTCGAGAGTCTGAGCTTGCAACGGCTCTTGAGAGTGCCAAAGCCGCTAAGGCCGAAGCCTACAAGGCCCTCCAGGAGATAGAGGCGGTGAAGAAAATAGCAGCGGGTAAGGCATTTTTCATGCAAAGTAAGCATGTGAGTGCTAATTACCTATCGCTTACCCGAATTCAGAGCTCTCCAGGAGCGTTCGCAGATCTTCCCCGCAGCGTGTCTGATGCTGCCGCATTCTACCGGGCCGAGGAGGGGAGCTCAACGGAGAAGGTCTTCTGGTCTCAGTATACTGAGGCCGGACATCCGGTGTCCCTTAGAGACCAGCTGAAGCAGCTGGTCGAGCTCCACAAGGCGGCCAAACAGGCCATGAAGGGCCTCATAGTTCGGCTGTGGCCTAAGGAGGCTATGCCTGGGGACTACTTCGGCCTGGTGCGGCAGCTGGTGGACGCGTGCCCGTGGGTTGAAGTTATCAAGCACTCCGCCTGTATCGAGGGTGCGCGTCGGGCCCTTGCCCGCGCAAAGGTGCACTGGGGCAAGATGGATGCCCAGAAGCTTGTGACGGACCCCCCACTAGAGGGCAAGGAGCATCGCACGCCCGAGATGTATTATAGGAGTGTGCTGAAGGGTGCCCGCACTATTGCGGGTGAGTGCTCCAAAGATGTAATATTTGAGTAGACTCGCATTTTGTTATCCTGTGCGCTGAAAACTTGGTTCATATGCGCTAAGCAACGCTTGTTAATTTAAAATATTACCTTCTGTGCGGCTGTTTATCAAATCTGAGAGATGGCAAGTCGTCGGCTTCAGCCCCCATGCCACGAGTGCTGGGGTGTTCGGGATAAACTCGAGCGCTCTTGTTCCCATTTTTGGGTCCATCTAGGGAGGCGCTCAACACAACGAACAAGGCAACCGGACTTATAATGCTTGAACACTCTCACTTAGCCATAGAATTCTATAATTTTAAATTTCGGTGAAGCCCCTAGTTTTTGGAAGGCCGAATTTGGGGCGCTATCCACGCCTTGGCCGGACAGAATCTGGCTCCTCGCTCGAAGCGGCATAAGTCTTTAGGGACTCGCAAAGAACCTCTCGAACAGCGACCAGCTCTCGCCTCATCATGACGGTCAGTTTTAGCTTTCTCCACTGAGGCGTTAACCCAGCTCAACTGGGGCGCAATCGCAGTGGTTCTCCCAGTGCTACCTTAGCCGATAAAACGTAACGTAAGGTACCAAAACATGGGAGCTAGGAAAACCCAACTATTGACCCAAGAACATGATTCGGAGCCGATGCATACAATGCTATAAGTTTGGGGTGCCGCACTTGTGAAAGTGTTCGGACTTATCACACCATAAGCGGGAAACATAAGCCCCTGGTGTATTTAGCCGTACCAAAACGTACGGATGCAACATGTCATAGATGAACATATGTGCAAGAAAGAAATGCAATTAGAAGCAAAAATGTGCTGCATTGCTTTATTCAATAAAAACTGTTGTAAGTGTAGGACGATACAAGTGGTGTGGTAAGCAAGGGATGGGACTGTTTAACATGTCCCCCTCCAGGGGTAGGCTACGGAATAATGCATAAAACAGATTTAATGCTCATAATGGAGACCACCTGGATTTTCGTTGTAGCCTTTCTCCTTCCCTGGCTGTTGTATCGTGGGTTCGGCATGTCTGCTGCCGGACAGGGCCTCTGACGAACGGAGTCCTGTGGGTAAAAAAGAAAAGGAAAAAAAGAAACGACACACTTAAGAGCCCCTGGTGTGGTTGAGCCGCAGTCTGGGCTTATCGTGGTCGAGCCCCTTGCCCCATGCCCATGGTATCTTCAGAGCGTAATGGAGTACGCGAAGGGTCTGTCTTAATGTTTTACAGGGGCTGGGGTTGGGGCCGCACTGCTACGCGTGCTCGGAATGTGCCAGGTGGTCGTGTTGTAGGTTACTCCGGGCACGCTTAGCTGTGTCCGGCCACTTAGCAGCCGGACTCGAGAATTGCCTTAAAAGGCTGCTTTGTACTTCTGTCGCGAGAGCCATTGTATGTTCCTCCATTTGGAGGGAGCGTTCAGTGTTTCTGTTGACCGTGATGACTCCTCTAGGGCCTGGCATCTTGAGCTTGAGGTATGCGTAGTGCGGCACCGCGTTGAACTTTGCGAATGCGGTACGTCCGAGCAAGGCATGATAGCCGCTGCGGAACGGGACTATGTCGAAGATTAACTCCTCGCTTCGGAAGTTATCCAGGGATCCAAAGACCACTTCCAGTGTAACTGAGCCTGTACAATTGGCTTCTACACCTGGTATGACGCCTTTAAAGGTCGTCTTGGTAGGTTTAATCCTTGAGGGGTCTATGCTCATTTTGTGCACCGTGTCTTGATAAAGCAGGTTTAGGCTGCTACCGCCGTCCATCAGGACTCTGGTGAGATGAAATCCATCGACGATTGGGTCTAGAACCAATGCAGTGAACCCACCATGGCGAATGCTGGTGGGGTGGTCCCTTCGGTCAAAGGTGATCAGGCAAGAGGACCATGGATTGAACTTCGGGGCAACTAGCTCCATCGCGTATACATCCCTGAGTGCACGCTTCCGCTCCCTTTTGGGTATGTGCATGGCATATATCATGTTCACCGTCCGCACCTATGGGGGGAAACCCTTTTGTCCTCTATTGTTCGGCGGTCGGGTCTCTTCCTCGTCGTCGCCATGTAGTCCCTTATCGCTATTTTCGGCAATTAACTTGCCTGCCTGCTTGAACACCCAACAGTCCCTATTGGCGTGGTTAGCTGGCTTTTCAGGGGTGCCATGTATCTGGCACAAGCGGTCGAGGATTCGGTCCAAATTGGACGGACCCTGAGTTGTTCTTTTGAATGGCTTTTTCTGTTGACCGGGTTTAGAGCCTCTGAATCCGGCATTGACTGCCGTATCCTCACTATTATCGCCGTTAATGCGGCGTTTGTTTTTGTTGCGACGCGACCTGCCACTACGGTCCTTGATATCCGGACTGCCAGAATTTTGTTGAGGTTGTTGCTGCGTGCTAGCCAGCTGTCCTCACCCGCACAGAAGTGGGTCATGAGTGATGTAAGGGCTGCCATGGATTTCGGCTTTTCCTGTCCCAGGTGCCGGACAAGCGACTCGTCGCGGATGTTATGCTTGAAGGTCACGAGGGCCTCGGCATCCGGACAGTCGACGATTTGGTTTTTCTTGGTTAAGAACCATGTCCAGAATTGTCTGGCCGATTCGTCTGGCTGCTGAATTATGTGGCTTAGGTCATCTGCATCTGGTGGTCGCACGTACGTGCCTTGGAAGTTATCGAGGAATGCGGCTTCCAAGTCCTCCCAACTCCCGATTGACTCTGCTGGCAAGCTGTTAAGCCAGTGCCGGGCTGGTCCTTTAAGTTTGAGTGGGAGATATTTGATGGCGTGGAGATCGTCTCCGCGGGCCATGTGGATGTGGAGGAGATATTCCTCGATCCAGACCGCGGGGTCTGTTGTGCCATCATAAGATTCAATATTGACGGGTTTAAACCCTTCTGGGATTTGATGATCCATTACCTCATCTGTGAAGCATAGTGGGTGTGCGGCGCCTCTGTACTGGGCGATATCGCGACGGAGCTCAAAAGAGCTTTGTCTGTTGTGTTCGGCCCGGCCGGACTTACTGTGTTCGGGGTGACGATGATCATCACGTATCGTGGGGCGCCCACATGATCCATAGATCGATCTTGATTGTCTTGCCTTATCCTCCAATATGTCACGCAGGTCCGGAGTGTTCCCCTGTGGCCTTGTGCTTTTCGAGCGATGCCGGGGTATGGGTCTAGTGAAGGGCCTTGAGGCCTCTCTATCGTGACCACAGGGTGGTCGATCAGCCGTATTGTCTCTTGGTGCAGCGGGATCATATGCCTCCACCTCTAATCGGGGGAGCAGCTTATGTTTGGGGTAGCTTTTGGAGGGGCGTTCGAGTTCATGCTCTTCGGCCGCGAGGACTTCGGTCCATCTGTCGGCTAGCAGATCTTGATCAGCTCTAAGCTGCTGCTGCTTTTTCTTGAGGTTGTTTGCCATGGCCATAAGCCTGCGTTTGAAACGCTCCTGTTCGACGGGATCCTCAGGCACGACGAATTCGTCGTCGTCGAGGCTTGCCTCGTCTCCGGAGGGAGGCATATAGTCCTCTACCTCTTCTTCAGCCGCTCTCTCATGAGGGTTGGCGTCCCCCTCCTCCTGTGCTGGATCTTGCTGGAGTGGGTTGTCTTCGGCGCTATCTGGTGTATTATTGTCTCCGGTGCCGGAATCCTCATTCTTGCTATGGCGGGATTTAGAGCAGCGCCGCTGACGCCGGCGCTTGGGCTGTTTCTTGGAGGGGTCATCCTCCGCTATTCCTTCGCCGTTCCCATCCTTTGGGATATCCACCATGTATATGCCGTATGAAGAGGTGGCTTCCCAGTGCCCGGTGGGCGCTGGTTCTTGGTCGTCTCCGGCATCGTCGTCCATACCGTCGATGTCCTCAGAGTCATAATCTAGCATGTCGGTTAGATCGTCGACGGTGGCTACCAAGTGGGTGGTGGGTGGGCTCCGAATTTCTTCGTCGTCCGCTTCCCAACCGTCCTGGCCGCAGTCCGTCCAGGCCTCTCCTGATAACGAGAGGTACTTTAGCGAACTCAAGATGTCGCCAAAAGGTGAGTGTTGAAAGATGTCCACCGCGGTGAACTCCATGATCGGTGCCCAATCGGATTCGACTGGAGGGGGCGCGGGAGGTCCGGAGTCCGGCAAGGAGTCCGCCACCTCGGAGTCACAAGCTTCATGGGGGACAAGATCGGTGTTCGGCTCTATCACCGTAGAGGTTGCGGCCCCCGAGGTGGTGTCTAGCCATCCATCCTTGGTCTGCGCAGCCGGCTCCGAGTCGAAGATCGGAGGGGTTCGAGTGCGGCCTCCGGGGTACTGTCCGGCTGCAGAGCTAAATCATGCCCATCGTGACAGTACGGCACACTCGGCTGTGGCTCGAATCCGTCGAGGATCAAGTCCCCGCGGATGTCAGCCGTGAAGTTCAAACTTCCAAATTTGACCTGACGGCCAGGGGCGTAGCCTTCGATCTGCTCCAGCTGGCCAAGCGAATTGGCCCGCAGTGCGAAGCCGCCGAATACGAAGATCTGTCCGGGGAGGAAGGTCTCACCCTGGACTGCATCGTCGTTGATGAGCGAAGAAGCCATCGAGCCTATCGGTGACGACACAGAGGAACTCTCAATGAAAGCACCAATGTCGGTGTCAAAACCGGCGGATCTCGGGTAGGGGGTCCCGAACTGTGCGTCTAGGCGGATGGTAACAGGAGACGAGGGACACGATGTTTTTACCCAGGTTCGGGCCCTCTTGATGGAGGTAAAACCCTACGTCCTGCTTGATTAATATTGATGATGTGGGTTACAAGAGTAGATCTACCACGAGATCAAGGAGGCTAAACCCTAGAAGCTAGCCTATGGTATGATTGTTGTTCGTCCTATGGACTAAAGCCATCCGGTTTATATAGACATCGGAGAGGGCTAGGGTTACACAGAGTCGGTTACAATGGTAGGAGATCTACATATCCGCATCGCCAAGCTTGCCTTCCACGCCAAGGAAAGTCCCATCCGGACACGGGACGGAGTCTTCAATCTTGTATCTTCATAGTCTTGGAGTCCGGCCGATGATGATAGTTCGGCTATCCGGACACCCCCTAGTCCGGAACTCCCTCAGTATCCCTATTAGCAAGCTTAATAGAAACATCAATGTCTTCCAATTCAACGGGTGCAATGTCGTGCATAATTTCTTTATATAAGTCATAGGGTATCGCACTAGCACTAGCACCCATATCACATAAGCCATGATAACAATGATCTCCTATTTTAACAGAGATAGCAGGCATGCCTACCACAGGTCTATGTATCTTAATATCTGGTCTAGCAATATTAGTAGTTTCACCACAGAAATAAATAACATGCCCATCTAAATCATCATCCAAGAGATCTTTAACCATAGCAATACTAGGTTCAAGTTTGATTTGCTCAGGAGGTGTATAAGTCTTAGTATTACTCTTACGAACAGCAGTCGAAGTTTTAGCATGATCTTTATCCTAACAGGAAAAGGAGGTTTCTCAACATAAGTAGTAGGAATAATAGGATCACTATAAGTGATAGTCTTTTCTTCAACTGTAATAGGTGCAACTACTTTTACTTCAATGTGAGGATTATATTTAAACCACTTATTTTTAGGGAGATCAACGTGAGTAGCAAAAGATTCACAGAAAGAAGCTACTATCTCAAAGTCAAGTCCATACTTAGCGCTAAATCCATGAAAAGCATCGGTATCCATAAAAGATTTAACACAATCAAACTTAGGTGTCATACCTGACTCCTTACCATCGTTGGAACCCCAATCTTCAGAGTTGCGTTTATTTCTTTACCATAAGTCCCATTTGAAATCAATAGTCTTCAGCATATAAGAACCAGCACAGGAAGTATCGAGCAGGTTGTGATCATTGAGAGAAAGCCGAGCATAAATTTTTTGAATAATCATTTCTCTGGAGAGCTCATGATTGGGGCATGAATATAACATTGACTTAAGCCTCCCCCAAGCTTGAGCGATGCTTTCTCCTTCGCGAGGCCAGAAATTATATATGTAATTACGATCACGATGAACAAGATGCATAGGGTAGAACTTCTGGTGAAATTCCAACTTCAATCGTTTATAATTCTAAGATCTCGTATCATCACATAGCCTATACCATGTCAATGCATATCCCTTGAAAGATAAAGGGAAGACCTTCCTTTTGACAACATCATCGGGAATACCTGCAAGCTTAAATAATCCACAAACTTCATCCACAAAGATAAGGTGTAAATCGGGATGCAATGTTCCATCTCCTGCAAATGGATTAGCTAGCAGTTTCTCTATCATACCCGAAGAAATCTCAAAGTAAATATTTTCAAAAAGTTAAGTAGGTTGAGGAGCAACTCTTTGCTCTTCTTGTCTGGGTGAAGATACCCTGAACAAGCCCCTAAAAGGATTAGTTTACATAGTGACAAGTAACAGAAAATTTCAGCACACTATATAAATGTTTCCTTACCAAGTTCCACTCACCAAAAGCGCTACACTCCCCGGCAACGGCGCCAGAAAAGAGTCTTGATGACCCACAAGTTTAGGGGATCTATCGTAGTCCTTTCGATAATTAAGAGTGTCGAACCCAACGAGGATCAGAAGGAAATGATAAGCGGTTTTCAGTAAGGTTTTCTCTGCAAGCACTTAAATTGTAGGTAATAGATAGTTTTGTGATAAGATAAATTGTAACGAGTAACAAGTAAATAAAGTAAATAAAGTGCAGCAAGGTGTCCCAATCCTTTTTGTAGCAAAGGATAAGCCTGGACAAACTCTTATAATGAGAAAGGAGCTCCCGAGGACACATGGGAATTATCGTCAAGTTAGTTTTCATCACACTCATATGATTCGCGTTCGGTACTTTGATAATTTGATAGGTGGACCAGTGCTTGGGTACTGCCCTTACTTGGACAAGCATCCCACTTATGATTAACACCTATTGCAAGCATCCGCAACTACAAAAGAAGTATTAAGGTAAACCTAACCACATCATTAAACATATGGATCCAAATCAGCCCCTAACGAAGCAACGCATAAACTAGGGTTTAAGCTTCTGTCGCTCTAACAACCCATCATCTACTTATTACTTCCCAATGCCTTCCTCTAGGCCCAAATAATGGTGAAGTGTCATGTAGTCGACGTTCACATAACACCACTAGAGGAAAGACAACATACATCTCATCAAAATATCGAACGAATACCAAATTCACATGACTACTAATAGCAAGACTTCACCCATGTCCTCAGGAACAAATGTAACTACTCACAAAGCATATTCATGTTCATAATCAGAGGGGTAATAATATGCATAAAGGATCTGAACATATGATCTTCCACCAAGTAAACCAATTAGCATCAACTACAAGGAGTAATCAACACTACTAGCAACCCACAGGTACCAATTTGTGGTTTTGATTCAAGATTGGATACAAGAGATGAACTAGGGTTTGAGAGGAGATGGTGCTGGTGAAGATGTTGATGGAGATTGACCCCCTCCCGATGAGAGGATCGTTGGTGATGATGATGGCGATGGTTTCCCCCTCCAGGAGGGAACCCGGCAGAACAGCTCTGTCAGAGCTCTAGATTGGTTCTGCCAAGGTTCCGCCTCGTGGCGGCGGAGTTTCGTCCCGTAAGCTTTCCCACGATTTTTTCCAGGGTAAAAGCCTTCATATAGCAGAAGATGGACACCAGAGGGCCACCAAGGGGCCCAGGAGACAGGGGCGCGCCCAGTAGGAGTGGGTGCGCCACCCACCCTCTTGGCCAGGGTGTGGGCCCCCTGAGGTGTTTCTTCCGCTCAATAATTCTTATTAATTCCAAAATAAGTTTCGTGGAGTTTCAGGATTTTTGGAGCAGTGCAGAATAGGTTTCCAATGTTTGCTCCTTTTCCAGCCAGAATTCCAACTGCCTGCATTCCCCCTCTTCATGGTAAACCTTGTAAAATAAGAGAGAATAGCCATAAGTATTGCGATATAATGTGTAATAAAAGCCCATAATGCAATAAATATTGATATAAAAGCATGATGCAAAATGGACGTATCATTAAGCACCATGTTTAAGTAGAGATTACAGCTAGCAAAACAATGACATCTAATCGAAAAGGCGAAGGCCTCCTGCGTGGGGCCTCCTAACTACTCCTGGCCGTCGACGATCTCCATATGTAGCAGTAGGCTCCGTCGGGGTAGTAGTAGTCGTCGGTGGGATCAGCTGGCTCTTGGACTCTGTCATCTGATTGCAACAATCGGGTACAGGGGGGGAAGGGGGAGCAAAGCAACCGTGATTACTCATCCAAAGTACTAGCAAGACTTCCATCAGATCTATACTAAGTATGCATCGATATCAAAGGAATGAGGCTATATCTTTGGACTATACTACAAAATTGCCAGAATAGAAGGGAAGGCCTAGCCTATCGAAGACTAGCATCTTGCAGCATCTTGTAGCATTAGAAGAGTACATATTAGCATAACATAAGTAACAAGTATATTTTAGTAATGCCCAGAGATCCTTCCTCGACTCCCTACGAGAAAGCGATCCCGGAGCCATCATATCCATTTAGTGTCTCAAGTATCCAGTCTAGTTGTAATAGATCGGGATACAACTCCGAGCGTCTGTTACCGTGGATACGACTATTCGAATAGATATACTTCCCTGTAGGGGTGCACCAACTTACCCAACACGCTCGATTGACTCTGGCTAGACATACTTTTGGGTCATGTCCAGCCTCGGCTGATTGACACACTATAGTCCTACCTAGGCTCAACAGAGAGGTCAGCACACTAGTCTACATCCTAAGTGCTCAGGGGGATTGGGCCCATCGCCCTTTGCACTCCTGCGCGTTGCGTACGCGGCCTAGAGCAGACCCACCTCCTTATACAAGCGCAGGCAATTACCGTCCAACCGGGCGTGCGTCGCTCAATTGCTAATGTCTGAAGAGCTTTCGCAGAATTGTACGATGCCGAGTGCCCATACTTATTCCCGCATGGTGGTTAGTGTGAAAAGGCCAGAGGCTTACCCAGATCACATATCCAAACCCGTTAGTGTCTTGGGAGCGCGCGGAGACGATCAGTGATCCCGTCGCCCTGTTTCGCGAACTTACGGCAAGGGTCAGGCTCATCCCTCTCCTAGGGCGGTCTGCCTGCCCGGCCATGCCACGTAGTTATATCCCGGGTACCCTCATGGTCAATCTTGACTTAGGTAACTCTCGCGGGTACCCATGGGCCGACCCGACTTCAACCAAGGATTCAGGTGAAGGTCAAGGTATTCGTGTATATATAACATCAAGGAGGAATCTGAGGAATCACCCTCGATGGATTCCTACTCGATGTAGCCGTCAAGGTGACCTTGCAGGAATCAGCCTCGAAGGGTTCACACTTGAGGTGTTGCATGACAGAGTCGTTATCGGGAGTGGTGAAGGAGGAATCACCCTCCATAATCCATGACTGATTAGCTTCACTACAGAGATATCATCAGGAGTGCATTACGAGGTATCACCCTCGGCACTCGATAGTAGCTCTGCAGAGTTGTACAACTAGGGGGGTGTCGGTGATGTGTTGGTCTCTGCACGTTGATCACATTGATCGAGTCATCGGTAACAAAGCAGGGCAACAAGGACAAGGGTGAGGGGTCATTGATGGATCACTAACCAACCTATTCTAAGTATATATGATAACATGTAAAGTAACAACAACAGGTTACAAAAGCAGGCTATGCATCCGAATAGGAGCTATCGAACAACAATAGCAAAATCTAATGCAAGCATGAGAGAGAAAGAATGGGTGATATAGGAATGATCAAGGGGGTTCTGCTTGCCTGGAAACTCTGCTGAAACGGGTTGGTCGTCAGGAGTCTAGTCGAACTCAGGAGCAACATTGGTCTCAGGGTCTACCGGAGAGAAGAGGGGGAATAAACAATAAATATAAAGCAAACAAATGCATCACAATGCATGGCATGGCAAAATGTTGTGCTAGGGGTGACCTAATGCAGTGCTACACGTTACACGGAGCGGGAAAATATCTATGGATATTTCCCCGGCTTTAGGCAGTTATCGGACAAATAATCCAGAGGGGAAGGTTCCATGTTTGCAGTGTTGGAGGCATGTGACAAGCATGTGGATAGCATATTCGGATTTGTCTTATTTTTCCTAGAAACTTTCATATATAAATTATTTTCATCCAAGTTACAGATTATTTTATATGATTCTCTAAAGTTTTAGAATATTTCTGGATTTCCTGGAATTAATATTAGTTTGGAAAATGAATGGTTAAATTGCTAGATGCACACAGAAAAGTGTACACATCAGAGGGCTGTGAGGCTGACAGGTGGGGCTAGTTGAGTGGGTCAACTGCCCAGTGAGTAGAGGCTAACTGGTGGGCCCAGCTACTAACTCAGCAGCTGACTAGGCCGGTCCTATCCATTTAAACAATGGGATGGACCCACCTGTCATACACAGTAGGCTAATTGGTGTATTAGTTTAATTAACTGGGTTAATTATCTAGGTGGGACCCCACTTTCAGTGACTAACTAATTACCAGATTAAGTTTATTTATAAAAACAGTTGAACAAGGGCATGGGGGTCCACATGTCAGTGACTGGGGGTTGCCCAGTCAACACATTGACTTGGTCAACGTAGTCAATGGGACCCACCAGGGCCACTGGCAGTGACCCAAGGTGGAACCCACACGGTGCAAGGTCAGCGATGGCGCAGGAGGAATCCGGTGAGCCCCTCCCGTGGCGGTTCTACGCCGGAACCGGATGGAAATCTGCTACGGTCCACCATTTCATGCGTTGGGACTTGCGTTCGAACATGGAAAGCTCACCACGTCGATTGGGGCTACTGGGCAGAGCTGGGGCTGCCGGAAGGCGCTGGGGATGAGCGAGGCGGACGCCATCGTTCTTGTGAGGTCGGAAACATTGGAGTGGCACGCAAACAGGTGGCAGAAGCTGCTATGCAGGGGCTACGCGTTGCAACAAAGCCATTGGGCACATGCAGGTGACCAAATGGTCACCAGAGTAACTCTGGTGACCAAGCGAGGTGGCGGCACATTCAGTCAACTCGGGATCGTGCGCTAGAGCTCGGAATCGATAGCGAGAGGAGAGGGGAAATGGGAAGAAGCTCACTATCGGCATGCAGAGGTGCACATGGTGCTGGGGAGGGCCTGGGGTGGACGGAGCGGTCCCGATGATCTCCGGCGTCCGTGGAGGAAGGTGGAGTTGTAGGGCTGATACATCTCCAACGTATCTATAATTTATGAAGTATTCATGCCATGTTTACAACAATTTTATATGGTTTTGGTTTGATTTGCATGGAACTCCGGACTGACGTTGTTTTCAGCAGAACTACCGTGGTGTTGTTTTTGTGCAGAAATAAAAGTTCTCCAAATGCAACGAAACTTTTTGATGATTTTTTGGAACAAAAGAGGCACTAGAAGTTTCATGGGAGGGCCAAAAGAGCCACGAGGTGGCCACAACCCACCAGGGCGTGCCAGCCCCCTCTAGCGCGCCCTAGTTTCTTGTGGGCCCCTCGTGACACATCTTTGCGTGAAACCGACGCCAAAAATCCTATAAATACAGAAACCCCCCAGAAATAACCCTAGATTAGTTCCACCGCCACAAGCCTCTGTAGCCATGAAAAACTAATCTGGACAATGTTCCGGCACCCTACCGGAGGGGGAAATCGTCATCGGTGGCCATCTTCATGAGCCCGACGGCCACCATGATGAGGAGGGAGTAGTCCACCCTTGGGGCTAAGGGTTTGTACAAGTAGCTATGTGTTTAGTCTCTCTCTCTCTCATGTTCTTGATTTGGCACAATCTTGATGTATCGCGAGCTTTGTTAATATAGTTGGATCATATGGTGTTTTCCCCTCTCTATCTTGTTGTGATGAATTGAGTTTTCCCTTTGCGATTTCGTTTTTGACGGATTGAATACTTTTATGGATTTGAGGGCACTTGATGTATGTCTTTCTATGAATACCCGTGGTGACAATGGGGTATCATATTGATTCACTTGATATGTGTTTTGGCACTCAACTCGCGGATTCCCGAGGTGACATTGGGGTAATCTATGCATAGGGTTGATGCACGTTCTCGTCCTTGTTTCTTCGGTAGAAATCCTAGGGCGCTTCTTGAGGCTCTTTGTGTTGGATTGAGTATTACGAATCTGAATTTTTTTGATGCATATCGTATAATCAACTCACGTATAGTCGCGGTGACATTGGAGTATCTAGGTGATATTAGAGTTGGTTGATGTGTACCATATGGTGTTATTTTAGTACGAACTCTTAGACAGATCGAACGGAAAGGATAACCTTATGTTATTTTAGTACGAACTCTTGGATAGATCGATCAGAAAGGATAACTTTGAGGTGGTTTCATACCCTACAAATAATTTTGTCTTATTTTATCCGCTAGATAAGAACTTTGGAGTGATTCTTCATCGCACGTTGAGGTATGGTTAAGATAGATAAGTTTGAGGTGGATAAAGTTTTTAAGATTTAGGGAAACCGAGATATAAAAGGAATTAAGGAGACACAAAAGTTCAAGCTTGGGGATTCCCAAGGCATCCCAAGATAATATTCCAAGAAGTCTCAAGCATCTAAGCTTGGGGATGCCCCAGTAGTCATCCCAGCTTTCTTCTTCAATAATTATCAGTTAGTATCGGTTGAGCCTAAGCTTTTGCTTCTTCACATGATGTGTGCTATTGTTGGAATGACATTTTATTTTGTTTTGCTTGCTGTTTTAATAAAATACTTAGATCTGAAAGTTTTTAAATGAGAAAGAGTCCTCAAATTGCTACCCATTTACTTAACTACTCGCTTGCTCTTCACTTATATCTTTTTGGAGTAGTTTGTCATTTACTCTTGTGCTTCACTTATATCCTATGAGTAAATTGTTGAATGAATTGAATATCATGAAGTTGAAATTATATGTTTATACCATGCCTAGTAGTAGCTTCACATTGGGTTTAGAAAGTGAAATCTTTTGAAGCTTGATAATCACAATATTGGTCATACAAGCAATTCATGAATGATTAGTATAAGGAAGAGAACTTTCACATACAAATATATTATCTTGGACATCTTCTATGATTGTGAATAGCCATTATTTTCAAACTTGAGAAAATTAGTTGAAGTTGGACAAGGAAGACAACATAATGAGCTATGGTTGTGTATATTTGCATAGATGTTATATTGTTATGGATCCTCCAACATGTGGTGTTTGCTTAGGATCTTTTGCTAGACAAAAATTCATACTAAGTAGAGATACTACTTGTGCATCCAAAAACCCTTAAACCGAGTTTCTTGCCATGAGTATCCACCATACCTAGCTATAGATTGAATAAGATCCTTCAAGTAAGTTGTCATCGGTGCATAAAGCAATAAAGAATGCTCCTAAATAGGTTTGATCTTTTATTGTAAGGGAAAATAAGCGTTGTACAAACTTGTGATGTCAAAGTAATAAAAGCGAAGAACTTCATAATAAAGGTTGCTATTATAAGGGGCAATATATTGTGGTCTTCCTTTGCATTAAGAGCTTGGGCATCCAAAAATAAAAAGCGCATGACAACCTCTGCTTCCCTCTGCGAAGGGCCTATCTTTTACTTTTCAGTATTTACTTTTATGCAAGAGTCAACAGTATGCATTCTCATTTCAACCTCAATTATTCTCTGGTTGGCAAGCATCATGTGGTCGGGAAAGATCTAGGCACATATGACCAGTCAAATATATTTGATCATGATTTGTTATTGTTGACAATTATCTCTATGATAAATGAGTTGGGAAGTGGAACATTAAGCCCCTATATTTCTTTGTGTTAGATGGATGCCATTTGTTCTAAAAATATGCTTTGAGTACTAGCAATCATAGAAGACTATATGATGATCGAGTATGTGGAGCTCTTACTTAGACTTTGTTGAGAATAAGTTGAATTGCAATTATTTGGTGACTAAGAATATAGGTTGTTAAGTTTCAAGAGAAGGCATTGTTTGAATTGTACCATGTGAATTGATTGCTACTTTACCATGATGAGTTTTATGAGAAAGAGTTGTTGTTATGATGCTAGGAAAAGTGATTGAAATTATCGTTTATCAAACTTATGAATTATGCTAGAATTCACACTTCACAAATTATTTCTTTTATCATTTACCTACTCGAGGACCAGTAGGAATTAAGCTTGGGGGTGCTGATACGTCTCCAACATATCTACAATTTATGAAGTATTTATGCCATGTTTACAACAATTTTATATGGTTTTGGTATGATTTGCATGGAACTAACCCAGACTGACGCTATTTTTAGCAGAACTACCATGGTGCTGTTTTTTTGTGTAGAAATAGAAGTTATCCAAATGCAACGAAACTTTTTGACATTTTTTTGGAACAAAAGAGGCACTAGAAGCTTCGTGGGAGGGCCAGACGAGCCACGAGGTAGCCACAACCCAACAGGGCGCGCCAGCCCCCTCTGGCGCGCCCTGGTGTCTTGTGGGCCCCTCATGGCCCATCTTCATGTGAAACCGACGCCAAAAATCCTATAAATATAGAAACCCCCAGAAATAACCCTAGATTAGAAGTTCCACCGCCGCAAGCCTCTGTAGCCCCCAAAAACTAATTTGGACCCTGTTCCGGCACCCTGCCGGAGGGGGAAATCATCACCGGTGGCCATCTTCATCATCCCGGCGACCACCTTGATGAGGAGGGAGTAGTCCACCCTCGAAGTTGAGGGTTTGTACCAGTAGCTATGTGTTTAATCTCTCTCTCTCTCCTATTCTTGATTTGGCATGATCTTGATGTATGTCTTGCTATGAGTACCCGTGGTGACAATGGGGTGTCATACTGATTCACTTGATATGTGTTTTGGCACTCAACTCGCGGATTCCCGAGGTGACATTGGGGTAATCTATGTATAGGGGTTGATGCACGTTCTCATCCTTGTTTCTACGGTAGAAATCTTGGGGCACTCCTTGAGGTTCTTTGTGTTGGATTGAGTATTATGAATCTGAATTTGTTTGATGTATATCATATAATCAACTCACGGATACTCGTGGTGACATTGGAGTATCTAGGTGGCATTAGAGTTGGTTGATGTGTATCATATGGTGTTATTTTAGTACGAACTCTTAGATAGATCAATCAGAAAGGATAACTTTGAGGTGGTTTCGTACCCTACAAACAATTTCGCCTTATGTTCTCCGCTAGATAAGATCTTTGGAGTGATTCTTCATCGCACGTTGAGGGATGGTTTTATTATAGTGTTTTTATGCTTTATATGACTTTATGGAGTAATTCTAATGCCTTTTCTCTCATAATATGCCAGGTTTACACAAAGAGGGAGAATATCGGCAGCTGGAATTCTGGGCCTGAAAAAGCTATGTCAGAGATACCTATTCTGCACATCTCGAAATGAGCTAAATTTTTTACGGAGAATTATTTTGGAATATATAATAAATATTGGAGAGAAGAACTACCAGTGGGGGTAGCCAGGTGGCCACAAGACACCAGGGTGCGCCAGACCCTCCAGGCGCGCCCTGGTGGGTAGTGGGCACCCTGGCCCACCTCCGGTGCCCATCTTCTCGTATATAAGGTCTTTTGACCTAAAAAAATAAGGAGAGGACTTCCGGGACGGAGCGCCGCCATCTCAAGGTGGAACTTGGGCAGGAGCACTTTTTCCCTCTGATGGAGCAATTCCGTCGGGGGAACTTCCCTCCCGGAGGGGGAAATCAAAGTCATCGTCATCACCAACAACCCTCTCATCTTTGGGAGTCCAATATTCACCAACATCTTCAACAACACCATCTCATATCAAAACCCTAGTTCATCTCTTGTGTTCAATTTTGTACCAGAACCTCAGATTGGTACTTGTGGGTGACTAGTAGTGTTGATTACATCTTGTAGTTGATGCTAGATGGTTTATTTGGTGGAATATTATATGCTCAAATCCATTATGCTATTTAATATCCCTCTGATCTTGAGCATGCATATCATTTGTGAGTAGTTTCCTTTGTTGTTGAGGCCACAAGAGAAGTCATGTTGCAAGTAATCATGTCAATTTGATATGTATTCGATATTTTGATGATATGTATGTTGTGATTCCCTTAGTGGTGTTATGTGAACGTCGGCTACATGACACTTCACCATCTTTGGGCCTAAGGGAATGCATTGTGGAATATTTATTAGATGATGGGTTGCTAGAGTGACAGAAGCTTAAACCCTAGTTTGTGGCTATTCCGTAAGGGACTGATTTGGATCCATATGCTTAATGTTATGGTTAGATTGTTATCTTAGTTCTTCTTTCGTATTTGCGGATGCTTGCGAGGGGGTTAATCATAAGTGGGAGGCTTGTTCAAGTAAGAACAACACCCAAGCACTGGTCCACACACATATCAAATTATCAAAGTAGCGAACGCGAGTCAAACCAACATGATGAAAGTGACTAGATGAAATCTACGTGTGCCCTCAAGAATGCTTTGCTTATTATAAGAGACCATTCCAACCCGTCCTTTGCTACAAAAAGGATTGGGCTGCCTTGCTGCACTTTATTTACTGTTACCGTTACTTGCTCGTTACACATTATCTTACTATCAAACTACTTGTTACCGACAATTTCAGTGCCTGCAGAAATTACCTTACTGAGAACCGCTTGTCATTTCCTTTTGCTCCTCGTTGGGTTCGACACTCTTACTTATCGAAAGGACTACGATTGATCCCCTATACTTGTGGGTCATGTTGATCAAGAGGAACATCAAGGAGTGGGAAGAGTGTCTAGCCATCACCGAGTACTCCTACAACCATGCAAGGCATTCGACTACCGGCAAATCCCCTTCGTGGTCGTCTATGGCTTCAACACGTTGTCCCCATTGGACATTCTACCGCTATGCTACTTCTTGAGCTTGCGTTGATTTTCCCTTGAAGAGGAAAGGGTAATGCAGCAAAGTAGAGATAAGTATTTCCCTTAGTTAAGAACCAAGGTATCAATCCAGTAGGAGGCACAAGCAAGTCGCCAATAGATGCACATGCACGAACTAACAAACCCTTGCACACAACGCGAAAAAGGGGTTGTCAATCCCTTCACGGTCACTAGCAAGAGTGAGATCTGATAGAGATAGGTATAAAAGATAAGTAAAAATGTAAAAGTAAATAAAGTAATAAATTGCAGCAAGGTATTTTTGGAATTTTGGTTTTATAGATCTGAAAATAAATATGGTAAAAACAGACCCGGGGGCCATAGGTTTCACTAGAGGCTTCTCTCTTGAAGAAAGCATACGGTGGGTGAACAAATTATTGTTGAGCAATTGATAGAAAAGCGCATAATTATGACGATGTCTAAGGCAATGATCATGGATATAGTCATCACGTCCGTGACAAGTAGACTGACTCCTACCTGCACCTACTACTATTACTCCACACATCGACCGCTATCCAGCATGCATCTAGTGCATTAAGTTAACAAGAACGGAGTAACACCTTAAGCAAGATGATATGATGTAGAGGGATAGATCCAAACAATATGGTAAAACCCCCATCTTTTTATCCTTAATGACAATAATACAATACGTGCCTCGCTACCCCTACTGTCACTGGGTGAGGACACCGTAAGATTGAACCCAAAACAAAGCACCTCTCCCATTGCAAGGTAGATCAATCTTGTTGTCCAAACCAAATCAATAGATCGGAGAGAAATACAAAGCTATCTTAATCATGCATAAAAGAGTCTAGAGAAGACTCAAATAATATTCATAGATAATCTGATCATAAACCCGCAATTCATCGGATATCAACAAACACACCGCAAAAGAAGATTACATCGAATAGATCTCCAAAAACATCAAGGAGAACATTGTATTGAAGATCACAGAGAGAGAAGAAGCTGTCGAGCTACTAGCTATGGACCCTTAGGTCCGTGGTAAACTACTCACGCACCATCGGAAGGACAACAAGGTTGGTGTAGAGGCCCTCCATGATCGAATCCCCCTACGGTAGAGTGCCAGAAAAAGGCCCCAAGATGGGATCTCACGACAATAGAATCTTACAGCGACGGAAAAGTTTTTTTGTGTGCCCCTTGGTATACGAGGAATATTTGGGTATTTATAGATCTGGAACTAGGGTTAGGGGGGCTCTACATGGGGCCCACAAGCTTGCAGGGCGCCCCCAAGGGGCGCACACTGTGAGCTTGTGGCCCACTCATGGCTCTCCTGGCCTCCTCCCGAAGCTTCATGGTTGTCTTCTGGTCCAAGAAAAATCCTCAAAAAAATTTGTTCTGTTTGGTATTGATTTTTTGTAAAAGATAAAAACAAGGGAAAACAACAATTGGCACTGGGCACTAGGTTAATAGGTTAGTCCCAAAAAATGATATAAAATAGCATATTAATGCATATAAAACATCCAAGATGGATAATATAATAGCATGGAACAATAAAAAATTATAGATACATTGGAGACGTATCACGCTACCACTACAAGAACACATCAACATGGACGCGAGTGCACGAGCGAGCTATCTCAAGAAGGTGCATGGAGATACAAGGCACACCATTGAGTGCCAAGTACAACGCCTCACGACCAAGATCAACATCAACAAGCACCCCATGATATTCAACATTTGAGATCTTGTGTGGCTACACCTTCGCAATAACTACTTTCCTAACGAACGCAAGTCAAAATTACTACCTCAAGCCGCCGAACCCTTCAATGTGTTAGAACGCTACAACAACAATACATACAAGATCGACCTCCCACGCGACAAATACAACGTGAGTAATATCTTCAACGTCGAGGATCTCTCTCCCTACCATGGTGATGAGGTTTTCGATCTGAGGTTGGATCTTTCTCGGGGGGGGGGAGGGATGATGCAGAGCATCTCAAGGTCATCCCCTGGACCTACCATAGTCTCACCAAGTGCCAAGTGGACCCATGACACGTGCTCGGGCAAGAGCTCTCGAAACCGAGTAACATCTCTCCTCGCAATTCCTCTTTAAAACACATGAGACATGGCTACTACCTCAAAGAAAGACACTTTGCATACTCAGGTACCAAGGAGTTAGCTATGGAGAAGCTAAGGAGCAAGGCGGATCGAAGGAGGAAGTCGAACGCGAAGACGGAGAAGAGAAAGGGCAAAACTGGAGTTGCCCGGATGATCCGGACCGGCGTCCGGACGATCCGGACCCCGCCCCAGATGATCCGGCAAATGTGCCCGAAGACACCCGAAGCCAGCTCGCCGAAGCCGGATCATCCGGACGAGCCCGGACGTCCGGACTAGGACACAGACATCCGGACAGCCAGCAACCTCCATGACACGTCCGGATCATCCAGACACCGTCCTGAATCATCCGGACCACCGAAACCCGTATCATCCAGACCAACATCTGGATCATCCGGACAGTGCGTGCGCGCATGATGTTGGGCCGAGGCCCATGTACCCATTCGTCCCCCTAGCCTACATATATGCCTCCACCTCTACTTTTCTAGGGTTAGCATTGTGATAGCTCATACTAGAGACAGAGCTCTGCTCATCCACTTGATACCTACTCCCTTGGAGACCAAGGCCTCCTAGGAGTAGATTCCCCAGTTGGATTCAAGACCCCCTCTTGAAGGAAGATCCCCTAGTGGATTCAAGGCCTCCTTCTAGGAGATGAACTAGTGCCCTTTGTATCCCCCTTTGTTGGATTTGAATCATGTATCTCTCTTTGTGTTCATGGATCTAGCACATGTGTGACCGTTTCTCGCTGATTTGAGTGTTTCCTCTCGTTTCCCCTCATGTTTTCCCTTGTGTGTTCATCATGTTCTTCGGGAATCCCCCTCCAAATCATGAAAGATCGGCCCCTAAGGTTCCACCCTACATCAGATGGGGTGTCACACACTATATTTTGCATGAAACTTATAAAGAAAACATCTTTCACCCGGTGTCTTGTGCACCCAGGTAGCTCAACTTGGGTATGCCCACATGAGGGTTCCTCATGTGAGGGATTACAATGACGACGATGATGGTTACTACCGAGAGTTGTTCTTTTCTAGATGAGTTTAGATCTGATGCCCTAGGGGCTCCCCAACCTCCACTTATGTAGACTGGAGAGGTTAGGGTTTTACAGGGGGAGATGCGATCTAGGCTGCCAACCTCCTTGTTTTGGAGAGTAAATTTGCACAAGGCCGGCTCCGTCCTTGTTGGGCCCCTCCAGGCTCTGTCCCATTCATTCGCCTGATCCATCTTGGTTAGCTACCCCCGGGTCTTGGCCCCCATCACCCGCCACCCCAAAGCAGCTCAAGTAGCCGAGCAATGTCCCCACCGCCCCAACGCTAGCTGATCCAGCTTGCGTGACACATCCTCCTCGGCGGTGATCGAACAATCATCCTCTTCGGAAGAGGTGGTCCGCGACATCCTGCATTAGTCCTTGACCATGTAGGAGTTTGTTGCCCGTTGCGCCATCGGAGGAACGTGAAGGCACTCCGGGAGGGGCTTCGCCCTCCCCACCAACGAACAAGACCATCGCCTGAGCTCTCACAGGACTATATGAGAAGGAAGACGAGGACTCCGACAACCCCCACATTGCCCTCAACATTCACTTGTGCTTTGGGAAACGCCGATAAAGTTGTTGTCCTTTGTCCTGCTATGTTGTATGATCTCTATGTCATATGATATTTGTTGAATGAACTCTATCTCCTATGTATTAGTATGTCTTTTTCCTATCAAGATGGCCTATGCCATAGGAGGTGAGGAGAAACGGGGATCAACCTTGTGCTGTCCGCAGACATAGGGGAGCTTTTTTAACACTTGCCCTTGAAGACGCTCTAAGTGAAAGGATAGCTTGTGTGGGTTATTTTATAAAGGCCAAGTGGTGTGCGCACTTAGCAAAAGAGTAAGGACATTTTCAAATAAATTTTAATGTGAATTTTGCTAAAGGTCTTCAGTGATATTAATGAATCCGATGATGATAGTGCACCTCCCCGTCTTCCACGCACAAATCCCTATAAAGATTGCCCTTTGAACAAATCATTTGTGTTGAAAAATGTTTCCTCCTACCTAACAATCCTTTCAAAGTCTAAGCATCCTTTCAAAAAAAATATATCTTTTTAGTAAGTATATTAGGCGAGGAAGCGTAGACACCAAAATTCAAATCCTCAATATATACATTTATAGATTGAGAAAGAAAAACATGCGAACAGAGAGTTTGCTAGCTGTGAACTATAGTTTGTATCTAGAAAGCTAATGAAGTTGCTCATCGTTGCGCCAAACAAGCAAAAAGTATAGGGTTTACTAGCTGTGAACTATAGTTTATATGTAGAAAAGCTAATGAAGCTGCTCATCGTTGCCCCAAAAAAGGTACATACGATACAAATAAGCTGTTGATTGGCAAAATAAAAATAAAAATGAGAGGGTCAAATATAGCCACCATGCACATTTTTCTATAGAACACCCGCAAAAACCTATTTTTGTGTGAAATTCGCAGGTTCAGACATCAACCCAGATGAAATTCTAGTTCGATTTTTGAGCCGGTGCATAAAGCACCCCGGTACTCAAAATGGAATTTCCCTAATGCTATCTCTTTTTCGGAAGAGCCCATATGAAATCAAATTATCACGGCCGTAGCCTCCTAAACTCGTATGCAAAAGAGAGGGCCACGCAGCCATCTTTCAGACCGCATCGAACTCCTCCTTTCCGCCGCCGCCGCCGCCGCCGCAGCCATTCATGGCGAGGCGCCGCCGGGGAGGATTCGAACATTAATCCATGCTATTCCCCACCCGTCCCTGTAAATCCCAAGCTCCTGCCGCCGTAGCTGCTATCTGCAGCCTCCGCCTCCCCTCCTCATCGCCGGCGCTTATCCCTCCCCCGTATCACGACGACAACCCATTCGCCTCACTACTTACTTCCGATCCCCCTCCGCCGGATCCGCTCCGCCAGGTTCTCGCCACGGGAGACGTCCACGGCGCGCTCCGCGGCCTCCCTGGCCTCGCTCGCCAGCTGTTCCGGTGGGCGGAGGGCACCCCGCACGGTTTCCCCCGCTCCGCCTCCGCATTCGCCGCCGTCCTTGTCCCGCTCGCTGAGGCCAGGAGCAACCGCTCCGCTTATCCCGTCTCCCTCCGCGCTATCCAGGCTGGCCTTCTCCTTCCCCTCATCTCTCTCCTCCTCACGTATCCCCTGTCCCCCTCCTCCCACCACCTCCTCAACTTCCTCTTACGCATGTCCACCAAGTTTGTGCCCGAATGCCAAGCTCAGGACCCTGCGCCCACCAGCTGTTGGACGCAATGCCTTTCCGCCTTCCAAGAGATGGCGCGTCAAGGTGTCGCCCCTTATGTCAAGGTGTGCAACTGCGTGCTCTCTGTGCTGTGCGACGCGGCCATGTGGGACGACATGCGTGCTGTGTATTCAGATATGCTTCAGCTTGGGGTTGAGCCATCCATTGTCACATACAATACATTGCTGGATTCTTTTTGTAAGGCAGGGAGGATCGATCAGGCTGTCATGCTGCTCAAGGATATGGAGGCCCAAGTTGCTGGGTGCTTGCCGAATGATGTCACCTATAATGTGGTGATCAGTGGGCTGGCCAGGAACGGTGAGCTGGACAAGGCGGCTCAACTGGTTGACAGAATGCGGTTGTCCAAACAAGCGTCAGCCTTCACATACAATCCACTTATCAGTGGGTTGTTAGCAAGGGGTTTTGTTGAAAAGGCTGATGCTTTGCAGCAGGAGATGCAGAATGATGGCATTGTGCCAACGGTGGTGACATACAATACATTCATTCATGGGTTATTTAAAAGAGGGAACGTGGAGGCGGCAGAGTTGAAATTTCTGGAAATGAGGGCAATGGGGTTGCAGCCAGATTTGATTACTTACAATTCCTTGATAAATGGGCATTGTAAGGCATGTAATTTGAAGCAGGCACTTTGGTTGCTTGGTGATTTGAGACGTGCAGGGCTAGCACCAACAGTTATGACATATAACATCCTTATAGATGGCTATTGTAGATTAGGTAATTTAGGGGGGGCTATGAGATTCAAGGAGGAGATGAGAGCAGAGTGCTGCCTGCCTGATGTTTGTACATATACTATTCTTATGAATGGGTCATGTAAGGTCAAGAACATTGCTATGGTAAGGGTGTTCTTTGATGAAATGCTGAGTAAGGGTTTAAAGCCAGACTGCTTTGCTTACAACACAAGGATTTCAGCAGAGCTGACTCTAGGTGCTATTTCCGATGCTTTTCAGTTGAGGGAGGAGATGATGCCGAGTGGAATTTCTTACGATACAGTTACATATAATATTCTTATTGATGGACTGTGCAAGGCTGGTAGCCTGAAAGATGCCTATGTGTTGTGGATGAAGATGGTCAGTGATGGTTTACAACTTGACTGTGTCACATACACTTGCTTGATTCATGCACATTGTAAGCGGGGGCTTCTAAGGAAAGCAAATAATATTTTTCGTGGCATGGTTGCAAGTGGTTTGTCACCCTCGGCTGTGACCTATACCATTTTTATTCACACATACTGTAGGGTGGGAGATCTTGATTCAGCATATGGCTGGTTCCGGAAGATGCTGGAGGAAGGAGTGGAACCTAATGAAGTAACATATAATGTGCTCATGAATGCACTATGCCGGATAGGGAGAACTGAATTGGCTTATCAATATTTTCATGAGATGCTGGAGAGAGGATTGGTGCCAAACAAATACACATACACTTTGTTGATAGACGGGAACTGTAAAAAAGGTAACTGGGTGGAGGCTGTAAGGTTGTACTGCGAAATGCATCAGAAAGGTATTCATCCAGACCATTGTACACATAATGCCTTGTTTAAGGGATTTGGCGAAGATCACATGCACGACACAATTCAGTACTTGGAGAATGTTGTTTTGGGTGCATAGGATGGTCTTCAAGAAAGGATCGTCTTAGCCTTGCTTGGTGGAAAACTCTGTAAGAATTATCCCTATATACATATTCTCTTTATCAGTAGTTTTTTTAACGATGGTAATTTCTTCCAGCATATTTTGATTTTGCTTTCAATCAGCAGATGACAGATGGAATTTGGGGTGACACTCTGGATAAAGGAGCTTTGTGATTTCCAGACAGATAACACAAACAGGTCCTTCTCTTGCTGTGTGAACTTCCTCACAATTTCCTCCTGGTCATATGCTTATGGTCATGGAGAAACAACCTCCATTGTTTTTTCTTTTCTTTCGATAAGGCATAATGGAAATCTTTTGACCATGCCTCCCCAGTATCTACTATCTCAAAAGTGAATGGCTATGGACCTTTTGGGCCGAGCTTCAACAATAACATATAGGCTTTGTCTTGGTAAGATACTACCAAGAATTTTGTAAAACGAATAATCCTTGTACCACAGATTCACGGTCAATTTTGCCATAGTCATCTGGCACACACATTGACTTGTCAGATATGTAACATTGTTCCCATTCTTTGGATCATTTAATGGATTTTCTTCTCAATGATTAGTATGGTGGGTGGAGGGGAATTTTTGTCTCAACTCTCAACCGGTATCAGCCAAAAAACGTCTATTTATGAGATTAAACTGCAGTGCAACGGCCCTTTAATTGAGCGAACCACATTAGCATTTTTTGTTTCATTTATTTGTGCTCTAAAGTCATTGCATAGCTTTTCTATACTGCTGCTAGATTGTGGAGCGGCTTGGCAGGAGGGGACTGCCGACCTACGACAACTGCATTCTGCTCATTACACTGTGAAACCACCGATCACCTTTTGACCGGTTGTGGAGGAATTGCTGCCTGGAGAGGTCTACAAGCCTGCACTCCAACGCTAGGGTGTGAATTCGGTCCTTGGTGGATTGAGAAACATGAGGGGATTCAACGCCTTTGTCCTGTTGATAGCCTGGACAATTTGGATTTTTTTTTTGATATGGTTTCCAGTGAAAAAGCCTAGCCTGTTAAGCAGCTAGTGAGGACAGTCAAAGACTATAATGCGCTAGGTGATGTGAGGCTGGCTATAGCGAGATGAGAAAGGCTGCTTGTTCGTGGTGGTTTAGCAGAAATTATTTAGCCTTCCCTAGCTAGCCATGCTTCCATACGGTCTGTTTTTTTTTCTCTTTCTTTTACCGTTTCTTCCTGTGGCTTGCCTTTCTTCCTGTGGCTTGATTCAATCCAAATTCGGCAGTTTGTTGCTTGGTTTGGGGCAAAGTTGTAAGTGTTGTTTCCTATCCTAATATAATGTCACGCAGGCCTACTGCATGTTCTCTAAAAAAGAGAGCTTAGATTTGCAGTGCAAACCTGTTTAATTCACCTACAGTATGTCTTTCGGCGACTCTTCGAATGGTCAAATTCCATCCAACTTCTACTCCTAGAAACGTTCCACGAGATTAGGATGATAATCATGTGCATAAGCCTGGGGTCATCTATGTTTATTAGTAAGCTGATCCAGTGAATTCTGATATCTGGACCATCTGATTTATTTTCCTCCTGTTCTGTTTCTTCCGAAGTAATTCTGAAAAAATGATTTGCGGTACTTTCCTATGGCTATTCTGAAGGGACCAAATTCATGGTTGATACACAAAGATATTATCCAACCTATGCATGTTTGAATTTTAATGTCCAGTACCTTTCCATTTGTGAAGTTTAGGCACCTTGTCCGATATGTTATGGTTTGATGAATTACTGCATAGTCATTTTGGAAGGGCAGTAATTATGTCATGGTTGCATATGTCGATATTAACTACTCCCTCCGCCCCATAATATAAGAGCATTTTTGACAATATAAACAGATGCTTTTTCTTAGGCCAACTACGCCCTCCGGTTGGGTTTATAAGCCGGGCATGGGTTTTTAGGTCATCAATTTGACTATGAAAGCATGTATTATATTCTATAAAAGATATATCTTTAGATTAGTTAGTTGTCAGATGTAATTTCTAACCATATAATTTGTGTGGTATATTATACATGTTCTATTAGTCAAATCGAAGACCGAAAAACCCGTGTCCGACTTGTAAACCCAACCAGAGGGAGTATTTTCAGTTTGTACTTGATCTTGGCTACATTACAATTTTTGAATTATGTGTTTACATCGTCTTGAACAAATAATAAATATTTTATTAAAGGCCAACGATCTGCGCCGGTGCGCCGGCCCAACTGTTGGGCCGGTCGCACCGCATCCGTTGGATCGCGCGCGCGTGGGCCGTTAGATCCCGTCGAAGAAACCGGTTCCCCCTTACCTTCTTCTTCCTCGCGCTGCGCCGCCTCCTGCCGCGCCTACCGCTCCAAACGTTGCGCCCCCGCCCCTCCCCCACCTCCTCCCCCCCCCCCCCCCCCCCCCCCCGCCGCCGTCGTGCAAGTCTTTGCCGTCGTGGATCGAGCCACCCCACGCCGCCTCCGCACCCAATTTGAAGCTTTTTTCATGGCTGGTAGAAGCAAAACGGAGACATGCTTGTAGCAAAAAACATTGTGGCCGGTAGCTGCCGGCTGTAGCTCACCGTGCAGGTCCCAAAACATGGCTGCCGTCATGGGAACAATTTTCAATGTTGGTCGTAGCAAAACGTGGTCACGACTGTAGCAAAAAAACTTCATGGCCGCTGCCATGCTCGCACCCGGATGAAGCTTTTTTCCATGCTGATTGAAGCTTCTTTTCACGCCGACTGAAGCTTTTTTCCACCCGTGGGTGCTCGTGCACGGGTTGAACGAACGACGACGGCTGCCAATGAACGCCATCTAAATGGATGTAGCAAAAATTCTTGCAGGTTGTAGCAAAAACCAGGTACGGTTGGAGCAAAAACGTCGCTCGCACAACGACCACCGGCGTAGCATGCAGCATGCGATGAAGCCGGTTGTAGCTGAGTGGTGTGCCGGTGGTAGCAAAATGTGACGCTGGTTGTAGCATGCAACAAAAAAAACGACATTTACAATGTTCTTTCAGGACAGCATCGCCATCCTCGCAGCTCACAGTCCCCTTGCTCGCCCTCCGTGGATGACAAATGAAAAGCTGCAACCGGCGGTTACGAAAGCTACAACCGGCATTGAAAAAAGCTTCGAACTTCTTGTCTAGCTGCGACCTCTGCGACGATGATGACGTAGTTTTGCTGCAACCATAGTTGATGTTTGCTACAACCGGTAATGGAATTTGCTACATCCATTTCACAGCTGGTGTTACTCCTCCGCTGAGCTCCCACGCCCGCCCATGGCCATCACCGCTGTAGCGCCGTTCCGATAGGTACCTGACGACGCAGTGGCCGAGATCCCTGCGCGATGCCCATCCTCTCGCTCGTGCGCGCCGCCATGGCCTGCGCCTCCTCGTATCCTCCCCGCGATTCCTCTTCGGCCATCAGTCGACGGCGCGGCCATGGCGATGAGCGCAGCCATGGAAATGGCACGGCAGCGTTGTCCCCGAGGGGCGCACGAACGGCACAGGAGGCAAGAGCTGATGGCTGGCCTGGATCCATGGAGTTTCTTGCCTGAGCGATTGGGAGGAAGGAGTGGATGGGGCGTTGGGAAGAGGATAAGGTACACGTGTTGCTTCCGTGGTGGCTAGCGCCAGCGAGGCGAAAGCGAACCGGCGGAACAGTTCGGCCGGTGCGCCGTTCCTAAACACTTCCTTTTATTAAAGCAAACGGGAGAAGAGTTATGGGAAAAATGCCCACTTGCTCGTTGTTAGAGAAGATATATATATATACATATTTGCTTGAGAAGAGTTATGGGCAAAATGCCCACTTGTTCGTTGTTAAACAGGAGAAGAGTAGTACATTTGCGAGTGTGCCTCATGGGCAAACTAGGGTAGTAGAACTCATGGGACTATACATGACACTCTAACATTGCTTATATTTGGTATACGATAGCAAAACGGGAGAAGAGTTATGGGCAAAATGTCCACTTGTTCGTTGTCCGTTGTTAAACAGGAGAAGGGTAGTACGTTTGGGAGTGTGCCCCATGGGCAAACTAGGCTAGTAGAACTCATAGGCCTATACGCTACACTCTAACATTGCTTATATTTGCTACACTCTAACATTGCTTATATTTGATACACGATAATAAACAACTAACTTTGTGTATGAAAAAAAATCCAAAGTTCTTTTCTGAGTTTTATCCTTAAAGTTTTGCAATGTTCCTCTGCTTAGGGTTCACCTAATAAAAACAATGTGGCAGAAGAAGAGAACCACAACTCCCCGGCCCCCGCGTCGCTCCCAGGGGGCGACTCGGGTGGCGAAACCCTAGCCGCCACCTCAAACTCCCCTCCTCCCCTCCCTCCCCTCGCCGTCGCTGGAGGATACCGGCGGGCGTAGCCCTCGCCGGTGGACGGCGGCGGCGGGGCCCTTGTCCGTGGGCTCGCGCGCTGCTGTTTGTGCGCTGGAGCGGCGGGAGCGCGCGGTGGCGAGGCAGGCGGTCGTCTGCGCTCAGGGGAGGCCGTGATGGTGTGGAACGCATGCGCGGTGGCGCTGCTGTGGCAGCGGCCGGCCGCTGCTGCGAGCTGCAGAGATGAGGGCGCCCAGATCTGGGCTGCGCGTTTCTGCCCCAACCCACCCGTCCCCCTCCTTCCACCCCTCCCGGCTGCCGTCGGTGGTAGCCGCTGGGCGGGTGAGCACGCGCGCGGCAGTCCTTGACGGCTGCTGCTCTGCTGTGCCCTGGCGGTGGAGGCTGCGGGCCGGCGCGGCGGCGGCGCGGTGCAGGTGGCTGTTGTCGCCTGCTCGTCGCGCTCCCGGCGGTGGCCGGCCTGCTGGCGCTGCGCCGGTCGGTGCTCCTCCTGTGACTACAACGTTCCTAGGCATCCCTCCATGTGTGCTGGTCTTCTCCGGCGTTCTTCTCCAAGTCCGGTCTGCCATTGCATCTGAGGTCCCTGTTCATGGGTCGGAGCGAAATCCCCGCGCGGCGACGGCCTGCGCTGTCAACGGCGACGCCCGAGGGTGCCGTCACCTCCTTGGAGGCGTTGGCATGACCCTGACCAGATCTCCTCCTCGAGCACCGGGAGAAATCCCAGGTCCGGCCTCCCGGACCGGGCAGCGGCGGCGTCTCAGCGCCGTTCCCTTCTTGTAGGCGCTGCTTTGGCTGCAAGTGGAGTTTGATGCGGCAGATGGAGGCTGGTGATGCATCGCTCTGGCGTAGACTGCTACACAGGGAGCGGATCGCAATGTATGCCAGCGCCCGCGCTTCTCCAACGGTTGCTACACCAGTTCCTGTTGAGCCCTGCCCTTCACCCGCCGACTCTCTAGGCACATGGGTGAGAGGTACATTGGCCTGGGCAGTCCTGGAGCTGCAATCGTCCCTGGAGCTGTCTGGCAATGGCAGTGACGCTGCCCTGCTGGGCGAGGCCTAATGTCGTTGCGTGTCTATAGTTGAGGGCACCTCCTCACCTAGTTGTAGTCGCTTGGTGAGGACGGTTGTGTATTTGTGTGTGTGTGTGTGTGTGTGTCCCTCCCTTCTGGAGGTTGTACCCCTGATGTCTTCCTGTTCAATGAAATGAAACGCAAAGTCTCTTGCGTTTTCTCGAAAAAAAAAACAATGTGGCAGTGTATGCAAGTGACATGTCGGAATTCAGAATCATGGAGCCTTTAACATTCATATGAACATTTGGTACTTCATATATCTTCACTCATGCCACACTAATTCACTAGTAGTGCATACTGCACATAGTTCACTCAAGTTTCTAATCCACTCAGGTTGTCGTAATCTTCCCTGCTTGATATTTTGTTTCTCAAGGAAACACAAAAGTTACGCGTCTCGATGCATTGATGGAAGAAGAGAGTTTATATATATTCCTTGGACTAGGCCACAACACACGCATGCTGCTGCAGTACAAGCTGGATTAACCTCTGTAAAGATGAAGCATAATGCTACCACACCCGCAGAAACACAGTTCCTGCCCTCGGATTTTATCTTGTTTATTAAGTCTCCCAAGTCTTGTTTGCACCATCGAAGATCATACCTAGGATATGACCTCATGCCAGCTTCGGCTAGCAAACAAGCATTCCACAAGCAGGTCGCATAGCATGCAGGCCGCTGCATGTGGCAGGCCCTTTGATTTATTTACTCTGTTGTTGGATTGCATCTCTAAGCCTTCATTAAATCATTTGTTTGGAACACTCTGTATGTCTATTTTGTGTTCCCTAAAGAAAACAAGTATTGAGTACATGAATGCTGTTTATGCTATTGTGAATTTGGTTTCCATCAAAATTCAGTTAACTTCTTTATTGGGATTATGTTTTTATTATGTTGGCTTTCGATATATGTATGTAGTACGATTGCAGGCTACTTGATTGAGTTCTGTATTTCATATGGCACATGAGTCTTGTAGCCTAGTGCATGGCAGAAATAAAATTTTGGGTGTGCACATGGAAATACTATGGACTAATTTTCCAGGGTGAATCACTAATGCCAAATTTATCCCAAAAGTTGGGATTGAGTTAGTAATTTAATTTTGCAGGCAGAAACCCTTTAATAGTTTATGTTCAGAATTTGTGCCATCATCTATGTGCACTTCAGTGTTTCTTTGCCTCTGCTTTACACACAAGAAATTTCCATGAGGTTTCAAATACTGGTAATCTTTTACCATGCAACTACCCCCTCTGTAAACTAATATAAGAGCGTTTAGAACGCTCTTATATTAGTTTACAGAGGGAGTACTTTTTATAGGTGTTGTTTAAAAAAAAAGCATTCATTGGTTTATTAAAATTATTTTTGTTTATCTCCTGTTTGTTTAGAATTTCTCATTGACTTAAAAGTTGAATCACATGCATGGTTATTGTTTTTCGAGAAAACGCAAGAGACTTTGCGTTTCATTTCATTGAACAGGAAGACATCAGGGGTACATGGTTATTGTTGCATAAGCATTACGAGCAAGCGGGCTGCTTTTTTAATACATGACTCGAAACATGATTTTATCCTTTAGCAAATGAAATGTTTGCAGTAAATGAAGTATTTGCATCCAGATACTTTAGGCAGACAAATATTGAAATAATTTACTCTGATATTTGGTTAACATGGTGAACAAAGAAAGAAGCGACTTACTATATCTTAATGATGAATTTTTGTAGTATCTTGTTTGGTTATACTTATCAGGAGGTTTATTTATGGGGGGGAATAAAGAGGAGTTCAGATTTTGTCGCTCAGGATGACTTGTTTTTCCTTGTCGTGAAGACCATGAATCTCATTGTAAGGTTGTGTTTCTGATGAATGTTAATCATGATGTTAGAACACTAAGGTGCTGCATGTTTTGTTCCTTACAGTGAAGACCATGAATCTCATTGTAAGGTTGTGTTTCTGATGAATGTTAATCATGATGTTAGAACACTAAGGTGCTGCATGTTTTGTTCCTTACAGTGATATGAAATCACATGTTCGTTGGTTGCAATGAAAACTGGAATCCATCTTATGCAATTAATAAATCCTGATGGGCCTTCATGATTTTCTCATATGGTATGTTCTCTAAGAAAAGGAAAATTGTCGTGCTCTTCATGATTTTATCTAGAACATAACTCGAGATTGTCCAGAGTTCCATTCTTTTGTCAGATTTTTAAAATTCTGCCATCAATGTTATCTGCAAGAGGTAGCATTACATGCACTCTTATTATATTCATTATTTTTTATGACTTGTGATTCATAAAATATCCAGAGTATGTTATCTAAAAAACAAGCAACAAGGTTTCACATATTGTAATTTCAATGTACTGGAGAACAATAGCTTGAAGTGAGCAAGTGAAGTATGATCTATCATCTGTTGAATTGGACAAATTTGGTGTCCCAGGGGGGGGGGGGGGGGGGGGAGTTAGTAGCATCTGCACTGCCCAGCAGCAGCTCGAAGATGAATCTTTAGTCACATAGGTGATGCCTCTTCTCCTACCAAGAGTGCCTTGATAATTTTATCGGTCCATCCGTCCACCAGCATGAACATATGTCCACCTTCTTGGACTTCATGATACTGGATCCATGGAAGCTTCTTTGAAAGGTACCGCTGCAGCTCAACCAGCACCAACCTATCTTCATATCCTTGCCAGATGTGTACAGAACCCTCATTTGTAGGAAATGGATTTGTAATATTCATTGGATCGAACTCCCAATTCCCAAAAGCAACAAGTAAATCTCGATGGATTGATTCATAAATTCCTTGCTGCCTTGATTTATTCTAGAAAAGGAAGGCCAAATTAGCATTATCAACAAATCTGAACAAGGGGTAGTTAGTGTATATTTCCTGAATTACATTTATATTATATACTATTATTGTTCTCTACGGTGGGCATAGCAAGGAAACAGCAACTCCTAGGATTTTAGTGTTCATCGCAGAAAGGAGTCTAGTGTTGCACTTGTATATCTGTATTTCAAGTGTTCCATAAGCAGAATTTCACGTGGTTGAAGTATTTGTGATATTTATAACCAAGGCATAATTGTGATTTGATTTACCTCAATGGTTCTCGACATTGCCATCATTTTCTGAATCACCTCCATATCATGGTCGCTAAATATTTCAGGATGATGCATGGCTGTCGCAGAAGAAGGGAGCCATTTCTGGGTCATCCACAAGTATAAAAAGTAAGGCGCATTGTGTGCGATCCAGAGGGTCCTCTGCTCTGGTACAATGAGCTTCTTGAAAGCCTGCCTGGACACCTCTGGCGGGAACGAAGGCCACCAGTAATTGATAACTGGTACTACTAGCGCGGCTCCTGCGAGCCTGCATCGATAGCATATTGTAGCTTTTACAACTCTGAAGAGTTTCATATTTCATGAAGATACATATGGCTGGAGTTTTTTCCTTTGCCTGTGAGGTATATACTGGAGGCAACCCCAAACTGTGTATCCTCCCATGGAGACACCCAAGACATGGAACTTCTGTCCAAGCTCCAGCTGGTCGGCGAGCTCCTCTATATCCAAGGCTTCACTTTTGACACTCCGACCGGGGTTTGGGTCACTTTCCCCGTACCCTGCTCTATCAAATGCAAGTAGGTAAATTTCCAGTTCTTCCACGAGCTCCTGATAATGGCGAAAACAGAAATCAATCTTTAGGGAAAATATCGAGAGATAAACCAATGTCTCACTTGTATAAATTTCAATCTGATTATAATTGTGCTCTGTGCTTGTACCTTGGAAACAGGTGAGGGGAAGTCCTTGGTGCTATCAAATGCATGCACTGTGATGATCTTGTACTTGGCCTTGTCCCTCTGCACACCGTCTTCCCGGTATGCGAGGTACCTCCCATCCCTGAGCTTGATCCTGGGAGATGTCACAGGAGGTCCACCCGCCGAGCCTTTGTATGTGGTGGCCGGAGAATGGCCTGGAAGGCCAAACCAAGTAGCACCACTGGAAGAACGACGAGCAATCTTGGAGCCATTCTTCCCAGATCCAGTGCTTTCGGTGTCAGCTGTGGAGGTTTATGCGTGGCGGGGGCAAAGCTGCAATGTGGGCTGCTCTTTTACTCCACTCCACCGGTAGTGTGTGCGCATCATTGCACGGACGGGACCCCCTGGCCCTGGCCGCTTTCTTTGTTTGCCTCCACTACTCTGGCTCGTTGCTGACTGTGTAAACAAATACTCCCTCCATTCCTAAATATTTGTCTTTCTAGAATTTCAACAAGGGACTAAATACGGAGCAAAGTGAATGAATTTACACTCTAAAATATGTCTATATACATCTATATGTGGTAGTCCATTTGAAATCTCTAAAAAGACAAATATTTAGGAAAGGAGGGAGTAATCATCATCATCATCACACCCACATGGTCCTTGAAATATCTATTTCCCCACATCACCATCCATCTGGTAAAACTAGATCACCTTCGCCTAAAATTGATTAGCTTTCTTAGGGTAAGGTTTCTTTACACGAGTACGACGTTTTGGGTCACGAGCGACGCGCTCGGTATCCCAATCGTTCGGTGGAGCATGGGGATCTGGGCCAAATTTAATTAGCAAACAATACGGAGTTGAATACATCGAGTTTCAACAGTGTCGTTGTATGCGGCTGGCCTAGGCTCATCACGTTCTTACACGAGTACGGCGTTTTGGGTCACGAGCGACGCGCTTGGTATCCCAATCATTCGGTGGAGCATGGGGATCTGGGCCAAATTTAATTAGCAAACAATACGGAGTTGAATACATCGAGCTTCAACAGTGTCGTTGTATGCGGCTGGCCCAGGCTCATCGCGTGAACAGATTGTGCGAATATTGCTTTGGTTTTGAAGTGGCCTAGGTGGATGGTTGGCAGTCAACTGTTGCCCACCTATTTCTTGGTATGGGCCCATGTAATATATGTACCATACCGTGCACAACAAGTAACAACGGCTTTATATTCTCAAGAAAAGAAAACTACGGCTCCAAAAAGAGATAATTAAGTATGTTCCCGAAATTGACTAAGAAAGATACAGCCCCATAAAGGAAAAAAATGCTACACCAACGGGCAAAATGTTTATGGATGATGGTTTACGGGGCGCTCTCTCTGGTAATCCTAACTCCTCCCTGATTTTTCTTGATGTGTCCTTCGTGATATTACTGGCCAACCCCATCATTTCACATCAGCCCATAATTCCTGTCTAAATATTCGTGTATAACTGTAGCATTATTGCCTAAAAGAAGGATGATTAAGTATGATGGTGGAAACACTGAACCTTTTTCCGGTGGCTCAAAACACTAGGAAGGCTTCTTTCTCTTTGTTTATTTTTCTCAATTTTTTTTCATCATTTCTAGTTTTTCATTTTCTTTAATATATGTTTTCCTTTGAAATTCATTTTCTTTTCTTTTTTTGTGCAGTGATTGAACATTGTTTTTTATTCTAACTTTGCCTGTGTATACGGACCTTTGGTTGTCCTTCATTTCATGAATGGCCAGATAATTTGTTTGGGGCAATGTGTGATGATGCGGTGCTTAATCGTGTAAAGAAGTTTCATATTAATTTTGAAATTTTATTATGTGCCCATTTTGATGTATTGGGGTCAATTTGTGGTGTTATCATTTGAATCATGGAGGACTCTGAAATGAAGTGCACTTTTTGATTGCCAAACCGACAAATAAGAATGTCTTCATGTGGAGAATATATAACAGGCCTAGTTGCTTTAGTAAAAAAAATCCTATCAATTACTCAAAATCATGGGCAGAACACTAGAAAATTGTGCCCATAAGATCTATTCCGTTGATTACATTAATATTCATAAGATTGAAGGTTTATGCAGTTGACATCATGTTAAGTACGCACTAACAAATTAGATAGACATAGATTAGTCAAGAATGAACAAACCCCTGTCCAGCATCTTTCTTGCCCATGAACACCTCAACCCGTGCCATTTATGTCTCTTACCGACCTGCTATGGTGGGCTGGGCGATGGGGACAGCTCGTATTTATAAAACGAAAAAAGCTGACTATACACAGAATACAACCCATATACTTCGATGAGATGCGCACAGCACAGAATCATGAGCCAATGTGGCGGCCGTGATTCCGAGCTACATGGTGCTCGGGCACCAAAGAGGATTTCCCTTCTTACACAAGTACGGCATTTTGGGTCACAAGCGACATGGCGCTCGGTATCCCATCGTTCGGTGGAGCATGTGGATCTGGGCCAAATTTAATTAGCAAACAATACGGAGTTGAATACATCGAGTTTCAACAGTGTCGTTGTATGTGGCTGGCCCAGGCTCATCACGTGAACAAATTGTGCGAATATTGCTTTGGTTTTGAAGTGGCCCAGGTGGATGGTTGGCTGTCAACTGTTGCCCACCTATTTCTTGGTATGGGCCCATGTAATACATGTACCATACTATGCACAACAAGTAACAACGGCTTTATATTCTCAAGAAAAGAAAACTACGGCTCCAAAAAAAATAATTAAATATGTTCCCGAAATTGACTAAGAAAGATACAGCCCCATAAAGGAAAAAAAATGCTACACCAACGGGCAAAATGTTTATGGATGATGGTTTACGGGGGCTCTCTCTGGTAATCCTAACTCCTCCTTGATTTTTCTTGATGTGTCCTTCGTGATTTTCAACCGGCCAACCCTATCATTGCACATCAGCCCATAATTCCTGTCTATAAATATTCGTGTATAACTGTAGCATTATTGCCTAAAAGAAGGATGATTAAGTATGATGGTGGAAACACTGAACTTTTTTCCGGTGGCTCAAAACACTAGGAATGCTTCTTTCTCTTTGTTTATTTTTCTCAATTTTTTTCATCATTTCTAGTTTTTCATTTTCTTCAATATATGTTTTCCTTTGAAATTCATTTTCTTTTCTTTTTCTGTGCAGTGATTGAACATTGTTTTTTATTCTAAGTTTGCCTGTGTATACGGATCTTTGGTTGTCCTTCATTTCATGAATGGCCAGATAATTTGTTTGGGGCAATGTGTGATGATGCGGTGCTTAATCGTGTAAAGAAGTTTCATATTAATTTTGAAATTTCATTATGTGCCCATTTTGATGTTTTGGGGTCAATTTGTGGTGTTATCATTTGAATCATGGAGGACTCTGAAATGAAGTGCACTTTTCGATTGCCAAACCAGCAGATAAGAATGTCTTCATGTGGAGAATATATAACAGCCCTAGTTGCTTTAGTAAAAAAAATCCTATAAATTACTCAAAATCATGGGCAGAACACTAGAAAATTGTGCCCAGAAGATCTATTCCGTTGATTACGTTAATATTCATAAGATTGAAGGTTTATGCAATTGACATCATGTTAAGTATGCACTAACAAATTAGATAGACATAGATTAGTCAAGAATGAACAAACCCCTGTCCAGCATCTTTCTTGCCCATGGACACCTTAACCCGTGCCATTTATGTCTCTTACCGACCTGCTATGGTGGGCTGGGCGATGGGGACAACTCATATTTATAAAACGAAAAAGCTGACTATACACAGAATACAGCCCATATACTTCAATGAGATGCGCACAACGCAGAATCACGAGCTAATGTGGCGGCCGTGATTCCGAGTTTTATAATTTTATTAATAAGGTCTAATATGGGTCCATGTACTTCTCTGGGCGATGATAGACGGGAGCTTCTGTTTGACGCTCTTTAGCGCAGGGTCTTGGGAATGGGCCACCAGCCAACTCTGGCAATGCGTGGCTACTACCATGTTGACAAACACATCTGTCGGATTTCGGGATCCGGCAACCCTTGAGAGGTTCGAACTCTGGGGTGTGTGCAGAGATCTTAACCTGCCCAGCCTGCCTAATTGCGATCCTCCCTAGCCTAGCGCGAAGAGCTCACAGAGACACAAAGACACCGATATTTATACTGGTTCGGGCCACCGTTGTGGTGTAATACCCTAATCCAGTGTGGTGTGGTGGACTGCCTCGAGGGGCTATGGATGAACTAGTTACAAGGATGAACAAGCCTCAGGAGGTGAGGTGTTCTTGAGCTGGTGTGGTGCTCGGGGTGGAAAGTGATCTCCCTCCACTATGGTGGTGGCTAACTCCTATACATAGTGGCCTTGGTCCTCTTCCCAAATATGAGCGGGGAGGATTCCACAACGGAGGGATTTGAAAGGGGACAAGTAGTATAGTCTGTCCTGACAAAAGTAGTCTTCGTCTGTGAAAGCCTCTGGTTGTGACGCCGCGGTGGGCTCGGTGTTGACCTCCGTCCTGCCGTCCTGGCGGTCTTGGTCTTGTTGCACCCGAATGGAAACCTTTAGCTGATTCCTCGGGACTCCGCACCTGTGGCTTGCCTCCCTTGCACCAAAGAGGAAACTGCACTCTGCACCCGCCTGGCACCCGCCTGGCCTTGGTCGTCATGGCTCACGTCAGCTGAGCCTCATGAGGTAGCTGCATAGATCTCTCCGCCCCTCAGGAGCCCTCCTGAGGAGGCCAACTCCTTCAGGGGTCTTCGCGTCGTCCGCCTCGCGAGGGTCTTGATGTGTTGGTGTTGAAGCTGGGCTGTACCAGGCCATCGATGGAGCCACGTGGTGGGCCACAGGCAGGCATGACTGGATACCCCCAAGTCCGGGACGCCTACAGTAGCCCCCGGGCCCAAGGCGCGCTCGGACTTGGCTTCCAGGCGAAGCCAAAGGGCAAGTGTGGAGCGCCGCGGGCCCTAACCGCATGCAGCCTTGATGACGCATGGTGATTGATTGGACGTGGGCGACTCCATTTCCCCATGCCGCCTCGGCAACTGCTCGACTTGACAATTGCATGCTGCATGCAGAAAGGATCATCATTACTAGAAATCATGGGAGGCCGGCGATTTACCTTCTCCCGGCTATAAACGTGCGAGCGGGTGGAGCCCCTGCCCATTTCTCTTTCGTCTTGCTCCTGCTTGCTTCTCCTCCTCTCCGTCTTGCTCTCATGGCGCCGATTAGAAGGTTCTCTGCGCCAGAGAAAGGGAAGGCTCCTAGGGAGGGGCCAGACCCTCTCTCGCCGAAGAAGCGACTCCTCCTCCACGACGATGTCGGCACGGGGCGAGAGGTGGCCAGGCTTTGGCAATCGAGGCCTCCGCCTGGCTTCCCCCTCCCCCTATACGCCCGTGATCAGGGTGAAGGAGCATGCCGCCGAGTGGCGCCTCGCGAAGACGGCAGGGCCGCCATTGCCCTACCGGCTGCGCCACGGGCCCATGCTGAGGATAGCTCACGCGAGTTCATGGTGTGCACGGTGATGCCTCCTGACTCCTGGATCCGACTCCCTCGGTTCTTCGCCAGCGAGCTGCCTCCGAGGGGACCGGTGGAGCTATGGCTGCAACACGTAGGGTGTAGCAGCATAGCCACTGGAGCTGAGGTCGAGGTGGTGCCGTCTGGAGACGTCTTCATGACGCGAGGATCGGGTGAGGTCGCCCCGGCTTGCTGAGCGGAGGGGCCCCTGGCGATCCTCTTCGAGTACGACGTCGCAGCCACCTTGTTCTTCAAGGTCTTCAACGAGCGGGGCGAGCGGCTAGAGTGCTGCCTCGGAGGTGACAGCTCGAAGGATGCCGTCATGGGCGCTGGACATGCTGCCGCCCTCTTCAGCGCTTCGTCCAGCAGCAGCGATGACTCCTGGGAATCCAGCGACTCTCCTGAGCCCAGTGATTCTCCGGAGTCGAGCGACGACAACTACATGCCACCGAGCTCCCGCCGAGGCCGGAGTGCTGCTGCAGCTGCTGCCTGGTGTCGTCGGCGACACCGTAGGGCCCTGTAGTCATTCCTCCTACGCGAAATGGAGTTCAGCCCCTGTGGGGCTTGTAAGGACCGAAATATATTCAATAGTATCACTGTTCCTTTTGACTTTGTAATGGGTGCGCGTATTCTAGTTTGTCTAAGTCCCTCCCTTTTCTCTTCCCTAGACAGCATGGCGCTCTACGCCGACAGGACCCAGCCCCCAGGCAGGCTTCAGCCGTTGCTAGTATGCCAGGTCGCGATGCCGTGGTCAAGGCTAGGAGGTGAGCGGCCCAAGATCCAGTAAGAGCTCATGAGACGCGATGCTCATGAAGCCCCCCTGGCGTGCAAGCAGCTGTGCAGAAAATTGAAAAGGGGAGTTGAACTTCCCAAGTGGAACTGCGGGGCGAGGTGTGTGGAGCGAAACCGGGGCCGTAGAGAGCTGAGACTTATCTTTTGCGGTCTGAGTCCATCGGAGAGGTAATGCTTGCCGCCGCGCCTGTGGTGCCATCAGGCGCATCCCGTCTTGGCCACCCTCCGGCCTCACTTGCCAAGGTGCTATACGTCCTCGGGACCCGGCCCTCAAGCAAGCTCAGCCGCCGCTGGCATGCCAGGTCGCGATGCTGTGGTCAAGGCCACGGGGTGAGGGCTGGAGAGCCAGTAGGAGCTCCCGAGACGCTATGCTCGGGAGGCCCTCCCTTTAACGTGCAAGTGACTCGCGAGGCCAGACGACGGCTGTCCGGGCCAACCCTTGGCCCTCGCTGGGTGAATCTGCAGGCTGGATGACAAAGGAGGCCGAGAGCCCCAGGCGTGAGACGAAGGCACCGAGGACCCTGCGAGGTGGTGTATACGAAGTGGGCCGCGAATCAGAGCTCGATCCCCGGGTTTATCAGTGTTGCAGGGACGGAATCGAGCACAAGCGCCGTGCCGATGTGTGTGTCATGCAGAAATGGTGTTAGTCAGACGCATAAGGGTCATGAGGCGGAGGTCACGAGGTGACAATCATAGACAAATTCAAGGAAACGATTAGATAGTCCTGGTGAATGCAAAACGATATACGCTGTAGGGATGAACCCACATGGCCTAGGGATGATGCAGCCCGAGGGGCGCCCCCAAACTGAAGAACTAGGAGATGTCACCTGGCACCGTTGCTGAAGACTTGTTGAAGTAGCCAAAAGGCGCGTGCTGCTGAAGCCGTTCCTCATGAGCCGCTCCGATGCAGAGCCTCGGGAGGGTGGACCGACCGGAAGGCTCCTGAGGGTGCTCCTCCATCTCCGCCAAGATCACCTGGTGCCTGGCCTCGCAGGCCACCTGAGCATCCCCCATGCAGCGCTGGAACGCCTCAGCCGCGCCCGCCAGGCCGAAAGACATGCAGACGTAGCTGTGAGGCGGCCCCTCGCATCGGCCGACACGAGACGGCCACATGAGCTGCCGAGACATGGCCTTGTTGAGCCCAGGGATGTCGATGCAGACGCGGAACTCTTTACCCTCGCTAGGGCATCGAGCTCCGCCTCGCGGTAGGCGACGATCGCCTTGCAGAATCCTTCCTTCCTGAATCTCCTTGCTCGCCTAGCCGATGAACTCCTGAATGCCTGCTGCCTTCTCCCGAGAAGCGTGCTCTGAAGAGCGCCTCCACATGGTACCCGAGCGCCACTCTCACGACATTGGCTAGGTCTGAGGCCCTCCAAAGGAGAGCCCCCGAGCCCAGCCTGAGAGGGGCGTCGGGCGCGCCTCCCTATGCGATGGGAGAAGGTGTTGCATCCGGAGACGCGAGACTCAGCGCTGCGTCCTCGAGTGATGCTCCCCCACAAGACCCCTGACCCAGCTGCAAGGTTTGCCGTTGATAGGTTTTCTATTTTACCGGTCTCATGGTGGTAGTTGGGAGACCGGGTTTTAGGATCGATTGTCGTACTATCAAGGGGGGCTCTCGATGAGTTGCTTGATCATATCATTCGTAGAGAGCTCAAACCATTGCATCCTTGCATCATCTTTATTGGTTCTTGTTTGGTTCTTCTCCTTGTGAGATTTGGAGCTTTTGATCATTTTCATGACAAGCTCGAGTTCATCGAAAACGGAGTTCACATGCATCTTCTATGATGTTTTCGATGTTGGAGGTTCTGCCGGTTCTTCTCTGTTGGAGGTTTCTCTCCTCTCTTGTTAGGCATACCTCCCATGTTTTGATGCTACTCGTTGTCTTGTATCCAACAAGCTTGAGTTTGCTCAATTTGGAGCTCCTTTGCAGAAGTTATGGCAGATCTGGTTTTATTGTTTCCCTCTGTTGTCTTCTCTGCAAAATGAAGGACTCCTAGTGTTGCTGATCTGGGGCATGCGGTAGTACTGCTCTCTGGAGCGGTAGTACCGCAGGCCCTTGTGGTAGTACTGCAGGTGCTCACGGTAGTACCACTCTGTGGGAGTGGTAGTACCGTGGCCTCTGGCCAGGCGCAGCTGCTTGAGCGGTAGTAGGGGCGGATGTAATTTTTTACATCCGCTCCATACGCAGTAGTACCGCGCCGCGGGCGCGGTAGTACCGTGGGCTTTGGCCAGGCTTAGCAGCATGAGCGGAAGTAGGGGCGGATGTAATTTTTTACATCCGCGCCCTACGCGGTAGTACCGCTCTTCGTGTGCGGTAGTACCCTGCCAGAGTTTTGCACAGGTCCTCCCTCAGCGGAAGTAGGTACAGAAGTAATTTTTTACTTCCGTGCTTTCTCTGCGTCTAGTGTTGCCTGCCTTACAGTAGTACCGTAGGGGCGCGAGGTAGTACCGCTCCGGTGGTTCTACCGCTCGTTGCCCTGTGCAACAGGCCTTCATCTGTCCAGTGTTGCACATGCGGTAGTACCGCAACCAGCAGCGGTAGTACTGCAGCTCCGTGCAGTAGTACCGCATCGTGCGGGCTAAGTGAGGGGATAACGGTTGGATTTTCTCCCCACCTATAAAAGAGGGTCTTCTTCCCCATTGAGATCTAATCCTTTGAGCTCGTGTTCTTCCCCATTGTTGACCTTCTTCGAGCTTGCTAACTCTCAATCTCTCCTATGATTCTTGCTAGTTCTTGAGGGAAAAGAGAGAGGAGATCTAGATCCACGTTTCCACCAATCACTTTCTCCTCTAAGTGAGGGGAACCCCTTGGATCTAGATCTTGGAGTTCTTCGTGTTCTTCTTTCGTTCTTCCTCTCATTTTCCTCCCTAGCATTAGTTGCTTTGGTGGGATTTCGGAGAGAAGGACTTGGGCACTCCGTGTGCCCTTGCCATTGCATTTGGTGCATCGGTTTGAGTTCTCCACGTGATACGTGGAAGTTACAAGTTGAGAAGCTTATTACTCTTGGGTGCTTGGTGCCCTTGAGCTTGTTCCTCTTGGGTGCTTGGGCGCCCTAGACGGTTGGTGGTGTTCGGAGCTCAATCATTGTGGTGTAAAGCTTCGGACAAGCGTCGGGGTCTCCAATTAGGTTGTGGAGATCGCCCCGAGCAATTTGACGGGTACCGGTGACCGCCCCCAAGGGTTGCCAAAGTGTATGGGTTCGGTGACCGCCCCCAAGGGTTGCCATTTGAACCGGTTCGGTGACCGCCCTCAAGGGTCCCTTAGTGGAATCACGGCATCTTGCATTGTGCGAGGGCGTGAGGAGATTACGGTGGCCCTAGTGGCTTCTTGGGGAGTATTGTCCCTTCACACCGCTCCAAACGGAGATTAGCATCTGCAAGGGTGTGAACTTGGGGATACATCGTCGTCTCCGCGTGCCTCGGTTATCTCTTACCCGAGCCCTTTACTTATGCACTTTACTTTGTGATAGCCATATTGTTATTTGTCATATATCTTGCTATCACATAGTTGCTTATCTTGCTTAGCATAAGTTGTTGGTGCACATAGGTGAGCCTAGTTGTTGTAGGTTTTGTGCTTGACAAATTAACCGCTAGGTTTATTCCACATTTGTTCAAGCCTCTACCGTAATTTTTTAAAGCGCCTATTCACCCCCCTCTAGGCGACATCCACGATCTTTCACTTGTGTTATAAAGTAGGAAATGTCGAATGCCCGTGATTTGCTGGAACAGGAATTAAATAACACTCCGTCAAACCATAGGTCATTTTTATGTAATTACTTGATATATGTAACGGGTTGACTGTCATTCTGTCGGGGCTCCTTATGTGACTTTCAGTCTACTCTGGAAGGAAGGATGCCAACTGTTGTCATAGGGGCCGCTTCCTTTCCTTCTTCTAGTGATATACCTTGGTAATGCATGAGAGGAGGAGGGGAAGCGACTATCACCAACGGTCAAAATATCTATGAGGGAGAGTCCACCATATACTATCGAAATATGAGAGAGTAAGAATCCCGACTGTTGTCGTGGGGGTCGCTTCTTGTTCATTCGAAGGTGCTAGACATTTTGGTGTAATGCACTTCGAATGAATGAAAGAGCGATCATCACTGACGATCACAAATGTCAGAGAGGAAGAATCTCGATTTTTCTTGTGGGGGCCGCTTCTCCTTTGTTCTTGTGTGCTAGACATTTTGATGTAATGCACTCGGGAACGAAGGGAGTAGCGACCATCACCGACGGTCGAATATGTCAGAGAGGGAGTGCCCACCATATACACCACGTGAGATGAGAGTTTTCAAGGAAAGACTCGATAGACCGATAGTCAACCCGTGATGAATAATAATGATATGTGTGTTGAGTTCCTGTTGTTTGCCATCAATTTTTAATCTTTGCCTTATGAACACAGGAAATGTCTGACGACGATAGGACCCCTGATTGTGACTATTGCGGAGACCGGGGTTTGTGCGATGGGATGCCTCATCTGCAAAACGGTAGGTGCTTCACCATCGTGCTGAAGGAGACTTTTGATGTTTTTACGGTACGTAACAACGACAAGCATTTTTCCGTAATTAAGCACGACTTGTGATTTTTGGCTTCAACGTCTAATTTCCATTTTTTACAATTCGAATAGTTCATCCCCTGTTGACGGTGTCCTGGACTAGGGGGTACTAACCTAGCCGGTCCATGCTCCTCGGATTGGGCTGGTGGGCCCTTATTCTTATCAAGATGGACTTCGAAAGCTGCACGGCGTGATCAAGACTGCGCCTGTCAATGACTTGTCCTATACTCTAAGACTTCTCCTACCACCTCATCGCCTAGATACCGACCTTGTAATCCTAGATGCCCTACCTGGCGTGTATATAAGCCAAAGGTTTTAGCCTGTAGAGGGGACATCAATGCAATCTCATTCACTTAGCCCTAGAGTTAGACCACATCTTACGATCTCGAGGTAGATCAACTATGTACTTGATACATCTATATCAATATAAACAAGAGCAGGACTTAGGTTTTTACCTCCATCAAGAGGATCGAACCTGGGTAAAACACCGTCTCCTGTTCATGTTACCATCTGTCTAAGATCTGCAGCTCGGGACCCCCTACCCTGAGGTCTGCTAGTTTTCACACCAATATTGCTGCTTTCATTAAGAGTTCTGCTATGAGATCAACAAAATGATTAATGGATCATCTGTAGATCAAATGCGTTAATGGCTCCGAGAGCGTTTATGCCCCTGGCCAACCTTTTGTGTTCAGCAGCATGATCTTCTATGCTGACTTGACTGGCCATCTGGCCTCCATCGAAAACTACACCCCAGGTCAGATCGTGACCTTTGGCAGCCTAGAGTATACCGCAGATTCCCGCGGCGAACTCGTCCTGTCAGGATAGACGCCCGACCGGATTGAGGACATGTTCGACTCCGGAGGCTCGACTCTGGAACCGACCTCCTTTGAGGATGTCGGGCCAGGACGTAGATCTGACCCCCACCTCTGAGGCTACATCGGGTTTAGAGTCGACCTCGGCGCAGTATCTAGGATCACTCTCAGATCTCCTTCATGCTGAAAACACAACAAGCTATACGCTGGGCACACTTTCAGTCAGCCCTGCCTATAGCCAAGCCATGAATTCCGAAGAACTATCCCACCTCAATGAGATGCTTGACCGTATCCAGAGCATGTCTATCTCGGATGGCAAGACTTCAGTTTATGACCAGATCGGACTTAAAGCTGACGAACGAGATTTACATCCCACCCACCTAGTCGACACGGTCGATAACTTAACCGACATGCTGGACTACGATGAGGACACAGACATGGATGAAGATGTTGATGGCCCCACAAAAAACACTTCGCCTCTGGTAAACACTGGTAGGTGGACTGCGACATGCACTTATGATGTCTATATGGTTGACACCCCCAGATTCCCTCTGAGGCGTTAGCACAGACGCAGAAGGGGCAATAACGGGGAGCCCAGCGGCAACAACGTCACCACCGATAATGGCGACACAATAGTCGGTGACACCGATAACCCTGAACTCGCTTTCAAGCCTCCCAAGTGCAGAATAAAGTCTCAAACGAAACCTCGAGAACTTAGATCCCGATGACCTCTTTGAAGGGTCGACGATAATTACATGCTGGAGTCCGAGGAAGAAGAGAGCCTTGGCACCGAGGACTACATTGTCCCCGAAGACCCTTTTGAACAAGAACGCTTTCGACGGCGACTTGTTGCCACCTCTCGAAGCATGAAACGCAAGTAGCAGTAGCTACAAGCCAACATAGATGTGCTGAACGAAAAGTGGGTCAAAGTACTCTCGGCCGAACAAGATCTCGAAGATCGACGCCGTAGGGCACCGAAATCATACCCACGTAGGTGTCTGCTACCAGAGTTCCATGAAGAACTAGCCGTCGATGAGCTTGACCGCCCCCCTAGAGGCCGGGATAGGCCAATGCGGGGAAATCTCAACACTCGACCGACTCCACACCTGTTATGGCAAGGACCCCATAGCTACCTAGACTCTCACGACATTCGACATCACATTGAGGCAAATAGGGCGCCTCCTAGGTCCATCTACAGATCAAGAGGACGCGTGCCTGCCGGGTCGGATGACTACGACGCCTGGTTGGACAGGAATAGCTGCGCCCGAGATCAAGCCTACTCACGGCTCTCCCCCGACCTCCCACGGGATACCACCCGATCCCAAGGTCCAACTGACCCCATCTATTTTACAGATAGGGTAATGGAACATCAGTTTCCAGAAGGGTTTAAGCCCATCAATATAAAATCATATGATGGCACTACAGACCCAGCAGTATGGATTGAAGATTTCCTTCTCCACATACAGATGGCCAATGGAGATGACCTCCATGCCATCAAATACTTGCCGCTCAAGCTAACGGGCCGGCTCGGCATTGGCTTAACAACCTGCCTCCTCATTTCATTGGTACCTAGGAAGCCATTGAAGACACTTTTCAGGCAAACTTCCAAGGCACTTAAGTATGGCGGGGGTTCACATATAGTGGCCGCATGTACTGGAACGTCTCTGCCACCATGTCGAAAACCACGATCCTGTGGTGGACACCATTCGAGTGCATGTGCAGGCCGCCATTGAGAAGGACCATCACGCCGGCGGAGTATAGTCACGTCTAATTGATCGGCGAACAATCGACGTGCCTTGATTTGTTGGTTCCTACGGTGAGGACTTGGTGCTCTTCTGGACAGTGCACAAGCAAAGGAAGGTATGATCTTGTCCAGTACAACGCGGTACTCGTCTGAAGGTTGGTGCAGGAAGAGGCTGACAATGTTGTCAACAAGCTTCCCGTCCCGGCGGAGGGTAGCCCACTGGCACGTGACCGGATTGCAGATGTGGTTCCTGCCGAGGACGAGATCCGCGGACCGAAGGCGGACGACGTTGACGCGGGCTGGATGCTGACCCTGTTGGCGGCGAGTTCGCAGGACTTGATTACGGGGAGCGCCGGCTGGCGGCTATGGTGGTTGAGGAGGAACCTGGGGTCAGACGCGAGGCTGAGCCAAGACCAGCAGACGGCGCCGCAGTTGGCCAGGAGGCTGGCCAGAATCTCCCGCAGCACATCGTCCGGGAAGCCGGCAAGCGGGTTCGGCCTTGCCCTGCATCATTTTCTTCTCAACAGAGCCGTCCGCCCTGGTTCTTGTTGGGTGGGGAGGCGCTGCCTAGAACAGAGAAGCACCTCCGGCAGAGTGTCGGAAAAGGCCTCCAGATGGGATCTCGTGGTAAAGAAACTTGCGGCGATGGAAAAAGTATTTTGGATGGCTCTCTGTTGGTTTCCCGATTTTAGAGAATTTATAGAGGCGGAATTAGGTCAAACGGAGCAAAGGTGAGCCCACGAGGCACCAGGGCGTGCCCTGGTGGCTCGTGGCGACCTCCTTCATCTTCTGACCCTCTCTTGAAGCTTCTAGTTTCTCTTTTGTCCAAAAAAAATCTCCAAAAAGTTTTGTGGCATTTGGATTTCGTTTGGTACTGATATTCTGAAAATCAAAAACTGGCAAAAACAGCAACTGGCACTGGGCAGTGAGTTAATAGGTTAGTCCCAAAAATGATATATAATTGCTTGTAAATGCATATAAAACATCCAAAAATGATACCATAATAGCATGGAACAATAAAAATTTATAGATACGTTGGACACGTATCACCTGCCGAGGCCGAGAACCGCGTGTACTGCCCATGCCAAGCCGTAGGGAAATTCTTTCACCTCCAATTCATGCAATCCACACTCCCAAGCATGCACAACCTACCTCTTGCTTCATTCATCGTCATCAACTTCTTTGTGTCCTCATTAGGAGGTCGGAGATACTAGGGACCAAAAACCCGGATCGAACCCTTGGCAAACACACGCGGGCATTTGAGTGTGGTATCTTCTCCAATGTGAAGATACTCATCAGTGTAGTCAGCCAGAATGCCATATGCTAGCACTCTCATTGCCAATGATATCCTTGGTATGAACTAAACCCAAGCAAATCGGCGGCATTCCTCCGGTGAGTGAAAAAACAAGAGTTTTGCTTACAAGCTTCCACAATGCGAAGAAAAAGAGATCTAAGCATTCGATGTATCCTAAAAAAGAGGTGAACCGGATAGGGCGGTACCTCGGCGAAGTAATCTTTCATGAGCATGGAATGGCTGAGAGCTCGGTTGCCTGGAATGCAAAGACGGCCAAATGTCGATCCTCGACGCTTTCTCTTCTTGCCGGCCTCAAATTCTTGGACGACATGCAACAACACGAGGTGCTCAACATTTTCGTCGAAAAGCATATCCTCTATATCAGAATCATTCGACTCCGATGAACTCCAGTCATTATCCATCTAAAAATAATAATCCTCAATTTAATCTACATATCACCCTTCTCCTAAAATTAAAATGTACGAAACCACTAGGGCCTTGTTCGTTTAATCCTCCTCCCAAGGGGATTGGAGTGGATTGGAGAGTGTCATGCCCTGATAGGACCTGGACACTAGTAAGCTTGACGAACTAGGTTTTGAGGTCTGATTGGGGATCGAATTTGGCCAAGCCAAGAGGAATTGTATATATTACAGAGTGTGGTAGCTGTAAAGTATAGGAGTAAAGTGATTTAGATCACCAGACAAAAATGACATGCCCACGCAGGAGCTGGGAGTGGCTGTTATATAGCCCTGGTTACAGTCAATGAATTACTACAGTACCCCTAAAACTACGGCGAGCACGCGAGCCGTTGAATCCACTTGTCTCCGCTCCTAGCCGTCCGATAACTGAAAGAGTCTTGCACTTCAGATACCTGACACTGCCTCCTCGTTGAAAACCACCTTGTCCTCAAGGTGGGCCGTGCTTCCGCCAGCTCTCCACCGTTTGCTTGAAGAATCCCGGAAATGTGTGTTTGATAAAATCAGCATCTTCCCAGGAAGCATCTTCAGGTGGTAAGTTCTCCCACTGAACGAGCCACTGCACCACCGCAACATTGTTCCGTGGTATTTGACGAATTTCCAAGACAAGTACTGGTTCAGTCCTTATCTGTCCATTTGGTCCAATTAAGGGTAGATCCGTGCAAGGAACTGCTGTTGGGCCAATATGCTTTTTAAGTTGACTAATGTGGAATACCGGATGGATTTGGGAATCTGCTGGCAAGAACAGCTTATAAGCCACATTACCAACTTTGCTCAACACTCGAAAGGGTCCATAATACTTGCTTTGCAGCTTGATATGGTGTCGGATACCGAAAGCATTGAGCCTGTAGGGTTGCAGTTTCAGATAAACCATATCTCCAGGAGCTAGTACTCGTTCAGTTCTCTTCTTATCTGCAAACTTGACCATTCGAGCCTGAGCTGCTTGCAAATTCTGTCTGAGCTGTCCCATGAGAGCTTGCCTATCCACTGTAGGGCCAGCAGGGCCAACTTCTAGAGATCCAGGTAAAGAGAACTCACTGATATTGGGAGGATCATACCCATATAATGCTTGAAAAGGAGTTTTCTGCAGAGAAGAATGGAAGGAAGTATTGTACCAGTACTCAGCCATTGGAAGATGATATACCCACTTTTTTGGCTCTGCCGATGCCATGCATCTTAAATAATTTTCAATGCATTGATTTACACGTTCTGTCTGTCCATCAGACTGAGGATGATAAGCAGAACTGTATCTGAGTTCTATTTTCATTGCAGCAAAGATTTCCTTCCACAAGTGACTTGTAAAATTTTATCTCTGTCTGACACAATGGCTATAGGAGGTCCATGCAATCTGATCACATTATCTATAAATGCAGTAGCCACCGACTGGACTGTGTAAGGGTGAGACATGGCAATGAAATGAGCAAATTTAGTCAGCCTATCAACTATGACAAAAATAATTTCTTTGCCATTGGATTTAGGGAGTCCCTCCACAAAATCCATACTCAAATGTGTCCATGCCATGTCAGGTATGTGCAAGGGATCCAACAACCCAGGGTAGTGACAGTGTTCCCCTTTGTTTTTCTGACACACAGGGCAAATTGCCACGAAATCTTCTATTTCTTTTTTCATTCCAGGCCAATAAAATATGTTTTTAACCCTCTGATATGTTGCTTTCATTCCACTGTGACCCCCTAAAGCAGAAGAGTGCAAGGCAGTTAATAATCTCTGTTTTAATGCCTTATCATTGCCCACATAAATTCTGCCTTTGTGTCTGATGATGCCCCCTTGCAGAGAATTATTATTAAGCTCATGACCGGGCAAAACCAGCAATTCTTCCAATATTTTCTTGCAAGCAGGATCGTTTTCATAGGAATGTTCTATATCATCTGTCCATTTAGGAGTGACAAGAGATATAGCCATAAGCTGACATTTCCGAGATAATGCATCTGCTGCCACATTCTCCTTCCCTTTTTTATACTGAATTTGGAAATCAAACTCCAATAATTTTAACATCAGCTTCTGTTGTATTTTCCCAGTTACTTTTTGATCTGTCATGAATTTCAGACTTTGGTGATCAGTTTTAATGATCAGCTGATGCCCCACTAAATAATGCCTCCATTTTTTTAAAGCTTCAATCATAGCCAATGCTTCCTTCTCATAAGTGGATAACAAGCAATTCTTGGGACAAAGCACTGAGCTGTAATAAGCTATAGGTTTTCCCTGCTGCATTAACACAGCTCCAATCCCTTGCCCTGAAGCATCTGTTTCTAACACAAAAGGAGCATTGAAATTGGGCAAAGCCAGAACAGGAGCCGAAGTCATGGCTTGCTTTAATTGTTGGAAAGCTACATCTTGTGCTGTAGTCCAATGGAAATTATCTTGCTTCAACATATCATGCAGAGGCCTTGCAATTAATCCAAAGTGTTGAACAAATCTTCTGTAGTACCCGCATAAACCTAGAAATCCTCTTAGTTGAGTTGCTGTGGTAGGAGTGGGCCAATCCTTAACCGCACTAACTTTTTCCGGATCTGTAGACACCCCATGTTCATTAATGATGTGCCCCAGATAATCCACTTGCTGAACAGCAAATAAGCACTTGGACAAATTTACTCTCAATTGATGTTCTTTAAGAAGATCAAGCACCACTTTCAAATGTTCCAAGTGTTCCTCCAGAGTATGACTAAAGATCAATATATCATCAAAGAACACCAATATGAATTTTCTCAAGTACTTGCCAAATATTGCATTCATTAAAGCTTGAAAGGTGCTGGGAGCATTAGAGAGACCAAAGGGCATCACTAGATATTCAAAATGACCAAAATGAGTTCTGAATGCAGTCTTTGGTATATCCTCCTTATTCATCCTGATCTGATGATATCCTGACCGCAAATCGAATTTAGTGAAAAACTTTGCTCCATGCAGCTCATCAAGCAGGTCTTCAATTACAGGAATAGGAAACTTGTCCTTGACAGTGATAGAATTTAAGTCCCTGAAATCAGTGCATAACCTCCATGTGGCATCTTTCTTAGGAACTACTATCACTGGAGAAGCATAGGGACTCTGACTAGGTCTAATAACCTTAGATTTCAACAATTGTTGTACTTGCTTTTCCACTTCATCCCTGTGCTTATGAGGAATTCTATATTGCCTAATATTAGGTGGGGCAGACCCAGGTTTCAGTGGGATTTTATGATCACAACTCCTTTCAGGTGGTAGTCCCTGTGGTTCTGCAAAGACTTCAGGATATTGCTGCAAAACCTGCTCCACTTCAGGAGGTGTTACATGCTGAGGAGGCTTTTTCATTGAAACATCTCTGATTAGAAAAAGTGCATAACCACTAGTACCAGCTGCCAGCATAGAAGCTAACTCTGTACTGGGAATTTCAGTTGCTGCAGCGAATGAATTGCAGGCTGGGATAGTGACTTGCTGAAGCTTGTCCTTTGTCAATATGACCTGCTTGTTCTCATAGTCAAAAGATACTGGGCTATGCTGAGCTAGAAGATCACAGCCAATTACTATATCATATCCAGGAAGATCCAACACTCTAAAAGGATGCTCAAATTGTTCCTTGCCCATTTGAAATTTGGTTGCAGGAATGTAAGCCCCTGACCACAGTACACCCCCACCCGCAACAGCTACTGCTCTGGACGTATCCCTGACTATAGAACAGCTTGTTGTTAAAGCAAACTTGAGGTTCATGAAAGTGGAATTACTGCCTGAATCCACTAAAGCCACTGCCTGCTTACCCCCAATGTTCACCAGCACCGATAATGTACTTACTCTACTAGTACTCATGGCTTGCAAAGAAATGTGCATGCAATTCTCATCTACAGGCTGCTGCTCTGCTTGTTCAGTTTCGGTTATTTCCTCTTGTTCGGTAGAAGAGTCAGTTGGTTCCTCACCCGTAAGCAAATTAATAACGGGTGCTTGTTTGCACTTGTGCCCATGGAACCAGACATCCCCACACCTCCAACACTTTCCTGGTTCTCTTGCTCTCTGATTCACAGGAGGACCCTTACCATCAGTGTTCTTGTCGACAGTCATGCCCGGAGACTTGTAATTCTGAAATGAGAACTTGCTTTTGTCTGCAGTGAGAGCAGGATAAGGCTTTCTTGCAGGGGTTGCTTGCTCAATATCCACTGCAAGCCAATAAGCATCTGTCAGTGTTTGTGGCCTAAGTGGCCGGAGCTGGAACTTAATAGTAGCCCTCATCCCGTTAACATAACACTTTACAAACCACATCTCAGTCAGATTTGGGTTGTCTTCTTGAACTTCCGCCATTAATTCCTCAAACTGGTCAGTATACTCGGCAATGGACAAATTATTTTGCTTGAAAGCATTAAATCTGTCCACTAAATCATATGTGCTGGAGGCAGAGAATCTGTGCAAAATCTCTTCACAGAACTGTGCCCAATTATACTGTTTCTTGAGAATTCCTGCCCTTCTGAGCCACACATCTGCCCTGCCCACAAAATACATCTGAGCCAAAGAAACCTTGTATTCTGATGGTGCCCCAGCCATTTGAAAATACTTCTCCGCTTGCCGAATCCAACCCCCAGGATTTGTACCATCAAACCGTGGGAATTCCATCTTTGGTCCCTTGGTCATGGATTTAAGAAATTGAGCTCTCATATCTTTCTCATATGCTTTTGGGTAATCATCCCACTGGAGGCGATTAGATTGCTGCTGCATCTGAGTGAAAGCAGGAGTTCGAGCAGTTCGAGCCACTTGGCCGGGAGAGACCTGACCTGACTGTAACCCATGATTACCAACAGTCGTTAATCCTGGTGGAGTTGGACGACGACCAGTGTTAATAGGAGGAATATCAGAATTTAGTAACTCTGCATACTGCCGGGTTTTCTCCTGTTCAAGAGCAAAGCGCTTGCGTAATTCTTCTGTAAAAGGTCTATTTTCCTCTGCAGATTCCTTGGCAATTTCAACCTCAGGGGATTTCTCCCGTTGCTGCTCTTGGGTATTTGGAAGAGGACGCTGATTAGCAGATGTGGAAGCTCCATTCGTGTTCAGAGATTTGAGCACATCCGTAATTGCAGATAACTGACCACTTAATGCTGATATTGCAGTTTGGACGTCAGTAATTACCTTGCACATCGAATCCTGTTTGGAGTTGGTGGATTGAACCTCTTTCCGTAACAGATCCACTTCCTCACGCAAGCCCGTGGTCTCCTCACGATTTGCCAGCACCTCCTCCTTGAGATGGATTAATTCCGCCGGATCCAACTCTTCCATGACCGGCTTCGATCGCCCCATGATACTGCGCTGTGGAGAGGAATTTTACCACCGATGCGTCGGCAACCCGAACCACAGACAGATCCTGCCGCCGCCTGCGACGAACGCCACCAAGCAGCACCACTCGCGCGTGGATCTGGAATTTTACCACCGAGACAGGAAGTCTCAGCAACCAATCCCGCCCTGCAAGTTGCCGCCGAATTTCGCACCGCCGCCACGCGCCGCCGGCACCCCGCCTCCAACGCCGCCGGAAAAAAAGGGTGGGAAAAAGAGGGTGGGAACGAACTAGCGCACCATCGCGCGCTCCCGACGCCGAGAGATCGCCTGGCTCATGATACCATTTGTCATGCCCTGATAGGACCTGGACACTAGTAAGCTTGACGAACTAGGTTTTGAGGTCTGATTGGGGATCGAATTTGGCCAAGCCAAGAGGAATTGTATATATTACAGAGTGTGGTAGCTGTAAAGTATAGGAGTAAAGTGATTTAGATCACCAGACAAAAATGACATGCCCACGCAGGAGCTGGGAGTGGCTGTTATATAGCCCTGGTTACAGTCAATGAATTACTACAGTACCCCTAAAACTACGGCGAGCACGCGAGCCGTTGAATCCACTTGTCTCCGCTCCTAGCCGTCCGATAACTGAAAGAGTCTTGCACTTCAGATACCTGACAAGGGGATTGGAGTGGATTGGAGAGGAATTTGGCTTGTAGGGGATCTAATCCCCCTCAATCCCTGCCAATTCCCCTCACAAACCACCTCAACCGAACAAGGCCTAGAGAAATTACCTTTGGCCACAAGAACGTGCTGCTCCGCCCCTACCGATGACCGGTAGCAAATCCACTACCCCTTCTTTCCCAGTCTGCGAGGCCTCAAACACGCGGCGCCAGCGGGCGCGGGGGCTGCGAGCATGAATCCATGGCTTAATCGCGCCTGGAGCAACGTCTTCCGACCGCAATGAGGCCCCGTGCAAAGCTCCATGACGGATCAATGGCGGCGGAGGCAGCCACGCGCCCGCGGGATGGAACGGCCATCCGCGAGCTCCCAAACTAGTGGAAAAAGATGCGGGAAAGGGTGGCGGAACTACTCGACGGCATGGGGTCGCGGGGCCAGCAAGAATCGACGACGAGATGCTGCGGCGGCGGCATGAAGCGTGCGAGCTGAAACTTTCGCTCCGTCAAATTTTTCTAGCGGTAGGGGAAACTAAGAATCAGGCGGTGAAAACTTCACATGCGGCGCTTTGGCTGATTTTTCGACCCGGCACCTTAAAACGGCGGTTATTATAGCGGCCGGGGCTGCGGGGCCTGCTAAGGATGTTCTAACCTATCACCGCATAACTAATCTTCATAGAAGATACTCAAAAAAAAAACTAATCTTCATAGAAACAAACCCCAAATGAATCAACGGGCGCTGCTCACCGGCTGCAGCCACGCGAGTATTCTTTGCGAGGAGAAGAGCCTCTTTTTTTTTTGAAATAATTACGTGGATCGATTAAGATGTTCCCTTTGATCCCCTCCTTATTGGCCAGTTCTACGGCTGCTAACACGACTCACACCTCACTCACAAAAAAAAAGAAAAACACGGCTCACACCCTGTCTCCTTTTGGGATGTTTGAGTGCAGCACACCCGAACTGCCCACCGAACTAACAAACTATCCAACCAACCCACCACTGACACGTATGCCCCAAGGCGATCCGGCCCCACGATTCGGTCACCTCGTTCGAACTACCGGAGCTGCCTCGCACCACTCGGCCCCAGCTGCTCTGACTTCTCCCCCACCCCACTGACACTCTCTCACGTCGGCGACTCACCCTCCACCCCTCGAGTCACGCGGCACCTACTAATGGCCGCGGGATCTCGCCGCCCGCACCGCCGGAGATGAAGCCCCGCCACCTCCCGCCGGTCCTTGTACTCGCCTTGCTTTCCCTCCTCTCCCTCTCCCTCCGCCGCCACCTCACCCCCCTGCAGCCGCCGCTTCGTCCCGCGGCCGGGGACCCGCTCCTTCGTCGCCTCGCCGCGGTGGAAGGTGTGGGATCCGAGCAAGTCCTCGCCGACGCAGCTGCACTGCTCGTGAATGGCTCGATATCCACGTTCCCCAGCCTTGGCAACCGCCAGCGCCTCCTCTACCTCCGCCTCCCGTTCGCCCGCACCGCCCGCGGCCCGCCCAGGCCGAGGACCGTGTCCCGCCTCCGCATCCCCGCCGAGGCACTCCCCTCGGACGAATCCCTGCTCGCGTCCTTCCGCACGTCCCTCCACTCCTTCCTCCTCGCCCACCACCGCCGCCGCCGGGGCGGAACCAGTAATGTGGCCAGCGTCATGAGCGAGCTCGCCGGCGTCCTCGGACGGCGCTTCCCGACCTGCGCGGTCGTCGGGAATAGCGGCGCGCTCCTCGGCTCCGGCCGCGGACCGCAGATCGACGCGCACGAGCTCGTCATCCGCCTCAACAACGCACGCGTGGCCGGCTTTGTCGCCGACGTCGGCGCCAAAACCTCGCTCTCCTTCGTCAACTCCAACATCCTCCACCTCTGCGCGTCCCGCAGTGCCGCCACCGCCGCAGGCTGCGGGTGCCACCCGTATGGCCCCACCGTGCCCATGGCCATGTACATCTGCCAGCCCGCGCACCTCCTGGACGCCCTCATCTGCAACGCAACCGCCACCCACGCCTCCCCATTCCCGCTCCTTGTCACCGACGCGCGCCTGGACGCACTCTCGGCGCGCATTGCCAAGTACTACTCGATCCGGCGATTCGTGTCCGACACGGGTGCTCCGGCGAGCAACTGGACCCGGAAGCACGACGAGAGGTACTTCCACTATTCCTCAGGTATGCAGGCGGTGGTGATGGCGCTGGGGGTGTGCGAGGAACTGAGCCTATTCGGGTTCGGCAAGCCGGCAGGGGCCAAGCACCATTATCACACCAACCAGAAGAAGGAACTGGACCTGCACGACTACCAAGCGGAGTACGATTTCTACGGCGACCTCCAGGCGCGGCCGGAGATGGTGCCGTTCCTTGACGAGGCCCAAGGCTTCACGGTGCCGCCGGTCAGCTTGTACTGGTGAGGTGCCTTAACTGTGTGTATTACTGTGTTGTTGTTGTTGTAAAATTGATACTACTACACTTGATTGACAAAATGTGAATTTAGCCGACAGAGAATTGTAAATTAGGGCAATGGACTGAAATTTGTAAGCAGAAATGTAGGCCGGTTTGGTGATCAGATGGTTCAAATGATGGGAAACCGCAAGTTCTTGTTTGTACTATCATGCTTTGGACTGTTGCTGCACCTGTCAGTTGTCAAAATGGTTAGTACTAGCTGACAATAACCCAAGTTGTTTACACTCTGCTTTAAACAGGAAAGTAAGGTAGACTATTCAGTTTGGTAGCCTACCATGTTTTGCTTGGAACAATATACAGTGCTGATTTCGTTAAGTGAGGAGAGTGAGTAGCCTACTTTGTTTCGTTTTTGTTGCACAACAAACACAAAATGTTGATTTCTCATTACAAGACTGGCCTGCAAAATATCTGGTAAGTCCAATGTGGTGCAAACTGTTGTGGATATTTTTCAGTCATTATGTAATTTTTTGTCTGACAATCGCCTTGCTCTTTTCTTTTTATGAACACAATTAGCATCAGTTAGAATTAGAGTTTTCTGTATAACAAAGAACGAAGTACTGTAGTACTGCTGCGCTCTCATTTTGCATCCATGACTCGCTTCATTTGGATCCCAGGGCAGATGTTATCTCTGTCGCATGAGCTATGCTACCTTGAGGTTGTTGTTTATCAAAGTACTACGTAGCTGTTTGTGCTCTTTACATTCGTCACATTTCTGGAGTAGTCTTTCTCATCGGTTAATTAGATAAATGACATTACAATTATGCCGCCTCCGACTTAGAGAAATGCTACTACAACTTTTCTCTTTGAAAAAATACCACTCAAATTTGCATCACACCTATAGGTGCGGATATTGCTTTTGGCTCTAGGGAGTATATGCTCCTGCACGTCAAAAATGTATTTTGCCAAGGTCAATTTTTTATATAAAAAAATAGATGTGTTCGTTGTCACACCCAAATGCTACCAGCAAACTTTTAGGGGAAAAGCTTAAGCATGTGGATGTCTGCAAAAAAAATAAAAAGTCAAATAACAAATCTCACCTTCAAATGGTATACTTAATTTTGTTTTTTCACCGACGAAGTACTGCCATCCGTTTTCCATGAAAATTGGCAAGCACACTGGTACACTAACATGAACATTTACAAAAAATCTGAATTTTAAAATTTATTTCCTATTTGTTTTTAATAACTATTCACCAGTGAGCGTACGCTCCCTAGATCCAAAACTCCGCGTCCCCTATAGATGCCATTATGTAAAGTTTTAGACCATAATACTTGTATCTTCTTCCTTGGTATTTTTCTTCCATCCTCCGAATCCTAATCTCCTAATGTTTTCCGTGTGAGAATGTTTCCAAATCTTAGCCAGGCTGTGTCCGTTTGTTAGCATTACTGCTACTAGTACTACCTAAGCATATGCACAAAAGAAACAAGAGCCCACACCTTGTGAAGCCCAAGTATGAGGAAAATACATGAAGATGTCCTACGCCAAGGTCAGCGGAAGCTGGTGGGTAGCTGCCGTCACGTAAGTAGATCCGAGAGGAGAAGCATCGAAGGTCGATCATGGCAACGGCTTGGTGTCTGACGGTGTTTACGGGTTAGAGGTGCCTCGAGTCACTTGACGTTGGTCCATGAGGCTGTTTGATACAGAGCATCCTACGGACATCATCATGTCAAGAGTCTATTTGACAAGTGACATGTACGACCTCTACTTCACATATATATATAAAGGTAAATCATCTTCTTTACATGTGCTCACTTAACCCACTCGAGGAAGATATACTACTTGACATTCCTCTCGTGTGCATACACAGGTATTGCCGGAGCTTAACGGACGACGACGAGGAGTGCAAGCGTCAAGGAACACCTACACCATCGGCGAGGAAAGCGTGGAAGCAAAGATAGAAGAAGACGGAGTTGCACCAAAGCTACAACCACCGGACGTCCGACGATCCACCGGACGTCCGACGCGACTACGCCCAGGCCAGCCAGGAGAACCGCAACTGGTGCATGCTACAGTGGCCGGACGACCGACGAGACGCCGGACGTCTGACACACTACAACCACCACACGACCGATCGATACCGGAAATCCGGCGACACCTGTACAGAGAAGAAACGTCGGAAGTCCGACGCCCTTTGGACGTCCAGACCCCCGCGAGCCACCGGACGACCGACGTCCCTCGGACGTCCGACGCCTGCCAGTGCACAGTTGGGCCTTTGGCCTTGTATCCCTTTCCCGCTTACCCCTTTCGTGGCTTAGACCATAAATAGACCTCCCTCTCCTTTCTAGGGTTAGCAAAGTGATAGTTCATTTGTATGTGAGTTTTGCTCCTACCTACTCTACTCTACTGTTGAGAGAGAGAGAGAGAGAGAGAGACCACTTCATTGGAGTTCAAGACCTCCTTTGGAGAAGATCCCATAGGGGAATCAAGACCCCTATTTGGGAAGATCCATCTCGGATTCAAGGCCTCAACTCCTCACGGATTGGGATGAACTAGCTACCGTCTGTATCGTCCTTTGTTCGATTTGAATAGCGTATCTCTCCGTGTGTATGTGGATCTAGCACATGTGTAACAGTTTCTCGTTGATTTGAGTGTTTCCTCTCCTGATTTGAGTGTTTCCTCTCCTTTTCCCTCGTGTGTTCATTGTGTTCTTTGGGAATCCCCCTCCAAATCATAAATGATCGGTCCCTAGGGTTCCACCATATATCATCTTGGTATCATGAGCCATGGTTGATCATGTTTTTGGAGTCTCTATCCCTCTTTTTCTAGCCTAATTTTGTTGATTTCGTCCTAAATCCGAAAATCCCCACCAAAAATAGCCCCAAATGTTTTTTGTGAATTGTTGGTTTGGATGATATTTTGTTGAATTTGATCCATGGATTTGCTGTGTTTTGAGTGGATCTAGCATCTCCACAAGTTTTCCCACTTTCCATCCACGAAATCTTCTCAATTTTGACCCCAAAATCCCCAATTTCCGCCCAAAATCGCGTTCTGGATCTCAAATCCCGCGTTGACCCCGATCCAACAGATGACCGACACTTTACGGACGTCCGAAGCACCGGACGTCTGACCTTTACCGGACGACCGGAACCACTCAACAGAACCGAAATCACGGATTTCCGACCTTTTTCGCACGTCCATCCCGCGCCCAGCCACCGGACATCCGTCAGTTACCTGAAAAAAAAACTAACTTCCGCTGATTTTTGTTTCGGTCATAACTAATTCATCCGGACTCGGATTTTGACGTTCTTTGGCTCGTTTTGTAGTTATTGACATCCTCCTTTCCACAAAAACACTTCCAGCATCATTTGACTCCATCAAACATTGGAATTTTGGCATCTTTGCCTAGGGCCTTCACCATATCATCCTTATTACCACCAACGACTCCCGCAACCTAACCCATTTTGATCCCCATATCGCTTGTAGTTGCTTGAGTAGTGACTCGAGTCTCCTACGGTGTTTCGGCTACTTAGGGATAGTTACTTCTTCATCAATCACCACCATAACTTCTGCATAAGCTTGCCCACCATACACTTCCGCCACCCCAATTTAACCCAACTTTCTTTGAGCTTGTTTGAGTTGTGGGTTTGTCTCCTAAGGTGTTATGAATATTTAGGGACGGTGACTTCAACTCTGACTCGCATAACCCATCATTGCACTTCTTCAATCCCATTGAGCTTCCGCAAAACCACCACCGCATTCCACTACCACCATTTGACATTTGACGTTTGAGATTTTGAGTTTGCGGTTTTTCTGTTTCCTAAGGTGTTTCGGCTCCATGGGCCAGCTGCTCTTATGTGCCTTAAAAAGTAGCTTCCACATCCCTCCGTGCGTAGCACCGAAGAAGTGGTCCAGCGTCCGCGGATCCTCCGGCTTGAATTCCCACATGGGGGAAGCCCGGCGCTGGCAGGGGAGAATGCAGCGGAAAAGCATGATCTGTATCACGTTGGCTAGACCAACGCTCTTTCCCACCACGTTGGTGATGCGCGTTTGCAGCGCCAGCACCTCCGCCTAGGACCCCCAGTCGATGCCCTTCTCATTCCAGGAAGTGAGCCTCATGGGGGTCCGGATTTGAACTCCAGAATGGCCGCCTGGTTGGGGCGGCGTGGCTTGGTGATGTAGAACCACTCTTGTTGCCAGATCTTCATGGTCTCCACAAAGGTCCCCTTGGGCCAAGTGGCGTTCGACAGCTTGCGAACCATAGCCCTGCCGTAGTCCACGTGCTACCCATCGACCAACTTCGGCTTCACATTGAAGACCTTGAGCCATAAGCCGAAGTGTGGCCGGATGCGGAGGAGGGCCTCACACACGACTACGAATGCTGATATGTGGAGAAAGGAGTTTGGGGCTAGATCGTGGAAATCAAGCCCATAGTAGTACATAAGTCCGCAGACAAATGGGTGGAGTGGGAAACCTAACCCTCTAAGGAAATGGGGAAGGAAGACAACCCATTCGCCGGGCTCCGGAGTGGGAAGGATTTGACCTTTAGAGGGAAGCCAGTGCTTGATTTTGGCGGCGAGGTACCCCGCACTGATCTGCTGTGTTCTCCTCCGTCACGGAGGAGGCCTCCCACTTGCCTTGGAGCTAGCTCTGGCCATGGTTGGAGTAGGTAGTGGTGGTGGTGGGAAAGACGGAGACTTTACGAGCACAGAAGAGCGTGGGAGATTAGAAGCCTGAGGAGATGTGAAGGCGTGGGGAGGAAAGTGGGGGTCCCTAGCCTTCTTAAAGGCAGTGAAAATACCAACCGCCCCCACTCGTGCCTTGAATCTTGCCTATTCCCAATGGATGCGTTCGCCGCAAACAGTTGGATTACCCAAATGTCATTGATATGCAATCCCGTATTAAGTGGGCACGATCTCTTTTTTGACAGGACGTGCCAATGAGGCGTAACCTCGAAGCACGGTACGCGGGGCGTGAAAACGGTTCAAAATGATGAAGGGTCGAGTCTAACGCTTCATGGAAAGAGTTGTCCATAAAAGACGTTGTTCTCATTTTTTATGCATCCTGCCTTCGCGGCTAAGGGTTGTGTTTATGGTGAAAAGCCGGATATTATTCTCTTACAGAGGAAAAGTCGGTGTGTATTCTTCAAAGAACCTGCCTTGCAATGTCTAAGACAATCTGGATGCCGAATATATCATCATTGAAGACCGGTTCAGGGGCTACAGTGGGAGTCCTGGATTAGGGGGTCCTCGGGCGTCCTGTCTATTGATGTGGGCCGGACTGGTGGGCCGTCAACATACAAGATGGAACATTATCCCTCGTGTCCGGTGGGGACTCTCACATGTGTGGATGGCAAGTATAGGTGTCCAGATATACTATTCCTTTCTGTAAAACTGACTTTGTACAATCCTAAGCCCCTCCAGTGTCTATATAAACTGGGGGTAGATCAGAGGAATGATCATAACATTGCTAGGCTAGCTATCTAGGGTTAGCCGAATTGATCCCGTGGTAGATCAACTCTTGTAACCCCTATACCCTCGAATATAATCAAGCATGAGTAGAGTTTTACCTCCATTAAGAGGGACCAAACCTAGGTAAATATTGTGTCCCTTCTCCATTGTTACTATTGATCCTCATACGCACAGCTTGGGCCTCTCTACCCGATATCTACCGGTTTTGACACCGACAGCACTCGCCTCAGGACGAGGTCGCCCACATCCAACGTCCTGGAGCGGACGCTGCGGCAGTGGTACCGCCGCAACGCCTGCTGGTACCTTGCTGCTCGGAGCGAGGCTTGACAGCGGCATTCCTCCCCCAGCATGAGATCCATCCCCGTGTGGCGTCCTGACATGCCTCATCGAACACCAGGACACGCGTGGAGCGATGCTTGACCTCGTGTGGGAGAACCACTTTTGCTCCATAGATGAGGAAGAATGGCGTCTCTCCCGTTTGCTTGGTCGTGGTGGTGCGGATGGACCACAACACGGACTGGAGCTCGTCGAGCTAGCCCCTACCGCAGGCCTCGAGCTTCTTCTTGAAGGTCCTTGCCTTGAGGCCCCTCAAGACTTCGGCGCACGCTCAGCCTGGCCGTTGCTCCTGGGGTGTGCCACTGAGGCGTAGCATATCTGCATTCCAAGGTTAGCACAATATGTTTTGAAAAGGTTGTTAGTGAACTGGGAGCTGTTGTTGGTGATGATGCGGTTAGGGACCGCAAAACAGCCGACGAGGCCTTTGATGAACTTGACGGCTGATCCAGCCGGGATGGTGCGGACGGCTTCTACCTCCGCCCACTTGGTGAACTTGTCGATTGCGACGTAAAGGTAGCGGTAGCCCCCTGGCGCTCGGGGAAATGGCCCCAAGATATCCAACCCCCAGACCACGAACGACCATGTGAGCAGGATAGTCTAGAGGCCTTGCGCAGGCTGGTGGATTTGCTTGGCGTGGAACTGGCATGCTTCGCAGGAGTGCACAAGCTCAGTGGCATCATTGAGTGCAGTGGGCCAATAGAACCCACTGTGGAACGCCTTGCCCACGAGGGTGCGTGATGAAGAGTGGTGTCCACAGTCCCCACCTTGTATGTCTGCTAGCAGCTCCAGCCCCTGCTCCCTAGAGATGCATTGTAAGGAAATGTCATTGGGCCTTTTGCGGTACAACTCACAGTCACAGATGCAGTACGCGGTGGCCTAATGAGCCACACGTTCGGCATCCTCCTACTTCTCCGACAGGGTCCCCTGAAGTAGGTACGTCTTGAACTCCTCATTCCAGCACCCCTCCTGAGGCGCCCGTGAGGGAGGGCCGCATGCTGGGGCGCCGACTGCTGGTGCTAGGGGTAGGTCCTCCTGAGGTGGTGCTGTGGTGGGGGGAGCCGCCGACGGCTTGAAGAGCTGTTCCTCAAACACCCCTGGCTCCTGAGGTAGCCTTCGGGGTGCTCTCTTGGCAATGTCGTCTGCCTCCTTGTTTGTTCCTCGCGGCACGTGCTGCAGCTCCAAGCCTAGGAACCGTTCTCCATCTTGCGCACTTCTTCCAGGTATGCCTCCATGTGCTCGTCCTTGGGTGTGTACTCTTTGTTGGAGAAGTTGATAAGGAGCTGGGAATCGCCCTTGATGGTGAGACGCTTCACCCCCAACGCCGTCGCGGCCCTGAGGCCGGCGAGCAAGCCTTCATACTCTACGATGTTATTGGAGACCTTTTTGTTGTGGAACGTAACAGAAATTCAAAATTTTCCTACGTGTCACCAAGATCTATCTATGGAGAAACCAACAACGAGGGGAAGAAGAGTGCATCTACATACCCTTGTAGATCGCTAAGCGGAAGCGTTCAAGAGAACGGGGTTGAAGGAGTCGTACTCGTCGTGATCCAAATCACCGGAGATCCTAGTGCCGAACGGACGGCACCTCCGCGTTCAACACACGTACAACCCAGTGACGTCTCCCATGCCTTGATCCAGCAAGGAGAGAGGGAGAGGTTGAGGAAGACTCCATGCAGCAGCAGCACAACGGCGTGGTGGTGATGGAGGAGCGTGGTGATCCAGCAGGGCTTCGCCAAGCACCGCGGGAGAGGAGAAGGGAGAGAGGTAGGGCTGCGCCAAGAGGGAGAGAAACTCGTGGTTTAAGCAGCCCCCAGACCTCATGTATTTATAGGGGGAGGGGAGGGGGCTGCGCCCCCTCTAGGGTTCCCTCCCCAAGGGTGGCGGCAGATGCCATCTGGGTGGCGGCCAGAGGGGGAGATAGGGGAGGCGCGCCTGGGGTGGGCCTTAGGGCCCATCTGCCCTAGGGTTTGCCCCCTCCCACTCTTCCCTGCGCCTTGGGCCCCTTGTGGGGGGCGCACCAGCCCACCTGGGGTTGGTCCCCTCCCACACTTGTCCCATGCAGCCCTCCGGGGTTGGTGGCCCCACTTGGTGGACCCCCGGACCCTCCCGGTGGTCCCGGTACTTTACCGATAAAATCCGAAACTTTTCCGGTGACCAAAACAGGACTTCCCATATATAAACTTTACCTCCGGACCATTCCGGAACTCCTCGTGACGCCCGGGATCTCATCCGAGACTCCAAAAAACATTCGGTAACCACATACAAACTTCCTTTATAACCCTAGCGTCATCGAACCTTAAGTGTGTAGACCCTACGGGTTCGGGAACCATGCAGACATGACCGAGACGTTCTCCGGTCAATAACCAACAGCGGGATCTGGATACCCATATTGGATCCCACATGTTCCACGATGATCTCATCGGATGAACCACGATGTCAAGGACTCCATTGATCCCGTATACAATTCCCTTTGTCTAGCGGTATTGTACTTGCCTGAGATTCGATCGTCGGTATGCCGATACCTTGTTCAATCTCGTTACCGGCAAGTCTCTTTACTCGTTCCGTAACACATCATCCCGTGATCAACCCCTTGGTCACATTGTGCACATTATGATGATGTCCTACCGAGTGGGCCTAGAGATACCTTTCCGTCAACCGGAGTGACAAATCCCAGTCTCGATTCATGCCAACCCAACAGACACTTTCGGAGATACCTGTAGTGCACCTTTATAGCCACCCAGTTACGTTGTGACGTTTGGTACACCCAAAGCATTCCTACGGTATCCGGGAGTTGCACAATCTCATGGTCTAAGGAAATGATACTTGACATTAGAAAAGCTTTAGCATACGAACTACGATCTTTGTGCTAGGCTTAGGATTGGGTCTTGTCCATCACATCATTCTCCTAATGATGTGATCCTGTTATCAACGACGTCCAATGTCCATGGTCAGGAAACCGTAACCATCTATTGATCAACGAGCTAGTCAACTAGAGGCTTACTAGGGACATGGTGTTGTCTATGTATCCACACATGTATCTGAGTTTCCTATCAATACAATTATAGCATGGATAATAAACGATTATCATGAACAAGGAAATATAATAATAACTTATTTATTATTGCCTCTAGGGCATATTTCCAACAATCTCCCACTTGCACTAGAGTCAATAATCTAGTTCACATCGCCATGTAGATTAACATTGACATGTCACATCGCCATGTGACCAACATCCAAAGAGTTTACTAGTGTCACTAAACTAGTTCACATCATCATGTGATTAAGACTCAATGAGTTCTGGGGTTTGATCATGTTTTGCTTGTGAGAGAGGTTTTAGTTAACGGTTCTGCAACAATCAGATCCGTATGTACTTTGCAAATCTCTAGGTCATATTGTAAATGCTGCTTCCACGCTCCACTTGGAGCTATTACAAATGGTTGCTCCACTATACGTATCCGGTTTGCTACTCAGAGTCATTCGGATAGGTGTTAAAGCTTGCATCGACGTAACCCTTTACGTCGAACTCTTTATCACCTCCATAATCAAGAAACATGTCCTTATTTACTCCAAGGACAATTTTGACCGCTATCTGGTGATCCACTCCTTGATCACCTTTGTACCCTCTTGCCAAACATGTGGCAAGGCACCCATCAGGTGCGGTACTTAGCATAGCATACTGTAGAGCCTACGTCTAAAGCATAGGGGACGACCTTCGTCCTTTCTCTCTCTTTTGCCGTGGTCGAGCTTTAAGTCTTAACTTCGTACCTTACAACTCAGGCAAGAACTCCTTCTTTGACTGATCCATCTTGAACACCTTCAAGATCATGTCAAGGTATGTGCTCATTTGAAAGTATTATTAAACATTTTGATCTATCTTATAGATCTTGATGCTTATTGTTCAAGTAGCCTAATCTAGGTTTTCCATTGAAAAACACTTTTCAAACAACCCTGTATGCTTTCTAGAAATTCTACATCATTTCTGATCATCAATATGTCAACACCATATACTCATCAGAAATTCTATAGTGCTCCCACTCACTTCTTTGGAAATACAAGTTTCTCATAAACTTTGTATAAACCCAAAATCTTTGATCATCTTATCAAAGTGTTTATTCCAACTCCGAGATGCTTACTCCAGTCCATGGAAGGATCACTGGAGCTAGCATACCTTTTAGCATCCTTAGGATCGACAAAACCTTTCTGATTGTATCACATACAACCTTTCCTTATGAAAACTGGTAAGGAAACTCGTTTTGACATCCATCTGGCAGATTTCATAAATGCAGCTAATGCTAACATGATTCCGACGGACTTAAGCATCGCTACGGATGAGAAAATCTCATCGTAGTCAACTCCTTGAACTTGTGAAAAACTCTTCGCCACAAGTCGAGCTTCATAGACGGTGACATTACCGTCCACGTCCGTCTTCTTCTTAAAGATCCATTTATCTCAATGGCTTGCCGATCATCGGGCAAGTCCACCAAAGTCCATGCTTTGTTCTGATACATTGATCCTATCTCAGATTTCATGGCTTCTAACCATTTGTCGGAATTTGGGCCCACCATCGCTTCTCCATAGCTTGTAGGTTTATTGTTGTCTAGCAACATGACCTTCAAGACAGGATCACCGTACCACTCCGAAGCAGTACGCGTCCTTGTCGTCTTACGAGGTTCGGTAGTGACTTGATCCGAAGCTTCATGATCACTATCATATGCTTCCACTTCAATTGGTGTAGGTGCCACAGGAACAACTTCCTGTGCCCTGCTACACACTGGTTGAAGTGATGGTTCAATAACCTCATCAAGTCTCCACCATCCTCCCACTCAATTCCTTCGAGAGAAACTTTTCCTCAAGAAAGGACCCGTTTCTAGAAACAATCACTTTTGCTTCCGGATCTGAATTAGGAGGTATACCCAACCATTTTGGGTATCCTATGAAGATGCATTTATCTGTTTTGGGTTCGAGCTTATCAACCTGAAACTTTTTCACATAAGCGTCGCAGCCCCAAACTTTTAAGAAACGACAACTTAGGTTTCTCCAAACCATAGTTCAAACGGTGTCGTCTCAACGGAATTACGTGGTGCCCTATTAAAGTGAGTGCGGTTGTCTCTAATGCCTAACCCATGAATGATAGTGGTAATTCGATAAGAGACATCATGGTACGCACCATATTCAATAGGGTGCAACTATGATGTTCGGACACACCATCACACTATGGTGTTCCAGGCGGTATTAATTGTGAAACAATTTCCACAATGTCTTAATTGCGTGCCAAAGCTCGTAACTCAGATACTCATCTCTATGATCATATCATAGACATTTTATCCTCTTGTCACGATGATCTTCAACTTCACTCTGAAATTACTTGAACCATTCAATAATTCAGACTTGTGTTTCATCAAGTAAATATACTCAGTATCTACTCAAATCATCCGTGAAGTAAGAACATAACGATATCCACTGCATGCCTCAGCACTCATTGGACTGCACACATTAAAATGTGTTACTTCCAACAAGTTGCTATCTTGTTCCATCTTACTGAAAACGAGGCTTTTCAGTCATCTTGCCCATGTGGTATGATTTGCATATCTCAAGTGATTCAAAATCAAGTGAGTCCAAACGATCCATCTGCATGGAGTTTCTTCATGCGTATACACCAATAGACATGGTTCGCATGTCTCAAACTTTTCAAAAATGAGTGAGTCCAAAGATCCATCAACATGGAGCTTCTTCATGCGTTTTATACCAATATGACTTACATGGCAGTGCCACAAGTAAGTGGTACTATCATTACTATCTTATATCTTTTGGCATGAAAATGTGTATCACTACGATCGAGATTCAATAAACCATTCCTTTAGGTGCAAGACCATTGAAGGTATTATTCAAATAAATAGAGCAACCATTATTCTCCTTAAATGAATAACCGTATTGCGATAGACATAATCCAATCATGTCTATGCTCAACGCAAACACCAAATGACAATTATTCAGGTTTAATACTAATCTTGATGGTGGAGGGAGCGTGCGATGTTTGATCACATCAAACTTGGAAACACTTCCAACACATATCGTCAGCTCACCTTTAGCTAGTCTCCGTTTATTCGGTAGCTCTTTTATTTCGAGTTACTAACACTTAGCAACTGAACCGGTATCTTAATACCCTGGTGCTACTAGGAGTACTAGTAAAGTACACATTAACATAATGTATATCCAATATACTTCTATCGACCCTGCCTTCTCATCTACCAAGTATCTAGGGTAATTCTTCTCCAGTGGCTGTTCCCCTTATTACAGAAGCACTTAGTCTCGGGTTTGGGTTCAACCTTGGGTTTTCACTAGAGCAGCAACTGATTTGCTGTTTCATGAAGTATCCCTTCTTGCCCTTGCCCTTCTTGAAACTAGTGGTTTTACCAACCATCAACAATTGATGCTCCTTCTTGATTTCTACTTTCGCGGTGTCAAACATCGCGAATACCTCAAAGATCATCATATCTATCCCTGATATGTTATAGTTCATTACGAAGCTCTAGCAGCTTGGTGGCAATGACTTTGGAGAAACATCACTATCTCATCTGGAAGATCAACTCCCACTCGATTCAAGTGATTGTTTCACTCAGACAATCTGAGCACAAGCTCAACGATTGAGCTTTTCTCCCTTAGTTTGCAGGCTAAGAAAATCGTCGGAGGTCTTATACCTCTTGACGTGGGCATGAGCCTGAAATCCCAATTTCAGCCCTTGAAACATCTCATATGTTCCGCGACGTTTCGAAATCGTCTTTTGGTGCCTCAACTCTAAACCGTTTAACTGAACTATCACGTAGTTATCAAAACGTGTATGTCCGATGTTCGCAACATCCACAAACGACGTTTGGGGTTCAGCACACTGAGCGGTGCAATAAGGACATAAGCTTTCTACTGTCCGCATAATCGCTACTGTTAACTTTCAACTATATTTTCTCTAGGAACATATCTAAACAATGGAACTAAAGTGCGAGCTTACGACATAATTTGCAAAGATCTTTTGACTATGTTCAGGATAATTAAGTTCATCTTATGAACTCCCACTCAGATAGACATCCCTCTAGTCATCTAAGTGATTACATGATCCGAGTCAACTAGGCCATGTCCGATCATCACGTGAGACGGACTAGTCATCATCGGTGAACATCTTCATGTTGATCGTATCTACTATACGACTCATGCTCGACCTTTCGGTCTCTTGTGTTCCGAGGCCATGTCTGTACATGCTAGGCTCGTCAAGTTAACCTAAGTGTTTCGCGTGTGTAAATCTGGCTTACACCCGTTGTATGTGAACGTAAGAATCTATCACACCCGATCATCACGTGGTGCTTCGAAACGACGAACTTTCGCAACGGTGCACAGTTAGGGGGAACACTTTCTTGAAATTTTAATGAGGGATCATCTTATTTACTACCGTCGTTCTAAGCAAATAAGATGCATAAACATGATAAACATCACATGCAATCAAATAGTGACATGATATGACCAATATCATTTTGCTCCTTTTGATCTCCATCTTCGGGGCTCCATGATCATCATCGTCACCGGCATGACACCATGATCTCCATCATCATGATCTCCATCATCGTGTCTTCATGAAGTTGTCTCGCCAACTATTACTTCTACTACTATGGCTACCGGTTAGCAATAAAGTAAAGTAATTACATGTCGTTGTTCAATGACACGCAGGTCATACAATAAATAAAGACAACTCCTATGGCTCCTGCCGGTTGTCATACTCATCGACATGCAAGTCGTGATTCCTATTACAAGAACATGATCAATCTCATACATCACATATCATTCATCGCATTCTTCTTGGCCATATCACATCACATAGCATACCCTGCAAAAACAAGTTAGACGTCCTCTAATTGTTGTTTGCATGTTTTACGTGGCTGCTATGGGTTTCTAGCAAGAACCTTTCTTACCTACGCAAAACCACAACGTGATATGCCAATTGCTATTTACCCTTCATAAGGACCCTTTTCATCGAATCCGTTCCGAATAAAGTGGGAGAGACTGGCACCCGCTAGCCACCTTATGCACCAAGTGCATGTCAATCGGTGGAACCTGTCTCACGTAAGAGTACGTGTAAGGTCGGTCCGGGCCACTTCATCCCACAATACCGTCGAAACAAGATTGGACTAGTAACGGTAAGCATATTGAACAAAATCAACGCCCACAACTACTTTGTGTTCTACTCATGCAAAGAATCTACGCAATAGACCTAGCTCATGATGCCACTGTTGTGGAACGTAACAGAAATTCAAAATTTTCCTACGTGTCACCAAGATCTATCTATGGAGAAACCAACAACGAGGGGAAGAAGAGTGCATCTACATACCCTTGTAGATCGCTAAGCGAAAGCGTTCAAGAAAACGGGGTTGAAGGAGTCGTACTCGTCGTGATCCAAATCACCGGAGATCCTAGTGCTGAACGGACGGCACCTCCGCGTTCAACACACGTACAGCCCGGTGACGTCTCCCATGCCTTGATCCAGCAAGGAGAGAGGGAGAGGTTGAGGAAGACTCCATCCAGCAGCAGCACAACGACGTGGTGGTGATGGAGGAGCGTGGTGATCCAGCAGGGCTTCGCCAAGCACCACGGGAGAGGAGAAGGGAGAGAGGTAGGGCTGCGCCAAGAGGGAGAGAAACTCGTGGTTTAAGCAGCCCCCAGACCTCATGTATTTATAGGGGGAGGGGAGGGGGCTGCGCCCCCTCTAGGGTTCCCTCTCCAAGGGTGGCGGCAGCCCCCAGATGCCATCTGGGTGGCGGCCAGAGGGGGAGAGAGGGGAGGCGCGTCTGAGGTGGGCCTTAGGGCCCATCTGCCCTAGGGTTTGCCCCCTCCCACTCTTCCCTGCGCCTTGGGCCCCTTGTGGGGGGCGCACCAGCCCACCTGGGGCTGGTCCCCTCCCACACTTGGCCCATGCAGCCCTCCGGGGTTGGTGGCCCCACTTGGTGGACCCCCGGGACCCTCCCGGTGGTCCCGGTACTTTACCGATAAAACCTGGAACTTTTCCGGTGACCAAAACAGGACTTCCCATATATAAATCTTTACCTCCGGACCATTCCGGAACTCCTCGTGACATCCGGGATCTCATCCGGGACTCCGAACAACATTCGGTAACCACATACAAACTTCCTTTATAACCCTAGCATCATCGAACCTTAAGTGTGTAGACCCTACGGGTTCGGGAACCATGCAGACATGACCGAGACGTTCTCCGGTCAATAACCAACAGCGGGATCTGGATACCCATGTTGTCTCCCACATGTTCCACGATGATCTCATCGGATGAACCACGATGTCAAGGACTCCATTGATCCCGTATACAATTCCCTTTGTCTAGCGGTATTGTACTTGCCTGAGATTCGATCGTCGGTATGCCGATACCTTGTTCAATCTCGTTACCGGCAAGTCTCTTTACTCGTTCCGTAACACATCATCCCGTGATCAACCCCTTGGTCACATTGTGCACATTATGATGATGTCCTACCGAGTGGGCCCAGAGATACCTTTCCGTCAACCGGAGTGACAAATCCCAGTCGCGATTCGTGCCAACCCAACAGACACTTTCGGAGATACATGTAGTGCACCTTTATAGCCACCCAGTTATGTTGTGACGTTTGGTACACCCAAAGCATTCCTGCGGTATCCGGGAGTTGCACAATCTCATGGTCTAAGGAAATGATACTTGACATTAGAAAAGCTTTAGCATACAAACTACGATCTTTGTGCTAGGCTTAGGATTGGGTCTTGTCCATCACATCATTCTCCTAATGATGTGATCCCGTTATCAACGACGTCCAATGTCCATGGTCAGGAAACCGTAACCATCTATTGATCGACGAGCTAGTCAACTAGAGGCTTACTAGGGACATGGTGTTGTCTATGTATCCACACATGTATCTAAGTTTCCTATCAATACAATTATAGCATGGATAATAAACGATTATGATGAACAAGGAAATATAATAATGACTTATTTATTATTGCCTCTAGGGCATATTTACAACACTTTTTGCCCTGCTGAAAACAGAGTTGTACCGCGTAGTAGAGCTTGTCCTTGGCGGGTGAGATGAGGACGGCCCCAACCCCCGCGCCTTGTCGTGAGAACGCGCCGTCAAAGTACATGATCCATCCATCTGACGCCTCGTCTCCAGGAAAGAGGGAGCGGTCCTTGCATATCCCGCGGTCAGGGATGCTAGTCCATTCCGGCATGAAATCTGTGAGGGCCGCGCCCTTGATGACCCTGGTGGTGTGGAACTCGAGCTGGAATGCCTGGAGCTCGATGTTCCACTCTGCAACTTGCCCGGCGGTGTTAGGGCTCTGGAGCACCCTCTCCAGCGGGTAGGCTGAGACGACCTTGATGGGGTGGCCTTGGAAGTAGTGATGCAACCTTCATGAGGCAATGAGGAGTGTGAGCAAGAGCTTTTTGGGCATGGGGTAGCGTGCATGTGCCTCCCGTAGCATCGTTCTAACGAAATAGACCGGGTGCTCGACTAGGAGGAGGTGTTGGTGAGGTCTTGTGTCTCTTGAGGATGCTGGCCTTCGGGGGTCCCATCACCTGCCACGCCAACGAAGGCCTCGCGAGCCTCAGCCTTAGGAGCCCCTCCGATTGAAGGGTCGGTTTGAGTCTGGGGAGGGATGTCGGCCGTCGGATCAGCTGAGGCCTCAGGAGTGCCATCCTGAGGCTGCTGTGCTTTGCCTCATGATCGGGCGCCCTGATGAGGGTCCTTGATCGTCCGCTCTTCTCTTAGTGCCACCAGAGCGGCGCTAGCAGAGTGAGGGGTGGCAACCAAGCAGAGCACTAGGGGCTCGAGGGGGCACGGCGCCACCATCACCGGCGGGCTGGTCAGGTTTCTCTTGAGGTCTTGAAAGGCCGCATCAGCAGGGGTCCACTCGAACGGCCCCTTCTTTTTCATCAGCATGAAGAACGGGAGGGCGTGTTCCCCTAGCTTGGAGATGAAGCACCCTAGTGAGGTTACACAGCCCGCCAACTTCTGCATCTCCTCGAGCGTCTATGGGGAGCTCATGTCTTCTATTGCCTTGACCTTCTCCGGATTGGCCTTGATTCCTTTGTGCGACACTAGGAAACCTAGCAGCTTGCCAGAGGGAACACCGAACACGCACTTCTCGGGATTGAGCCGCAAATCCACCTTGCGCAAGCTGGCAAACGTTTCCTTCAAATCCTCGATCAGGGTCTTCGCCTTCCGAGACTTCACCACTATGTCGTCAACAGAGGCCTCGGCATTTCTCCCAAGCTACCAGCCCAGGGCGATGTGCATCAGCCGCTGGAAGGTAGCCCCGACATTGCACAACCCAAAAGGCATGCAGGTGTAGCAGTACACCCCGCAGGGGGTCAGGAACGCTGTCTTCTCCACATCTTGCATGGCCATCTTGATCTGGTGGTAGCCCGAGAAAGCGTCCAAGAAGCACAACAGCTCGCACTCGGTGGTGGAGTCGATGATCCGGTCGATACGCGAAAGCGGGAAGGGATCCTGAGGGCAAGCCTTGTTGAGGTTGGTGAAGTCGACACACATGCGCTCCTTCCCTCCTTTCTTGGGGACGACGACTGGGTTTGCCAGCCATTCCGGGTACCGGACCTCTCGGATGACTCCAACATCCTGCAGCTTGCGGGTTTCTTGGACAATGAATGCCTGCTTCTCGGTGGACTGTCGACGGGCCTTCTGCTTCACCAGGTGTATGTTTGGGCATACCTTCAAGTGATGCTCGATTATTCCCCTTCACTACAAAAAAAGACACATTCATGACATTTTGGGCCGAATGAAAAAAATTCTGTCATACTTATGACACTTCTATGATGATAATTGTGACAAAACCCGGTATCATCATAGATGTGGTGTGCTCCTACTTCTATGACAAAAAATCATGACAGAAAATGGGCTTTTCGTCCTGGGCGGGCCGGAGACGCAGCTGCATGACATTCTTTGGGCCGTCCATGACGGGAAAAGCCGTGGTACAAGCGAGTGCGAGGAAAATTTTAGGGAGTTCCCTGTTATGGTGGGTGGTCGGGGGCTGAGCGATGCACGTTTCTCTCGTACACGTATGCGCGTGGGTGCGAGGCGTTTGGCTCTAACTGAACCCGAGCAAGGTGTCGTCTAACTGAACCCGAGCGATTGCACTGCAAGCTATGCAGTACTAAACCCGAGCGATCGAGCGATTCCTTCGCTACTACTGCTAACTGAAGCCGATCGATGCTGCCTGATGAACAGTTAGTGTTGCTGGGGGGTTTGGATGAATAGTTCTCGATGGGGGTTGGATGAACAGGACCCCGTGGTGTTGCCGCTGGATGAATAGGACCCTGATCGATCGAGCCTGTTGGGCTTGGAAGAACAGGACCCCGTGGAGGGCCTGATAAACAGGACCCTATGGAGGGAAGGTTGAACAGTAGCCGGTGGAGGGCTGGTTGAACAGTAGCTGGTGGAGGGCTGGATGAATAGTAGCCCGTGGAGGGGTGGTTGAACAGGACCCGATGGAGAGGGCTGGTTGAAGAGTACCTGGTGGAGGAGCGCGCAGTGGAGGTTAGATGAACAGGAGCCCATGGAAGAACAATCACGGGTGGAGGCTGGAGGAGGTCAACGTTGGATGAACAGTAACCCGTGGAGGCTGGAGGAGGTCAATGGTGTAGATGAACAGTATCTCATGGAGTCCCGTTTTGTGGTACGCCACACCCCTCCCAATGAACAAGACCCCTGTTTCGACCATAGCGCTCCAACACAAGTCCGTTTCCTCTATTTTGCAGTACGCCACACCCCTCCCGATCAACAGGACCCCGTGAGGGAGTCTTGGATTAAGGGGTCCTCGGACAGCCGGACTATATGCATGGGTCGGACTGTTGGGCTATGAATATACAAGACAGAAGACTTCTGCCCATGTCCGGATGGGACTCTCCTTTGCGTGGAAGGCAATCTTGGCGATTCGGATATGTAGATTCCTTTCTCTGTAACCGACTTTGTACAACCCTAGCCCCCTCCGGTGTCTATATAAACCAGAGGGTTTAGTCCATAGGGGACAATCATAATCTCATACGCTAGACTTCTAGGGTGTTAGCCATTACGATCTCGTGGTAGATCAACTCTTGTAATACTCATATTCATCAAGATCAATCAAGCAAGAAGTAGGGTATTACCTCCATAGAGAGGGCCCGAACCTGGGTAAACATCGTGTCCCCCGTCTCCTGTTACCATCGACTTTAATCGCACAATTCGGGACCCCCTACCCGACATCCGCCGGTTTTGACACCGACATTGGTGCTTTCATTGAGAGTTCCGCTGTGACGTCGAAGATAGGCTTGATGGATCTCCTTGTTATCAAGGACAACATCACCTCCGGAGGAGCCCTAGCCTCAGGCCAAACCCTCCGGCTGGGCGTTCACTATGACCGCCCGTTCGGCCGTCGGGCCGACGATGACTTCTCGGGTCATCGAAAATCGCCTCCGCGTCAGCTCAGAATACTCTGAACAAATGGATCCAATGGAGTTGTCGTCTTTAAATGAACTCCTGGATCGCATCGCCGCCTTGGGAGTCGCTACGGACTACGATCGGATTGGGCTTAAACCCGATCAGAGAGAAATTGAATCTCCGCCGATCACCCATCAGATAGCGGTAGTGGAGGAGCAATACGACAACTCTTCCGCTATATTGAGGACGAACTATGTTCGGATTTCCGAGATCACAGAGTCGAATACCCGCCCGCGGGAAGACATGCCCCGTACTCCGAACCTAGAGTCGAACTGTGGGCCTGAAAAATTGGTTGATATCCCGGAGCCCGAACTGTTAAGCTCAGAAGTTTCTCAAATTCCGGATCCCAGATTGGGTCAGGATTCGGACTTAAATCCACCCACCTACCCAAATACAAGCGATCTTACCCACATGAGACAGCAGTCCCAAGAAACGGTACATCACTTTTGGGCCAGATTCGTCCTTGTCAAGGACAAGATCAAAGACTGTCGCGATGAAGACGCAATCTCATTATTCTGCAAAAATTGCATGGACGAGGGAATCCTCAATGCAATCAACCGCCGTCATGTATCACACTTCGCTGACTTGGCAACCATAGTACAGAAGTACTGCATTTATGAAAAGTGCCTGGAAAACTCAGGCAGCCTCTTGGGAGCCACCGGTTTCCACTCAACCCCTCATCCAGACAAAAAGGATGCACCCTCGTCGGCCGTCGGATCCAATAACAAAAAAATCCAAGCCCATTAAGGGGCGCGGAACCATTCTAGAGGGATGGCTCGATAGGCCATGTAAAATACACACAACACCGGATACCGTACCAACTCACAGCCTTAGAGCATGTTGGATACTCCGGCAACTGGCCAAGAGCGGCGAGGATCTCCTCACCAAAAATACCACAAAACAACATCCCAACGACCCTACAGTGTTGACAGTCTTCAAGACTTTCGCCTCAAAGAATAGGCGTAAAAGGCAACTCCGCAGCCTCACCGAAGTCTGCCAACTCACTGCAATAAACCCTTGGAATGACATGGCCATAACTTTTATTGCTAGTGACGAACCAAAATTCAGAACAGTCCGGGCACTAGCCACATTGGTCTTCAGTCCTACCATGGACGGCTTTCGGCTTACCAAAGTGCTCATGGACGGAGGCAACGGACTAAACCTCATTTACGAGGAAACTTTCCACAAAATGGAAATAGACAGGAGCCGCATTGAGAAAAGTAGCACAACCTTCCAAGGAATTATTCCCAGTCGGGAGGCGCGATGTGCGGGAAAAATCACACTCGATGTGGTATTCGGCACGCCGAAGAATTATCAGTCCGAAGAGATAACCTTTCAAGTGGCCCCTTTCAACAGTGGATATCACGCCTTATTAGGGCGAGACGCATTTGCAAGCTTCCAAGTTATACCCCATTACGGGTACATGAAGCTCAAGATGCCCGGGCCCAATGGTATCATCACTCTTGCCAGCGATCCGGACATAGCACTCCGCACCGAAAACGAAACTGCAACCTTGGCCCTCGAGGCGTTGTCTGAAGCCCTCGCGGCCGAAGAATTAACCGCGTTGCGCTCCACGGTCTATAGGGACGACGTGATCCTCGATAAGCGACCCAAATCCACCTCCTTTAAACCAGCAGACAAAATAGTCAAATTCCAAGTCCACCCAATGGACTCCACGAAGACAGCATCCATCAGGGCACAGCTAGACCCCACGGTCGACGCTGCACTACGGGCGTTCCTATGCGAAAACTGGGACATATTCGCCTGGCCGAACACAGGGATATGCCAGGGATCCCACGCAGGCTGGCCGAACACAACCTAAACATACTGAAGGGATATAAGCCGATCAAGCAAACATTGTGGCGCTTTTCCAAACCCAAACGACAAGCCATGGGGGAGGAGCTAGCCAAGTTACTCGAGGCTGGATTCATTAGAGAGATAAAACACCCGGGCTGGCTAGCAAACCTGGTATAAATCCTGGCGCCTATGTGTCGATTTTAAAGACCTCAACAATGCCTGCCCTAAGGATCCCTTCCCCCTCCCCCGCACCGATCAGATTATCGACGCTACCGCAGGACACGACTCATTGTGTTTCCTCGATGCATACTCCGGATACCATCAAATCAATATGAAGGAGTCCGATCAAGCTGCAACGGCATTTATCACTCCATACGGGCCTTTCTGCTTCAACACTATGCCTTTCGGGCTCAAAAACGCCGGTGCCACCTATAAACACATGATTCAAACATGCCTGGAGAAACAAATCGGCAAGACAGTTGAAGCATACGTGGATGACGTAGCCATCAAAACTAGGCACGTCGAGTCATTAATAGACGATCTGCGTCTCATATTCAACAACCTCCGAACATATGACATCAAGCACAATCCAGAAAAGTGTATTTTCGGCGTTCCCGCTGGAAAACTGCTGGGCTTCATCGTTTCCAATAGGGGATTGAGGCAAACCCAGCTAAAATCTGAGCTTTGTCACAGTTGGCTACACCAACAGACCTCAAACAAGTCCAAAAACTATCTGGATGTGTGGCAGCTTTAAGTCGCTTTATCTCCAGATTAGGAGAAAAGGCATTGCCAGTCTATCGCCTTCTCTGACGCACCGATCACTTCGAGTGGACGGATGCGGCAACGGCCAGATTGGAAGAAATAAAGGCTCTTCTAGCATGCAACCCAATCCTGGCCGCACCAAACGTCGGTGAACCAATGTTATTATACATATCGGCCACACACCAAGTCGTAATTGCGGTGCTCGTTGTCGAATGAGAGGAGGACGGACACAAATTCCCGCTTCAGAAGCCGGTATACTATATATCCACTGTCCTCACACCATGAAAATCCCGGTACCCTCATTACCAAAAAATAGCATATGCGGTATTCATGGCATCCCGGAAGCTACGACACTACTTTCAAGAATGCTCAATAACGGTGGCCTCTGAGGTACCATGCAATGACATAATAAACAACCGCGACGCCACGGGCCGGATTGCCAAGTGGGCCATTAAGCTCCTCCCATTCGACATAACATACAAACCGCGTTGGGCCATTAAATCTCAAGTACTGGCCGACTTCATCGCCGAATGGACAGAGGCCGAACTCCCTAAAGAGTACGACACATATTCCAACTGGGTCATGCACTTCAACGGCTCCAAAATGCTGGCTGTCCTAGGGGCAGGCGTTGTCCTCACATCCCCTACTGGAGATACAGTCCAGTACGTTCTCCAAATATTATTCACGGACTCCAACAATGCAGCCGAATACGAGGCCCTATTGCATGGTCTTTGGATGGCAGTCTCCATGGGCATACAACGCCTAGAAGTGCACAAGGATTCAAACCTCGCAATATTTCAAATAAATAGAGACTTTGATGCCAAAGATCCAAATATGGCGGCTTACCCTAACGCCGTCCTCAAAATGTCAGCTCGGTTCGAGGGGCTCGAGTTTCACCATGTGGCTCGAGAAAGTAATCTAGCGGCGGACATCCTTGCTCGCATCGGCGCCAAGCGCGACCCTGTCCCACCTAACATCTTTCTGGAAAGGCTTTTCAAGCCATTCGTGGTATGGCAAGGGGAGAGCGGCAACAACAATCCGGACCCGACTACAACCCCAGACTCTGAACACACCGACATCACCGAGGGCTCAGCCACCAAAATTACACCGTCAGCCCATCTCATCATGGAAGTCATTGCCCCATGGACCGAACCCTTCTTAGCCTACCTTAATAGGCAAGAACTCCCTGTGGATCAGAATGAGGCACGCTGCATTGTGCGGCGCTCTAAAGCCTACATGGTTCACGAAGGAGAACTCTAAAAGAAAAGCGCTACCGGAGTACTTCAAAGATGTATCTCTGAGGAAGAAGGGCGGCAGCTCTTGGCTGAAATTCATGCCGGTCTCGGCGGTCACCACGACGCGGCTCGGACCCTTGTAAGCAAGGCCTTCCATACCAGTTTCTATTGGCCGACGGCCCAAGCAGACGCACAGGACCTTGTCCAACATTGTGTCGGATGCCAGCTTTTCACCAACCAAAGCCATATGCCACCCACCGCTCTACAAACAATCCCCATCACTTGGCCTTTTGCGGTCTGGGGGCTTGATATGGTCAGACCCCTTAAAGGAGGAAGCCATAAGAAAAAATATTCGTTGGTCATGGTGGATAAATTCACTAAGTGGATAGAAGCTAAACCAGTTAAAACGGCCGAAGCCAGACCAGTGATAGACTTTATATCTGGTGTTGTGCACCGTTATGGTGTTCCACACAACATCATCACCGACAACGGCTCCAATTTCACAGCCGATGAGGTAAAAACCTATTGTGCTAATCTGGGCATTAAGCTTGATTACGCCTCCATCTATCACCCACAAACCAGCGGTCAAGTCGAACGAGCCAATGGTCTTATTATGAGCGGCATTAAACCCAGACTAGTGCGGTCTTTGAAAGAATCAGACAAGCACTGGGTCGAGGAGCTCGACTCCGTACTCTAGGGGCTGCGGACCACGCCCAATCGCTCTACCAGATATACACCTTTTTTCATGGTGTATGGCGCAGAGGCTGTGTTACCCTGCGACATTATTCATGACTCACCTCGAGTGCGCATGTATGAAGAGAGAGAGGCCGATCTTGATCGGCAGGACAACCTAGATGCCCTGGAAGAGGAGTGCAACGTCGCAAAAGACCGTTCCACATTCTATCAACAACAGGCCCGCAGATATCAAAGCAGAGAAGTACGGGCCAAGATTTATAATGTTGGTGAACTCGTTCTACGCTTGCCGGAGAAGAAAAAGGACAAACTCAAGCCCAAGTGTGAGGGCCCCTTCATCATTGACGAAGTTCTCACCGGAGGAGCGTACCACCTACGTGATGCATCAGACAACCGCCTAGAGCTGAACCCATGGAACGCGGCCAGACTCCGAAGATTATATGCCTAGCGCCGGACTCTTCGTTTGTCTCCTTTTTCCCTTTTTGTTTCCATTATTTATTTTCCTCTCTTTTCACATTTCTTTTTTTCAAGCCATAAAGCTCTCATGCGGCTAAGACGCTACGACGCACACATTCTCAAATATGTACGTCAATTATACCTGGGGGCTTCCTGTACAGAAGCTTATTATTATTATCATTTTCCGAGCATCTAGCTCACCACATATGTGTCTTTTCTGCATATATACCTTTTCTTCGCCATTATATGCATCAATATGACTTAAGTTTTGGCCAAGATGGGTTGCTTGGCTCCTATGCTTATGCCCTACGTTCCCATTAGTTCGGCTAGGGCATAAAGGTAGCACCTCTGCGATTGTTACTGCCGGGTCATCCGGATGTGTACCTCAGACTGGGTGAAGCCGAAAGCTAGCGTTCTTAAGGGAATATTCGGTCGGTGGACTAAAGATGTTTTTTACTTGTCACATTATGAACCCCCAGATGTTATGTATGCTGTGATTTTTTTAAACACAGTTCAAACATGCACGGTTAACGCATGCTGGCCTAGGGAAAGGAACCCTTAACAGAACTATTCTCTCTGGAAGATGTTTCTTACGATCAAAAATGTAATATAACATAGCTAGCCGGATACTTGTCTGTTCAAGCAACTATGACCCCTACGCCTGATTTCCACGCGTACCCCAATATATCTTACCGAGCGGGTATTCGGAAACACTCCGCACCTTCGGGTCTAGAGGTCGAAGAGAAAATGTCTGCCATGAAAATCGTTTTACAATCCAGATAGGGACAAATTTTTCAATTGAAGTACATAGTCACTTGAACTCAAAAACTTCTTCCTCTATGCCATCCAACAGGCTATCTAGTCTACAATCCTGCTTGGAATACTTGGCGACTACTTGTACCTGGTCATATACGAAACTAACAGGAATTAATTTTCCATTTGACCCTAAAGGTCCGACCAGGGCCATGTGATTTGGGTCGAGCTTGGTATACCGAGTTTTCACCATGGCCCAGGCCTCTCGCGCACCTTCCCGGCAGGCCGATATCTTCCATAATCGGAAGCACCGCCGCGCTCCCTTGAATAGTTGTACAAGCCCCTCCATACTTCCTGGAGGGGAGTCGGATGGCCATAAGGCCTTGGCAATGCTTTGCATCCCCCGTCGAGCTCTCTCGTGCATTTGAAATAGCTCTTGTAGCAGATTGTCCGAAGATCCGGACATCTCCTCTTTGGGACGGCCGGTCAGCATACCTACAGACATAACTCTGTCAGTTCCTTTCCTTGCCGTACTATGTGAAAGTATGTTTGAACACATACTAAAAATGCCGCCTCATAGCTTCTTATTCTCCTTCACGGAGTCAGCCAGTTGGGCCCGCACTTCTTTTAGCTCTTCGCCTAGCTTGGTGTGGGAATCTTGGAGTTTTTTCTTCTCCTCCCCGACTCATGTCAGTATACGTTCGCCCACGGCCAGTTGCCTTTGAGCTTCTGGACCCCCCGCCTGTGCGACTTCCGGTACCTCTACCGGATGATCTGACGACTCTGTCATAAGATATGCATCCGTATTAATAATCCTGGCATTTGATTGTGTTTTCTCGAGGGAGGGTATCATTACCAAATGCTGCCTTCTTGGCTTTCTCCAGTTCGGCGATAGCAGTGGCTAGCTAGGTTCGACAATTGTCTAGCTCCAGAGACAACATGTTGTTCTTCTCCGTGAGCACCTAGATATACAATGATCCTCAAATCAGTTGCTTCAAACTGCTTCAAGTCTCCGGGGCTACTGGTATATAATTATCAGAATTGTGCAAGTGTGAACTTACCCGCATATCCTTCAAATATTGGTCAGTGACTCTGGCAAGACCATCGCGAGCAGCTCAGATGTACGCATCACCCGAGTTGAAGGCATTGAAAGCCTCTTCTAAAAACTCGGGGTCGCGAAGAGCGGCCCGCCGGCGCTGATGACTCATGGCACTTTCCACTTCCGAATTTGTGACGGATACCTTATCTGAATCCTCCGCAGAAGGACAATCTGGTGTCACTTCCGCGTTAGCCTCAGTCCTTGAGACAGGGTTCGGAATCTGACTAGTGGACGTTGTTGGATATCGGGTTCCGGCAAAACCCTTAAGGATCGAACTCTTGGAGGCGCATGAAGATCTTCTCCCTACCAAAACACGCCCACAACCTCACCGCGGTTCTAACCTAGATCGATGAACAACACAAGAGACATGAGGTTTATACTGGTTCGGGCCACCGTTGTGGTGTAATACCCTAATCTAGTGTGTGGTGTGGTGGATTGCCTCTTGGGCTGATGATGAACAGTACAGAGGAAGAACAGCCTCGCGAGGAGAGGTGTTCTTGTGTGGTGTGCTTGGAGAGGAGTCGGCCCGTCTCCGTTGGCTCTAGATCAGATCAACCCTTCTGCTGTGGTGGCTAGCCCTATTTATAGAGGCCCTGGTCCTCTTACCAAATATTGAGCGGGAAGGGATCCAACAACAACCATTTTGAAAGGGGACAGCTAGTACAAGCTATCCTGACTAAAGGTGGTCTTCGTCTGCCAAAGGTGCTGGTGATGACGCCGTCCTGGGCTCCATGGTGACCTCCGTCCTGCCACTCTCCTGGTCTTGGTCTTGTTGCACCGATAAGGAAACCTTTGCCTGATGCCTCGGTACTCCGCGCCTGCGCTTGCCCCCTTTGCACCAAAGAGGAAACGATGACACTGTGCAGCCTGGCGCCCGCCTGGTCTCAATCGTCATGGCTTGCATCATGGGCACCTCATGAGGTACCCCTTGCCTTGATCTCTCCGCCTCCTCACGAGCCTGCCTGGTGAGGCCGCCCCTGAAGAGGCCTTGCGTCGTCCGTCCCATGAGGCTTGGCCCCTCGCGAGGGTCTTGAGTGTTTGTTGATGAAGACGGGTCGTGCTGGGCCATTGGTTGAGCCACGCTGTAGGCCGCAGGCAGGCAAGTCTGGGGACCCCCGTTCCTAGAACGCCGACAGTAGCCCCCGGGCCCAAGGCGTGCTCGGGCTTGGCTTAGCTGCGAAGCCAAAGGGCAAGTGTGGAGCGCCACAGGCCCCAACAGCCTATGGTCTTGGTTGCCACGTGGTGATTGATTGGACGTGGGCGTCTCCGCTTCCCCACGCTGCCTCGGCAACTGCTCGACTGACAAAAAGGGTGGGTTGGGTAAGGCTTGCCCTCATTGCTCTCCTTCGCCTTGTTCGAGATCCCTTTCCTTGCTCCCTTGCTTCCGAAATCTCCAGATCCGCTCCATTCCTTCCCCGTCAGCGAGCGATGCCGCCCCGCAAGGCCAAGGTCGACGCGTTGCCGACTTGGTATTCGCCGGCCCTGGACGCCCCCAATATGTCAGAGAAGAACCTCGCCGCTACGCGCCTGATGATGGTGGTGGAGGGCAGCGAGATGGGGGAGACCGAACTCCGGGCTGGCTCCGCCAAGCCGGAGGCTAAGGGGAGCACCTTCTACCCCTTCTTCATGAACACCGTCGTCGCCGGCCTGGTTCCTCCCTTCTCCGAGTTCTTCTACGCCGTCCTCCGCCATTACAGGTTGCAGGCCCTTCATCTCCATCCCAACTCCGTTCTCCTTTTGTTAATTTTCTCCTACTACTGCAAGGCGCATATTGGGGTGATGTCGTCCGTGGCTTTGCTGCGCCACTTCTTCTCCCTCCGAATCAAGGGCGAGCACACCTTGGCATGCGCCAACTTCATTGCATACTCCAAGGCCAATGCAATCTCGAACACCGGGAAGAGGGCCGACAACTTTCGGAGCAAGTGGGTCATGATGGATGCCAGATGCATACACTCCCGGTTGGTGTTGCCAATAGAGCCGCACCGGTCTGACGAGGGGTGGTCTCGCATGAAGCTTATCGACGACCGGGCGAAGCTGGTGTTGGAGAGGATGAACGCTGACTTGAAGCCGGGTAACGTGAAGGCGGTGAAGCTGACGGGGGCCACACTCTTGAGGGAGCTCTTAACGCAGTGGGTGGCCCCGCTCCAGGCGCACTCACACCCATTGTGGAGGATTGGGGGTGTAGAGGACAAGCTCCGCCTGAGTCCGGTGGACCTGGCTGACAACGAGCTGGCTTCAGCTCTTCGCCTGTTGGTTGGAGACGACCTGGAAGGCTTGGAGGGCGCCCCTGCCCCCTTGCTCCTCTGTGACGACTGGGAAAAGGTGGTGGATGCCATGGCCACCTTCGATGGGCATGGCCTGGTGCCTACGGAGCCTCCTGTGGCCCAGGGGGCGACGGCGCCGGTGGAAGTGTCTTCAGGCGACTCGCGTGGGGCAGGAGAGGAAGACGAAGAAGAAGAGGAGCGCGACTCGGAGGCAACCACTGAGGGGACGGGGGAGACCTCCCCCCGATGCAGGGCCAACATCCTTCGCACCTTGCCGTACAATGACGAGGCCGACGCCGCGCGAGAGGAAGAGGACTCGCCCGTGATCCCGAAGAAAGGCAGGTCGGCGCTGGTATCCCGAGGAGCTACTCCTGCCCAGGCACCGCTCGAAGCCGTCTCCAGCCCTTCTGGTGCGCCCTCTTCCACTCCTGGACCTCTCGAGGCTACACACCGGACCAAGAGGCTCTCGGGCTTTAAGCTCGGCAAGAGGTCGGTGGCCTATGCCGCGATTGACCAATAAGTGCTCGAACTCCGTCTTGTTCTTGTTTTTGCTGCTGGGGCTTGACGTTCTCCATCAATTGGGTAGGCTGCTGCTTGCGGCGAAGAAGAAGAAGGGGGACACGGTGGCTCCGCCTGGGGCAGACTCATCTTCCGTGGTCGCGCCTTCGTCCGTGGGAAGGGGAGGCGGCGAAGTTCAGACCTCCCCTGCCCGATCGTCCTCGCGAGGCCCGGAGGAACGCTCTGGCGGGGTGCCAGCCCCCATGGCCCTGCTGGCTCTGGAGGTGCTGACGCCTGATGTTGTTGCTGAGGTACCCAAGGCTAAGGAGCCCCCAGTCTCCCGAGCCATGGTTACGCTGCCGCCTCCTCCCACTGCACCACTGGTTCCGGATTCTTCTGCCTCCTCCGCCTTCTTGGACGATGCCCTTACCAAGCTGGGCCAGCTGCGAGAAGACCTCCAGGGCGCCAACTCCCACCTGGTAGCCAGGCGCCTGGAGCTGATATCCGGCTGGGTTCACTCTGATACCTCTGTCCGAGTGGCGCTGAGTCGGGCCGTGACAGCTTCTAAGGAGGAGAAGCAAGCTGCCACCCAGGCCGCGACCGCCCGTGATGCAGCACTGAAGGATGCCACGGTCGCCCAGGACCGCTGCAAGGCGCTGGAGGCTGAGATGTAGGGCTTGCGCGATGAGCACGCCAAAGAAGTCCGCGACCGCCAGGCGAAGGAGGAGAAGATGAAGGCTCGGGAGGACGCTGTCAGGGACCGCGACACTGAGCTGGCGCGGCTGTCGAAGTTGTAGGCTGCTGAGCGCAGCCGGCTGGAGACGCTGGAGCAGAAGCTGAAGACGGAGAGGGCCGAGCTGGACGCCAAGGCAAAGGTCCTGGCCCAGGACCGCTTGGCCTTCGCGCGCCTTGAGGAGAGATCTCACAAGGCAATTAAGACGCTCTACGAGGGCGGCTTGGAGAAGCCACTGGCTGGTGCCAAGGACGGCCCCACCCAACTACTTCCCTTCTTGATCGAGGCGCTCAAGGAAGTTGTGACCAGCGTCAGCCCCATGGCTGAGGTTGAAGCTCACGTCCTTTCTTCTGCGGCACTGACGCGCATCTTCAGCCACGTCTACCTTCGCGACCCTGGCGCCAATCTCGACGAGCTGTTGGAGCCCGTGGACGACGAGCGCTTCGCCGCTGCTGCTGAGGCTGTGAAGGGCCAGGTGGAAGCCTTGTTGGTGAAGTTCCGCGCCTTTGCCACTGTGCCCACGGCAGGTGCTGCTGATCCCGTGGCCTTGGGAGGTGGAGCTGGTGGGGGCAACACCATCACGGAGGCGGAGCCCCTGGCGAATGACGGTGTTGTCCAAGGGTGATCTTCTCACTGCTTCTTTCCTGTTTCAACTCCTGCAATGTGCACCATGCCCCATGGAGGCGTTTAAACTTGCGTTTGGTATTGTGAAGACAATTATGGTTTGTACTATTTGCTTCTAGATTTGCTTCAAAATCTTGCGGATTCCTTCCTATTTGCTTTGTGTTCTACGTCGGCAGAGCCCGGCCCCGTGCATACCTCAACCGCCATTAGCCTCGACCGGATCACCAGGACGGGACCAAAGAGTGAGGGGCTACGTGACAAGTTAGGCTCCTGAGTCGCGATGCTCAGGAGTCCCCCTTGACGTGCAAACAACAAACAGGGAGGGAATGTAGGGGTGGATCTATCGTTCTATGTCGGCAGGGCCTGGCCCCGCGCGAGTGAGGGGTTACGTGACCAGTTAGGCTCCTGAGTTGCGATGCTCAGGAGTCCCCCTTGACGTTCAAACGATCTTCATACCTTGGCGCCGCTCAGGGAGAGGCGCGCGATGACCAGGTCCGTGGGACCTGGCTGGTGGCATGCGTTCGGGCATGACCCCCGTGTCCAGCCCCCTCGCGTGATGCTCCCAAGGGGAGGTATTGCGATGAGGTCGGACACTGAGCTCTGGGCTCCCTCAGGTTGATACGGCCATGTGCCGCCCTCAGTTTTTTATCACCAGCGCGGAGCATAGCGCTTCCGTATGTGTACGGGCATAGCCGCTCCTCGGCAGTGTCGTCAGCCAGCACGGAGCATGGTGCTTCCACTGGTATGTGGGAGGGGGGGCCCTCCGGGAGGAGCCCCCGGGGCGTGTACAACCCTGCCCTGACACGTGGCTTGCACGATAGGGCTAGACGAGGTGTATCTAGGCACTCGTGAGCCAGTGCGGGACTCACGAGGCCCTGCCTCAAGGCGGGTTGCGCCTGGTATTGAGCCTTGGACGGCTGTGTGTTCCTGTGAGATGGTTAGATGCAAATGCTCTATGTCCTCAGGTCTCGGCCCTCAAGCGAGCTCAGCTGCTGCTGGTATGCCAGGTCACGATGTCGTGGACGAGGCCAGGGGGTGAGGGTTGGAGAGCCAGTAAGAGCTCCTGAGTCGCGATGCTCTGGAGCCCCCCTTTTAATGCTCAAGCGATTTGCATGAGGGTGTGGGGGCCCGTGGCAAGAGACAGATGATAATCATAGGCAGGTTAAGCACAGAAGGCAAATCAGCTTAGATAGATGCTAGAGAGATACATGCCACTGGGTCAGGCCCGAGCGGCTTGGGGATGATGCAGCCCGAGGGGCGCCCCTAGCAAGGTAAACTAAAGACTTAAGCAAAAGGGATACATGCTGCAGGAGCGGACCCATGTGGCCTGAGAATGATGTAGCCCTGAGGGCGCTCCCAGCTAAAATGAACTTGGAAGATGTCACCTGGTACCGTTGTAGAGGGGGTGTTGGAGTACCTGAAGGTGCGCAGCAGGGAGGCCAACCCTCACGAGCCACCAGAGCCCTGAGCCTCAGGAGGCTCTGGGGATCCAGGCAGTTCCTCGAGGACTCCATCTATGCCAGGACCGCGTGATGCCTTGCCTCCTGAGCCGCCAGAATGCTCCGCAGATGGTGCTGGTGGGTGACAGCCGTGTTCAGCAGGCCAAAAGGCATGCGATCATAGCTGTGCAGCGGACCCTCGCAACGTCCCATGCGCGAGGGCCAGAGGCGCTCCTGAGATGCGGCTTGGTTGAGCCCTGGGACATTGATGCAGACGCGCAACCCACCATCTTCTTCTTCTCGGGGACTGCCTCAGGAGGGTTCTCGCCCTTGCTGTCTGGGTCCTCGATTGATGCAGCTTGGAAGGTGCGCTCGAGGGAGCACACCGCATCCTTCTCTTTGCAGGGGACTGTGATGATTCCGCCGCTTCCTGGCATCTTGAGGACGTTGTAGCCATGGTGGATCACTGCCATGAATTTGGCCAGGGCTGGATACCCGAGGATGGCATTGTAGGGCAGGCGGATGTGGGCGAGGTCGAAGTTGATGAGCTTGGTGCGGTAGTTGTTGTGTTGCCCAAAAGTGACAGGGAGGCGGACCTGCCCTGTCGGGGTAGTGGAGCCGTTAGTAACTCTTGAGAAAGACTTAGTAGGCTGAAGTTGATCATATGGCACTTGAAGGTTGTTAAACATCTCGACGGACAGGACGTTGAGCCCTACGCCGCCATCGATGAGGGTCCTAGTAACTTGCACATTGCTGATGACTGGGGAACAAAGCATCGGGAGTATGCCAGCGGTAGCCGCACACTTGAGTTGATCTGCTGAGCTGAAAGTGACGGCGGACTTGGACCACCTGAGCGGGCGCGTGGCCTCAAGCTTGGGGAGGACTGCATTCACCTCGCAAGCAAACTTCTTGAAGATGCATTGAGAAGCTAGGGCCTGGGCACCTCCCAAGATGCAAGCGATAGCACGTGTCTCCTGGAAGCCCCCAGCCCCTTCGTCTTGGTGGTGGTTGTCGTTCCTTCTTGGCGGTGGCGGCAGAGGAGGAAGGCCTGCGTTGCCCTGCAGGCGATCCTCGCGAGGCTGATCCCTCTTCCTACCAGCGATCTTCACGAGGTCGGTCACGCCACTCCTAGCGAGGGCCTCGGTCGTCCCATCGTCCTCCGCCTCGTCCTCCTCCTCGGTCGTAGCCTTGGTCATTGCACTCGGGGCGTCGACCGAAGCGTCCTTCTCGAACGGCCTTGAGCTCCTGGCACTCATTGGTGTTGTGGGTGTGGAGGTTGTGGTAGGTGCAGAATGGTCGGCTGCCCTTGGACGACTCCTGCTGGTCCCTGCCATGCTTCATGTCTGGTTCTGCTGCGAGCACGTCTGCTCCTTTGTGCTTCTCAACCTTGGCCTTGGTTTTCTTCTCTTCTGGGTCGGTAGTTGGAAGCTCGAGGAGGGAGAGGCGTCCTTCCTCAGCTCTTGTGCACTTGGTGCCAGGTTGAACAGCTCCAGGGATGTGCACAGGTCCTCGTGGATGGCGAGCTCCTCCTTCAATTTGGCGTCGCGGACGCCATCAGAGAACGCTGAGATGATGGCCTCATCTGTCACCTTGGGGATCTTGAGGCGGGTGCTGTTGAAGCGCTGGATGTATTTCTGCAGGGTCTCTCCAGGCTGTTGCTTGATGCGGCGCAGGTCACCCACGGCCGGGGGGGGTCACGAGTGCCCTGGAAGTTGGCGATGAAACGACTACACATCTCGTCCCAGGAGGAGACCGAGCCGGGAGGCAGATTTAGGAGCCAGGTGCGGGCACCGTCCTTGAGCGCCATGGGAAACTAGTTCGCCATGACCTTTTCGTCTCTGTTGGCTGCCTCGATGCCCAACTTGTAGAGCTGCAGGAACTCCACGGGGTCGGCAGTACCGTCGTAGCGAGGAGGTAGGTTCGGCTTGAACTTGCCGGGCCAGGCGACGCTACGCAGCTCGGTGGTGAAGGCACGGCAACCTGCTGTGGCCACCAGAGCCCTTTGCAGACGCGGGGCTTGCTCTTGATGGTTCCCACGCACCACCGCTAGTGGCAGCACAGGGTCTTGGCGTGCTGGTGCAGGGACGCGGTCTTGTCGTGCCAGTGCAGGGATCACGGGAGCACCTTCTTGAGGTTGAGGGATTTCTTGGTAGCTTCTTTCTTGCCGCGCAAGCACTGGACATGATGGGTCACGCCCAAGGGCCGCACGCCTTGGAGCCAGGGCGCCTTCTTGGGGAGGAGGTGGCGGAGGCGCTCCCTGAGCTGCGTCGCCCATGCATGACGGAGGGCGAGGCAGCGAGAGAGACCGCGCGGGAGAGCCCCCTGCGGTGCTGACAAGCTCGGTGATGCAAGCAAGCCACTCCTCGTAGAGGTCGTCGATGGGGCGGTAGTGCAGGAGTTCACATGCCAGGAGCAACGCGGCCTGCAAGTCCGTGGGGGCGCGACGAGCATGAGATGACGAACCAGCTGGAGTCAGCAACGGAGTGGCGCTACGGCCTTCCCGCCGCACCAAGGGGTGCAACAAAGATGCTTGCTGCTCGTTACCCGCCGGGCCGGTGGCGGCGTTGGCGGCAGGCGATGGAGAATGATGGCGAGGCCCGCCGACGGGAGCCGTCTGGGTGTCGCGGGCGGCGAGAGCATCCTGGCGCTCGGCGCGAGCTCGGTGAGCGTCTGCCATGGACGCGGCGAAGCGATGGGACGCGGATCAGCAGAAAGAAGATTTCGGGGCACCCCTACCTGGCGCACCAAATGTCGGATATCGAGTTCTGGCAAAACCCTTAAGGTTCGAACTCTGGGGTGCGCACGAAGATCTTCTCCCTACCGAAACACGCCCACAACCTCGCCGCGGTTCTAAGCTAGATCGATGAACAACACAAGAGACATGAGGTTTATAATGGTTCGAGCCACCGTTGTGGTGTAATACCCTAATCCAGTGTGTGGTGTGGTGGATTGCCTCTTGGGCTGATGATGAACAATACAGAGGAAGAACAGCCTCACGAGGAGAGGTGTTCTTGTGTGGTGTGCTTGGAGAGGAGTCGGTCCATCTCCATTGGCTCTAGATCAGATCATCCCTTCTGCTGTGGTGGCTAGCCCTATTTATAGAGGCCCTAGTCCTCTTCCAAAATATTGAGCGGGAAGGGATCCAACAACGGCCATTTTGAAAGGGGACATCTAGTACAAGCTATCCTGACTAAAGGTGGTCTTCGACTGCCAAAGGTGTTGGTGATGACGCCGTCTTGGGCTCCATGGTGACCTCCGTCCTGCCGCTCTGCTGGTCTTGGTCTTGTTTCACCAATAAGGAAACCTTTGCCTGATGCCTCGGTACTCCGCGCCTGCGCTTTCCCCCTTTGCACCAAAGAGGAAACGAGGACACTGCGCAGGCTGGCGCCCACCTGGTCTCGATCGTCATGGCTTGCGTCATGGGCACCTCGCGAGGTACCCCTTGCCTTGATCTCTCGGCCTTCTCACGAGCCTACCCGGTGAGGCCGCCCCTGAAGATTCCTTGCGTCGTCCGCCCCATGAGGCTTGGCCCCTCGCGAGGGTCTTGAGTGTTTGTTGATGAAGACGGGGCGTGCTGGGCCACTGGTTGAGCCACGCTGCAGGCCGCAGGCAGGCAAGCCTGGGGACCCTCGTTCCCAGAACACCGACAGACGCATCACCGGCAGGATCCCCGGACATAGTCCGGTGAATGGTTTTCCTGATAAGACACAATGGATAGCGTCATACTCCAAAGTGACAGCCATGGAGCATATTTAAAACCATACCTCTTTGATGAAGGCTCGGCCATGTTTCTATTTGCCTTCCTCTTCGAAGGCCTGCCCGGCGTAGGCGCCGCTTTCTTGTGACTCGCCTCAGGTGCAGCGTGGCGCCGATCGCCTCCCCTTTTGAGCACGAGACAATGCGGTGAGTGAGGCAGAATGAGGAAATTCTTTCGAAGGAAAAGTCTTCTGATTACTTACATGCGACGCATGGAGAAGGCCAGGATAGTCAGCGATGATGGCCACTTCTGTGCCATGATAGCTCGCTCGGTAGAACACTCCTTCCCCAAGCTCCACGAATATATCTAGATCTTCTATGAATCCGGGGTCAAGGGCCCGGTTGTGGTCCTCTGGCTGTGGTGCGGGACTGTGGAACTCCTTAGTGATCTTCCACCATTCCTGTTTCAAATGGACGGATTAATATCTATGGAAACTGACTCAGGGAGTAAATTGAGTAGTGGGATGGAAATTCACTCAGCTGGGAGGGTTGTACATGGAAAATCCATCTCTGGGCTCAATGCGGATAACCTCCTCTTTCTCCCCTTTGTACAATCCCGACAGTATTTTTGCCAAAGCGGCGGGGGTGTCCAGACCCTTTCGACCGCAGCGGGTGGCGCCATCCTCTCCGTTGAAGTGCCACATAGGGCGCCCTCGGTATTGGAGTGGCTGGACCCCCCGCATTATGGATATCGCCATAACCTCGACTATTGACAATCCGGACTGGGCGAGCGTCTTTATCTTGCTCATCAATTGATGGACTTCCGTGCTATCTCCCTCCCTGGGGCTCCAGGGATGCCAGATGAGGCGTTTCTTCAATGGAGCACTTGAAAATTCAGGAAGACCCATTCGGACTGGGTCGGGAAGGGAGACGTCATCGATATAGAACCATTCGGAAGGCCATTCTTCGGATATCTTCTTCGGCGTGCCGGATAGATATCCGGTCCCGGCGATACGCCATATTTCAGCGGCGCCCACTTCAAATATTGACCCCTCTTGATTACGAGGGACGAGGCAGAATAGCTTCTTCCATAACTCAAAATGGGCCTCGCAACCCAGGAATAGCTCGCAAAGAGCAACGTAACCCGCAATATGCAGGATGGAGGCAGGAGTGAAATTGTGCAGTTGGATGCCATAATACTCTAATAGACCTTGGAGGAATGGATGGATTGGAAATCCGACACCTCTCAACAAGTAGGGAACAAAGCATACTTGCTCCCCCGGATGGGTTTGGGAAATTCTCCGCCTGCTCCCCATCGTCGAAGGAAGCCAATCCGACTCGAACGGGGACTAGATCTGCGGGGCCGGGGGGGGATCCTTGTGTCTGCAACTTCACCAGTTGGTTATGGGATACGTAGAACTTTTCCCAATCGCCCTTTTTGGGGCCGTGGGGGCAGGAGGAAGAGCTAGGAGTGCTAGCCATGTTGGGGTGGTTTCTGCGGGCGAGCTCCGAGGATTACTCGTTTGGGGGAGATGGTGTGGATTAGATCTGAAGATCCCCGTCTCTTTAAATAGACAATTTTCTCACATGGTTAGGGTGGTATGTGTAAAAGTTCCCTGACCTCTTGTATTCGCTCGACACGTGGAAGCTGAAATCATGAAGGTGCAGAAGCCGATGAGCGCGGCATTAAATGAAAAGCCCGATATTGCTCTTTACGTTAGGGACTGTGAAGAAATCGGAGAAGGAACCCGCCTTGCAATGCCGAAGACAATCTGCATGCCGGACACCTCGTCATTGAAGCCTGGTTCGGGGGCTACCGAGGGAGTCCTAGATTAAGGGGTCCTCGGACAGCCGGACTATATGCATGGGCGGACTGTTGGGCTATGTAGATACAAGACAAAAGACTTTTTCCCGTGTCCGGATGGGACTCTCCTTTGCATGGAAGGCAAGCTTGGCGATTCAGATATATAGATTCCTTTCTCTATAACTGACTTTGTACAACCCTAGCCCCCTCCGGTGTCTATATAAACCAGAGGGTCTAGTCCATAGGGGACAATCATAATGTCATAGGCTAGACTTCTAGGGTTTTAGTCATTACGATCTCGTGGTAGATCAACTCTTGTAATACTCATATTCATCAAGATCAATCAAGCAGGAAGTAGGGTATTACCTCCATAGAGAGGGCCCGAACCTGGGTAAACATCGTGTCCCCCATCTCCTGTTACCATCGACCTTAGACGCATAGTTCGGGACCCCCTACCTGAGATCCGCCGGTTTTGACACTGCACCCCGTTTCGACCGTAGGAGGTCCAACAGAAGTCCGTTTCCTCTGTTTTGCGGTACACCAGACGCCTCCCGATGAACATGATCCCGTTTCGATCGTGGCCGGTCGAACACAAGGCCATTTCCTCCGTTATGCTATACGCCAGGCCTCCTTTCCATTGGTTGTTCCATCCAAGCCCTCCCGATGAGCACGATGACGTATTCTGTTCCGACCTAGCCGGTTGGCTCCCCATGAACACGACGATGCAGTTTCTCCATTCCGACCCAGCCATGTACATGAGCCCTGGCCATACGTATGCGTGAGTAGACATTCGAGACCCCGCCCGTATGTACGTACGTGGCCATATATTCTTTCTTGCACCCTGGTCACCACGTACGTGTACATGCTACGTGCACGCCTCTACTACAACACGTGCGCGCCTCTACATCGACCAGTATATACTACACGTTCGCGACCAGAATGACAATGCTATGTACGCTTAGACCAGGTGGGTCCCGACTGTCAGGCACTTCCTTGCGTGCGAAGATGTTGCTGGTGGGTCCCAACAGTCAGGGGAGCGAATCATTTTTTTGCCCGTAATATGGATGCACTTCCTTGCCTGCGAAGATGTAGCTGGTGGGTCCCAGTAGTCAGGGGGAATATTTTTTTCACGAAATACGGTGGCCCGTATGGTGGGTCCCTGCTGTCAGGTGGAGGAATCATTATTTTCCACGTAATGGCACTTCCTTGCTGTGGCCGTGGACCCAGCTGTCAGCCTCTCCATGTATAGTACTCTTCCGATGGAAGTCGTTCCTTGACCACGTTGACCATGCCGCGTTCCGTTGCATGCATGCGTCCATGGGCATGGTGCGTCCCTACTGTCAGCCTCTCATGTACAGTCATCTTCCGATGACTCTCGATTGTTGACCATGTTGACCACACCATGCCGAGCACATCAAGGCCGGTGGACGATGGCGAGGCCCTAGACTGGAACGACCCGGAGATGGGGAAGATGCGGCATTGTAGTCGCAGATGGAGAGGAGTGGAAAACTTGACTAGTTCAGGTGCGTGTCAGCACAGCCGCGGTGCCGCCCATAGGAGACAGGAGCAAGAGCGTAGGTTGAAGAAGGAGCGTGACTGTTGCATTAACATCCAACGGTCCAGCTGCTAGAATCATTTGTTGATTAAGTTGACAAAGCCCTACGTACACGTCCGCTTAGTAGGCCCACAAGTCAGCCACCAAATCTGATGGGTCCCAGCTGTCAACTGGAGGAATAATCTTTTTCGCATAACAAGGAGGCACTTCCTTCTGTGCGAAGATACAGCCGGTGGGTCCCAGCTGTCAGGGGGAGGGAACATTTTTTTCAGCTTAATAAGGAGGAACTTTCCTTGCATGCGACCATGGACCTCATGGGTCCCAGCCGTCAGGCTCTCCACATACAGTCCTCTTCAATGACTCTCGTTTGTTGACCACGCCGCACCGAGCGCAGCAAGGCGACGGAAGACGGCGAGGCCCCGGACGGGAACGACTCGAAGATGGGAAGACGCGACAGTGGATTCATAGATTGAGAGGAGGAGAAGGGTTATAACTGGTTCTGGTGCGGCGTGGGGCTGCAGTCGGTGGAGAATAACATGAGGTGTGGAGGGGTGGAGGGATAGCCGGGCCGGCGGTGGGGTAGCACTTTGCAGAGATGCGTGCTAAGCAGAGCCGCTAGCCACCGGAGGCCGGACCAGGCGGTCCCGGTGATGTTGGAGGAAGAAGACGAGAGGTTGAAGGTGCATGCCGGCTGTTGGATATAAATCCAATGGTTGTGGATGTCATAATCATTTGTTGACCAAGTTGACAACGCCCTGCGTAGGCTTCGACCTATTGGCCCACATGTCAGCCTGCAAAAATGTGGCATCTATTTAACCCATGTTTTCTAGAATGTACAGTCCATTTGTTGGGCTGGGTGAACAAATAATTTCGCGTCAATGCGGCCCATTTATATTTTCTAAGAAATCCTAGCCCATTTGCACTTCCTTGAAATACACAAATTAGCTGGGCCCGTTCTATATATAATGTTATGTTAGAAGGAGCAATTAATATCAAAAAATAAATCGAAGAGGCACATATTTTATATATAAAATTAACAAATTAGCGAGTTATTGCTGAAAATAAAAATGGGCGCATTATTATTACATTGGTCCTTAAAATCTTCGCAAGCTTTTGTACGCAATCACCAGGATTTTCCTTGCCTGTGAGTCAAAAACAACCAGGATTTTCATTGCCAACTTCTGTTAAACATTTACTTTTATAAGTTGATAACACGTGGGATGTTTTTATAATGTATATATAAGTCTCTATAAAATATATGATAATAGTAATAATATAAATATATATAATGTGGTTAGAAGGGAAAACATAAATTGGACACAACATTATCTTTACATAATAATAAAGCAAATTGGGTTTCTTTCGTCTGTCATGGCATTTTTTTAGAAAAGTCCCTCTATTTCAAAGAATTAAACCCGCAGTCCTATTTTAAGTGAAAACGAAGCGTCATTTTCGTATTTTACACAAAAGTCCCTATCTTTTCTTGAAATCAACCCGCCGTCCGGATTTAAGTCACACCCGAACTGTTATTTTACATTTTTCGAAACCCCCCTGTTGTTTTAGGTAATTCATCCACGGATCATATTTAAGTCAAACAAATACTTTTTAAAATCATCCATATCTTTTAAACCGTAACTCCAATTTGAACATGTTATATATGAAATTTGATTAGAAAAATATGTAGAATATGAATATGAGATTATTTTTACCTGTTAAGTATTTTTAAATATTATTTTGGAACATATTTGAGTCAAAACCAAATTATTTTCTAAATTATCTGTATCTTTTAAATCGTAACTTCGATTTTAAGATATTATATATGAAATTTTATTAGAAAAATGTGTGGAATCTAAATATGATGTTAATTTTACCTGTTAAATAATTTTAAAATATTGTTATGAAAGCAAACTTATAATTTATAGCGCAAGATCCGTTTTTTCATACCGGCGGCGATCCGGATTACAAATAAATACCCCACTATAACCATATACGGAAAAGAAAACATCTATAACTACACGTTCATACCTCTGAAAAATGTCGCAAGGGAAAACAACAGATTTCTCATCGCGAGAGTGAGATAAAGCGAGCGAGAGAGAGAAGGGAGGGGAGAGAGGGAGGGAGAGAGAGGAGAGAGGGAGAGAGGGAGAGAGAGATGCCTTAGGATTAACCATATTCAACACACGTTTTTTGTTGTTTTGCTTGAACACCGAGGCCATCGCCGGCGAGGGTGAGAAGGAGGATAAGCGGAAACACAAATATGATGCCTCACAAAAATAAAGGAGATGGACCTATTGTGGTCTTGAGTGATGTTTGTTGAGTTAAGAGTGTGTGCTATATTTTCTCTCCCGTTGCAACGCACAGGCTCTTTTGCTAGTTATTCTTATATATAGATAAATAGAACAGAGACCTGCATTTTATGAAAAAAATACATTGGGCTGCCGATCTTTAAGAAAAATCCCATAGGCTAGTATGGACCTCAAAAAATAAGGTGAAACCACTGTCTTCGTATGTCGTGGGCTACGAATGTTAAAAAACAAAACCTAGGCCTAGCTGATACGTATTCGCCCTTTGGAAAAAAATGATACCAGCTAGATCCCCGAGCGAACTGGATTAAAGAGGGGGCCGGCGGCACGACTGAAGAAGCACATCAAGAGCGATTTTTTTCTTTAGTGGATGGCTCTCGATGGCGTTTTTACTTGCCTCTGCACCATACAACTTGTATTTTTAGCCTCCCAGTCCGTGGTGGACCAGCAGCCCATTTGCTGGGCGGGCCAACCTACAGAAACCAGCACTCGATTTTTCATCAAGCCCCAAAAACAACGCAGTACTATGTTTGTTTTGAGGCCTAAAACATTATGGCAGGGGTTGAGCGTGGAGGGGGGAAGACAGAGCAAAAAGATTAAAAAGATCTAATGCGCCGTTGCTACCGTAACATAGCAGGTGCAATTCTTCTCGGGAAGAAGGTGTGACGTTGACACCCACACGTCACATATCCCGCGGTAGGCATACTAACAAGTTCAGACACAAGTACAACAGAAAAGGTAAACATTCGTATCAAACTCAGGTTCACAGGACACGTTCATATTCATAGCCAACATTCACAATCAACAACTCAAAAGATTCATATATACACAAGTTCAGCATGTTTATGCATCCAAATGATTGATAGATCACACGACAAGATTCAGATATACACATGTTCAGTATGTCTATGCATCCTAATGATTGAGATCACAACCAATATGATCCATGGACGAAATTTAATTCCCTAGGGTACAGACTGGTAAATGGTGTTCAATCAGAGGTACTTCTTGCTAAAATTAATGCTTGTACGAGTAAACTTTCAAGTACATAAGAGGCAACACAGATAATCTGAACTTTGCTTGTAGGTTTATCGTCAAATAGTGGCATCGTGCCGAGGGAGGTTTTAGCAACTTGGCCACTACTTTCATCCAACTAGTTTACTGGCTCATCTTGGTCCTGTAGCTCGCCAAAATTCTACATTGCAGACAAGAAAGGAGGCGGTTGAGAAAATGAACCACCCAAATTTTTTGTGCAGTTCAACTGAAATGGAGCATCCCTGGCGTGTAGACTGATTAAGTGCCAGATGAATATACGCGTCAACCAACTTGTCTGGAATCTTTAGACTCCATGCCATACAGTTCGCTACCATATCCGCCGATAACCAAAAGGCACAAGTTGGGACCAAAGACTGGACTGTGTTTTTCTGGGCTATGCACCAAGCAATATTTTTGGCGTTCACTCTCCTAATACTTGGAGTTTGACAACTGGTTGACGCCGGTTGATACTCGAATGAATATAGGCACTTCTTCTGTCAACATCGATGCTTGTCTGAGTGAACTTTGGAGTACATAGCAGCAGCATAAGTATTTGTCCATCTGATCTTTTTATGCAGTTCTACTGAAATCACCCAATGCAATGATTTCCCTGCGAGTTCAGGCTCGAAGTTACTCCTTTATAAAATCGGCAAACAGTAGCACAATACCAAATTACCAATACATGACAATCACAATAATCAGGATAGAGACCAGTACCAACCTGTGTGAGGTAGCATATTGATTACTATTTCCTTTGACTGGAAGCCGAGATAAGCGAAGCGACTGGCAGCAAAGGAAGGAAGCAAGCCTAGATTAGCGACCGATAGGAAAGGGCGGAAGCTGTCAAGGCAATGAAGCACCCAAAGTTTTTGTGCAGTTCCACCAAAATCGAGCATCCCTGTTGGCACATATGTTGAGAGAGTGAGATTACTGTAATAGTGGGACTAGTTGATGAAACATACACTAACAAATAGAAGCACCCTCATTAGCTTAATGGGTAAAGTTAGCAACATAGTAGTCTTGCTTAAAGAGAGGTATTAGTTTATTTAATCAGTGCCAATTAGCTCAACACTCAAAGCATTGCCATGTATAATAGGTTAAAAAACTTTAACGTGCAAAGATAAAGGAGTTTCTCATGACAGTAGCACGATATAAATAGAGATGACAACAAACTAATATGGATGAAGGCCTTAGGCCCATACCAACCTGTGGAAAAAAGCTTATTCATGTAGTCCCATAAGAGATGATAAAGCACTCACTAGAAGCACTCAATAGTATATATATTTTTGTGCACTTCAAATGTATGGTTGAAATCAGTCTTGTTTACCAGTGTTGAGATTATATCGAAAGATTATCAAGAACTTCCAGCAGAGTTAAAGCACTGGCTAGGATACAGTTCATTGTATTGTCTTGCGTAGTTCCACTAAAATGTATGATTGGCACAACATGATCCCTATTTGCACAAGTAGGAACAAGGTGAAACCTTCATTAGCTTAGTGAGAAAGGATAGAAATACATTAGCATATTACTCTAACAGTAGCATCAAATTCATGATGGACAATACACAAAACATTGCCTCATTGAACCAATGGCAATAAATTGACATGCAAAACAATAACACTATTATGTCATGACACTAATAATATTACCTCCCTGCTCCACCACATGATTCACCTCCATAGACAAACATACACATGTACATGATTTAGCATAGGGTGCTACTAAAGATTTGTTTAACTCCGACAGGAAAATTAGGCAGCAATAAATTAGTGGTACTTAAGTACTCCTAATTAATTGAGACAACAGAAGTGGAAGGGCTCCCTGGAGGATCGTCTCACATGTAAGGTAGTCGTTGCCAGAGCCCTTGAATGGCCTTGACTGAGGCCTATGGCTTCAACAATATCACCTTGGCACTGTTTATTCTTCTTCTTCTTCCTCTTCATGCTCTGTTTCTCTTTCACCTCACCAGTTGGTGAAACCAAGTACATGATTGGCCTTCTATTTCAGAATTGGTTTTGTCAGTGAGGGAGTACAAGTGTACTAGTAAAAATAGCATTATTTTATCATGGCAGTCGCAAAATAGAGATGAACACATGCATTAAATATCATTCTTACCTAAAGGAAGGTTATGGTGCCAATATGGATGATGAGGATTGGAACACAGATCTCCCTTTGTGTAGTTCCACCAAAATGAACCGACTGTTCCATTCTAACATTCCAGTTAAATAACACAAAATTCAATTCTTTTAAGAAGTGTTTTCTGCAGTGCACCAAAAGGTCACAACAACAACCAGGTGAAATGGATATCCCTGTTTGCACAAAAAGCTACAGAGGAAACAGTCAGAGTCTCAAACAATTACAGGCAAAAAAAATTGGCTAAACTTGTCATGGCTTATAACAGTGGCATGGCTTCATTTTACCAGGGGCATTAGATTAAGAACAGCAAAATATTTGGTATAAGGGCATGGGACAGTGGGTGCACCAGCAGTCCAGCACCATGTACCTAAACAGGGGCATAAAGTGGTGATTCATAGTTTGTTGCCCCGAGAAACAAACATCCAAGAAACATATCTGGGTTGGTCCCATTTTTGTTCACTCTAGCCACCTACTCCTATGTGTGGATAGCAAATCTAGTCCTGGTCATACCACTGTGTACAGCGTTACCCCTATATTTCCCTTTTCGACCAAGATACCGGTTGGATGACCAATCTGTACTACTTTCACCCCCTTTCCTTCCTGTCTGTACCAAGTCCGATGTACATACTAAATTCCCCCACCCCCACTTTATTTCTTGTTTGAACCAAGTACAAGATTCGACTCCATGAAGTAGCTTTACCTCTAACAATAGAAGAAAAAAATAGGTGACATTGGACCATCCGATCGAGAGGGTATGAGAGGTAGAAAATGATGCACATGCAGCGACGTAGCGAGCTGGGGAAGTAGAGCTAAGGTGGTTTCGAAGGAAGATATACCTGAAGTTCGTCGGGATGTGGATAGGTGGGCGGCGGGAGGCCGGATCCGTCCACACTAGGGCAACGACAAAGGGATCGAAGGACCTCCCGCGCTGGCGCTCGGCCAGAGATAACGGTGCTGCCGGCAGTGGGTCTCCTCCCTCGTTGTCGATGACGGCCTAAACACTGCCCCTCCTCCCCTTCACCGGCAAAGGGGGATACGTCCGGATCTATAACCAACGGTGAGGATAGAAAGATAGTGTTTTTTGAAGGGAGAAAGACAGTGTTACCACCGCTATCTTGTTTAGATCCGGAGAGGATGAGAGTGTGTGAATAGAGCAACCCTAGCAAGCAAGCGCGGAGGCTCCGACCTATATATACGTAGTAGGGTAGTTTTCCTTTTTCACTCCATCAAAACAATCGTTTAAAATTGTGTACTACGTGCCAGGTCATCATTTTTTTAGTTGTTGATTGTTTTTTGAGATAGCTACCTGCTTATTCCAAGTGGTGTTACGGTGTGCTAGGTTGCACTTTGCATCGTTCAAGTCTAGTACAAGTCCCTCCATTAAATGAATAACCACCCCCTCGTAAAAATTGTGAACAAGCCCACGGCTAAAATTATCGGAAACATGGGCTGCCCCAACATGCGTTATTATTTATATTTTCTACTCCCTTCGTTCCTAAATATAAGTCTTTTTTATTAGCCACACCTAAGACAAGAATTTTTTTTATTAGCAGTGAACCCCACATGTCATAGACACAAAATGTGTGGCAAGATTCCCTTAGGCAAGCCAAAGTGTGTCTAACAATTTGAGCAACTCAAGTTAGGCAAGTGTGGCAAGTGTCGGAAAAATAATGCGGCAACATAAGACAAACATAGTCACAATCCAAACAGCCCGTAACTTTTTGTGACATGCATGAACATTTGGTTAGTTAAATTTATAGTCAAAATTTGGCAAGTTGCATAAAATCAACACATGCAAGTATCAAAAGGAAAGTCACGGCATGCATGCATGCATGCGTTGTACTCCCTCCATTTCCAAATATAAGTCTTTTTAGAGATTGCAACAAGTGACTACATACGAAGCAAAATGAGTGAATCTACACTCTAAAATATGTCTACATACATCCGTATGTTGTAGTCCATTTGAAATGTCTAAAAAGACTTATATTTAGTGCAGTGCTTTGATGTGTCGCATAATTAATGCATCAGTAAACACAAATTATTGAAATATATCGAGTGCAGTGCTTTGATGTGTCGCGTCAACTCGTACAAGACCGAGAAGTTTGATTACTACAACACCCTCTCCCTCACGGACTGATCTCCGGTGCCTTAACTGCACCTGCCTTTGGCAGCATGATAGGTGGGCCACCCACCTGTTGGGCCCACCTGTCATAGACGCAAAGGCATGAGCAATAAGTCAATGAAGCTGCGTCTGTCCCTCGCGCATGAGCATGGTGGCTGGCAGGACTAGGAGAAGCTTTCGCTACACGTTATCCCTCCCGCACGCGGTGGACGGACATGCAGCAGTGGATTCGATACTGTAGAAGTAGTAGTAACATCATTGTTTGTCTTCTCGAAGAGGCGAAGAGCCAAGGGGAACCTGAACATGGTAGTTACGAACACTCGCGTGGCAGTCTTTGTGTAGGGGTGGGGCATGGTGTGGTGCCTTGGAGCATGCATATAGCCAGGCTCTTGCATGAGACAAAATTGCTATTTGAGCCCATTGTTTTAGTAGTAGTACTTGCTAGTATAGCCCTATAAACCGGAAAGGGGTATTTGCCTTTCTAGAGATTTCAACAAGTGACTAGACTACACCGCGTGTAGTACTCCCTTCCTTCTGGTTTATAGGGCTCAAATCTCAAATCCCATCAACCAAGGCATTTTGTGATTGGACGAATGTATCTCGTACTTTACAAAACTACCCTAATTAAACTCATGCATTAATTACGTAGTTCTCTCATTTTCCTCTCCGCCTTGGTCGCGGTGCACAATATTGAGCACTTCTATATGACTAGCCGCTTTATCTACATGCGGGACATCAAAGCATCCGGGCCCGCGTGCCATCCACCAAATCACAGTGAGGTGCTACAGTCGAGACTCATCGGTCACCCCGGTGTGGCCGTCATGACCCGTCATATCACAAAACCCACACCTTTTCCAGCAGTGGTAAAGTGGCCTCGAAGTTGGACTGGACGAAGCAACCATCATTTCACTAGAATGCTCGTTGAAGCCCTTTCTCCCCTTTCTTGAAGAAAACCTCACTCCAGGCTACTCACTTCTGCCATTTTTCTTCTGTACCGACGAAGGAAAGGTGGGCGAATCAGTGATGCTGCTATATTTTCATTCCAAGAATCTTCTTTTTGCGAAGCACCGACCGATTCTCACAGCCTATTCTTTTCCCCTTTTCATTGCGATTGTGGTTTCCTTTTGATTGCTTTTTGTTTGTCAGTTCATTGATGGATCCTGGAGCACTAGGCAAAGAGTTGCGGCGGACAACCCACTGGAGACAGCGATCTCCAGGAAGCGAGCACCGACCAACGAGTTGACCATGTTGGCGGGCCAACCCATGGAGACGAAGAACTCCAAGAAACAAGCACTGGCCAAAGAGTTGACGACGTTGGCGCACGAACTCCTCAAAGAAAGTTGGAAGAATAGCAAGGGCCCCATCGTGCCTACCCCAGAAACTCTAATGGCCACCTATGCGAGGCTCAAGGCTGAGTTTGAGGAGATAGTCGCCTTTGAGAAGCAATATTCCCCTGGCAACGTGATGGCCCCCATCGAGGACGAGGAGATGGCCCCCGGAGGTATGGGATCCCCCGATGAGCTGCACAAGGTAAAAAATAATGGCTTACCATAGTTGTGGTTTTTGATTATTTGCAATGTGATTGCTAATATGTTAGGGTTGTACAGGTGCCCATGGACGTCCTCGATGATTCCGATGTCGCGGCCCGTCCTGTGGACAACGCCCCAGAGATCATTTTCGATGTCGCGGTTCGTCCTGTTGACATCGCCCCGGAGATCGATTCCGATGCCGTTGTCCATCCTGTGGACATCGCCCCAGAGATTGATTCCGATGTCACGATCAATCCTGTGGACATCGCCCCAGAGATCGATTCCCATGCCATTGTTCGTGATGTGGTAATTGCCTAAGAGATCGATGACAAGAAATAGTTGGTCGCGCTAATCCTTCAGGGTAGTTTGCATTGCTCTGTGTTTAATTACCAGAACGATGCATGTTATCAAACCATCTTAGGGCTAGTGCACTATCTTGTGTGGGCGGTAATTGCTACTTTTGTTTCATAGTGAATCATGCGAACCCTCTCTGATTTATGAAAACATATGTATCCGCACCAGCTTTTGATGTAGGAATCCAATAACTCCTGAACATTCGGGATTTGAGCAGTTCATCCCGAACGTTTTGACATGGCAACATTAGTTCGTAGCGATGGCAACTTTAGTTGATAGGGGATGGCAACTTTGTCCTTTTTCGTTTTTTCATCTGAAAATTGCCATGTTTCCCTAATCTCACGCAAACTAAAGTTACCATCTAAAAGTGTTCGGATTGCCATGATTAACTCCCGAATGTTCGGGAGTTATCATTACCGTTGATGTAATATATGGCATGCTTAGATGTAAATTGGAACTGTTTATCATATCAGCAGGGCTTGTTTGATGATTCTTGGTATTAGTAGGCTAGCTACTGTGCGAGCTATAGTACTTGCAAAACACTCACCGAAGAGAAACTTTGGGGCTCATGAGCTCGTGGTACGCTTATACTTATCCGTCGTCGATCGGCCAATAGCCCAGGATCCTAAAATTGTAGGCTTAGCGATCCATCAGACAATAGTCGACACAGATACATTCAAGCCTCATTTGGTTCATAGGGTAGGAAAATCGTAGCAGAAGTACAAAGACGTACAACACAAAATAATAGCACTACAGAGACGTACTACCTTCGTTCCAAAATAGATGACCTAGGCGGGCTAGTTTGGCCTAGTGGGTTTCAGTGATATGACATGGTACAGTGGCGTCCAGTCTTCACGTGTGGTAGCAGTATTGTGGGTACAATAAGTTTTCTTGAAGAAGCGGAATTCAATGAAGTCATGATGGTTCCTTCGTCTGACCAACTTACAGTGGGAAAGGTTGGGCCTGCGATACGACCGGGGTGGACCAGGATAATTTTGTGCATGGCAGGTGGACCAGGATGGTCGACGTCCCATATGTTGGCGAATGAAAGTATTCTTTATGATATAGAGGACGAGCAACGAGTACTCATTGTTTATTTTTGATGAAAGCTATTGTCTCCACTGTTACGACGGAGGAGTGTGAAACACGGCAGCCCAGTGAACTTGGCATGTGCACCACTCCCTCCTTCCTCATGTAATACTACTATACTGTTGACTATAAGGTTGGCTATAAGGTTACAACTTTTTCTCACTTTCTCTCTATCTATTTCCTCTCAAATGTTTTTTACCTTTCTTTTTTAGACACAATTGTTTTTTATGCCTCTTTTTTTAGAATTAGTTTTTTATACCTAGGAGCTCGTGTAGAGACGGGCTCTTGCAGAGCCCACTCCTTGAGTTTGTCAATGCCTCTCTCTCCTCCACATAAGCGGGCTTATAGCCCAGTATTTTACTGGTACTACTTGCTATGGATGCATGCGACGGGCAACTGGCGTCTGAGGGGGAGCGCGTGCGGGGAGGTGGGGGGTTTCTGGTGGGCCAGGGCGGTCAGAAGCGGGCTTGGAAGCGGTCCAGACTCCCGCATGGCCCACCTCACATTATCACCATATATTTCTTGGAGTCCATGCGCGGCGGGCGGGCAATCTCTTCTCCCTCCCCCGTCTCTCTCTTCTCAGCCGACGCCCGTCGAGCGATTAGATTTCGGCTATCGACAGTTTATTCAATTGCAGTCCCACATGTCAGTAAATTGCAAGACAATGTGTGTCCCCTCTGGTGAGCGGCGTGCGAGCTGGGCTGTCGGGGGTGCGACGCGTACGAGTCATAAGTGTGTCGCCTTTTCCTTTAGAACTTGCAAAGCGTAACATTTTCGTGCGATTGATCGATAGAAATCCATAACAAAATGATGAGGGTGGTGCTTTCCCACACATTAGGCGGGCTAGTTTGAGTGATATGACGTGCTATAGTGCCATCCACTTGCTCCATTTTTATGTAAGCAAGAGTTTACGCTCTTACCTGGGAGGAGTGCGAAACACGGCGGATCTGATTTTGATCGAGGGATAACTGTTCCCTGCCAAATAATGGAGCACCGTTAGCGATTATAGCATGATAGTTAGGGCATCTCCAGTGCTGGCCCACAAATTTACACCGGCATCTGTCCGAGGACACTGATGGATGCCATCCGATGCTGCCCGCATATTTTTCGACAACTATATGAACTAACCGGGCGAAATTCGTGCAAACAAAGCAAATTTCAAATTAACTAGATGAAATTCATTACATTTCCAAACTTTTCCTACAAACTGGACGAAATTCATTACATATTTTGCACAAACTGTACTAAAACCTACTGTAAACCTAATCTAAACGATCACCAGCGTCCGACCACCATGTTCGGCCATGAACCCGAGAAAGCCGGCCATTGCCTTTGCCTCCTCCTCATCTGCCTCGATAACCTCCTCCTCCAGAGCACAAGGTTCTGAAGATTCCCGCCACCACGTCACCGTCAAGCGGCTAATCGGCCGTCGATGTTTACCCCATCAAGCTTGGCGTTGACTGAGTGGAGTAGCGGTGGCCTTCCTGGGACCAGAGTGGCGGTGACCTACCATGTACTACTCTTCCTTGCTGCCGACTGCGCCCATGCACACGCGCTGGCTTCATGGTTGTGGCTGCGGAGGGCGGCCGGGGGGTGTTGGCGATCTCCTTCATCTGCTCCTGCGATAGTACGTCGAAGAGAGCTTTGGAGCATGCCCGGAGCGGAGCCGCCGATGTCCTTCGTCTGCTCCTATGACAGTATGTCCAAGAGAGCTTTGGAGCGCTAGGAGGCCATGGTTGGAGTGGTGCCGACAGAAGGAAGGGACCTGAGGAGAATGAGTGTGGGTCTTTGGCTATGGCTAGGAGCTTGGGCTCAAGTTAATATAGCGGGCGAATGGCAATAAGCCGCGGCAAACGGATGGATGGCTGGCACCGGAGTAGGTTTGTCGGGCGTGAATGCGGACGCTGCTTCACTGACTTAACTACAGGTGCGTTGGGTTACTGACATGTGGGCCCAATAGGCATCTGGCCCGGATGTCAGTGACACACCAACTGCACCTGAAGTTAAATCCGGTGAATGCGGCATTGACATTCTGGAGAGACAGTGACCGTTTCAGGCGGGAAGCACGCGCTAGCGATGGAAGGGGTTTCGGTAGGCCAGGGCGGTCAGACGCTGGCGTGGTGGTAAAATGTGAACTCATGGATGACGAGCCTTTGAAGCGTGTGCGACACGTATTGACAACAGGCGTCCATGCAACCGCTCTTGTCGCCAGCTAGCCTTCGACGACCGCCATTAGACACCACACAACCATGCATAAGTTATGAATAATGGACGAATCGATCAGACACACACTCGTGTGCAGTGGCACTATGATCGCTCGCTCACGATAATACATATTTGTACCGTAGTACCCTCTCTAGCTAGGCTGTTTTATAGATTGTCGTTGTGATGGACGATGTACATGAGCAAGGCACTCCCGAGTATGACCGTTGGTGTTGAGCCAGGTGAATACATGCTCGGCGTTCGCGTAGGCCTCCACAAACGTCTAACAATAATGTCAGGCACCACCGGGGCACACAGGTAATGGGCTCGTCGTTTGCGTTGCGCAGTGAGCAGGACTTTGATTGAGAGGGCGATGTGCATGCATTAGCATGGTTTCACAGCATGAGCGTGAGTGTCTGACGCAGAGTATTTCATTTTCATTTGGCTGACGAGTGTGCGTTGCAGCGACGAGTCTGTGGTTTGATTCCCCACATATGCATAATTTTGGCTTTTATTTCTTTCTCCACTGACAGGTAGGCCCGCATAGATAGATAAAGAACACGAGCTGATGAGGCGCATGTGGATTGTATGACTAGTCAACCAGACAAATACGAAGCTATACGCTAAGCCAGTGACCGTATAATCACCATATCTCGTATACAAAGATCAAAGTGAGCTATCAAGACAAGTTCGATGACCGCCATTGCATTTTACTCGGTAATAAATGACCAAGGTTGAAGGGGAATCCAAATTTCCTTCATCTTCTGTCCTTGAGCTCTTGACAAACCGATGCACTATACGGTTGTCCGGCCACTCCACCCCAGAGCTCTCACCAAGCATCATTCATGCCACCGCGCCGCACACTAACCGGTAAGGAAGCGATGGCATCCCGCAGCACTAAGTTCCTCACCGCCCATGACCGCAAACAAAATGGTAGGGAAGCAATGGCATCCCGTCGTGCCGAGTTCATCACCGCTCGCGACCTCACACCTATGTGGGCGGAATTTGAAGCTACCAAGGCCGAATGGGTGGTAGAGCAAGAGGCGACCAAAGCCACACAGAGGGAGAGGAAAAGTCAGAAAGCACTCAAGAAAAGAGAGGCCCGCTGCCGCAAGAAAGAAGAGGATGCATGCGCTACTGCGGAGAGGTCAGCGGAGATCCAAGCACGGTGGGGTATCGCCGACAAAGCCGAGAAGGAGAATGACGGCGTCTGGCCAGCATGTGAGAAGTAGTAGTACTAATAGTTAGTGTGTGTGTGTGTGTGTGTGTGTGTGTTTGTGTCTGAGTACGAGCATGTACCAGTACTACTAGTTACTACTATAGTTTTTAGAGCAAATTACTAGTACATTAGCCTAGACTCAATGGAAAAATTCCTATCCTATGCATCAAATGGAATCTCTTTCTCTATAGGAATTGAGATGCATGTCATCTCACTTCCTATGATTTTCATATTCCTATAAAATTCCTATCCTATGAACGAAAGGAGGCCTCTGTTGGAGTAACTACTGTAGCTAGCAGTGCTGCTGGTACAGTAGTTTTCTTCAAGAAGTGGAATTCAACGAAGTCATGATGGTTCCTTCGTCCGAGCAACTTCATAGTGGCAAAGGTTGGGCTTGTGATTTGACGGCTCTTTAGTCATTATTACTACGGCACGACGACCGGGGTGACTCTCCCTTGGAGTTCTGCGTGCATGGCAAGTGGACCAGGATGGTCGATGTCCCACATGTTGGAGAACGGAAGTATTCTTTCCGATATCGAGGAGCAAGGAAACCGTGTGGTGTAGTATCACTGTTGATTTATATTTATTTTTTACTTCTGATGAATGCTAGTGTTTCAACTCTTACGACGAAGAGTGCCAAACACGGCACGTGTTGGATGTCCCACACATCAGCAAAAGGAGTGGGACATGAACAGCGTGGTAGAGCATCTCCACTTCTTCCACTTCTGGGTCGGAGACCACACGTAGTAGTACTAGTGGTATGAACGATACAAAGTGCGACCCGGAGAGAAAGACACGTCTAGTTGGAAGGTCTCGGGGCATACACGTAAACAAATATAAAAGCTAATATGTGCCTCCAATTAATATTGTAGTAGTAGAGTACTTAGGCATGTACTCCATAACATCATCGTGCATTGCACGTACAACATTTAGTGGTACATAGTAAGAGATAAATGCCTATATGCCATGCATGTTCATACTATTTGTGCCTTTCTACTTCACTTACTGCGCTACATTACTCAGGTTCGTACATCCACTCCTGGGTACATGTCCATCTCATAGTTCCAGTCCCACGTGTTCTTCATATAGATGGAACGATCTTTGCATGACACATGCACCTTGATGCTAGATGTCTCGCGTGTTGGCAAAAGGATGAACAAAGCTCAAGTAAAAAAAGAGTGGAAGAACATATTCCCGACGACCGAGAAGGAGCAAGGAACCTCGTGGTGGAGTGTCTGCACTCATAATATTTTATATTATTCAGCGATATAAAATCAACCAATCATCTCGACAGTGGACTGAAGAGTACGACACATGGCAGCCCAGTGTAGTTACATCATACTAGTACATGGCTAACCCACGCTATCACCATATTTCTTGGCTTCTGTGCGACACCTAGCTCTAGTAATCCAGCAACCAGTATCGCTTCTCGCTCCTCGTCTCTCTCAAAGTGCGGCGGGCTGTCATTTATTCCGTCTATTGAGGTCGGTTAACTCATCACATCTTAGCGACATGCCAAGAGCATTCTAAAAAAATAGTATTGTACTCTATTGTTATGCCAAGAAGAGGAAGCACTTTGACCGACTGACCAAACGAGACAGGCGTGTCGTGCCGTGAGTGGGTCCAGTTTCTCGTTTAGAACACTTGGTTTTGACTATTGATAAGATTTTATATAGGGCCTAATGTATTCTTCGAGGATGCCTTTGACTATTGATAAGATTTTATATAATTTGAAAATTATATCATTCGAAGATCCTTTCACATTCCGTTTTCAAAAAAAAGAAGATCCTTTCACGTACAAATTTGACTGTATGCTTTGAGCAACTTGCATGTCATATACTGCTCATGTTTGGATACTAACTTAGCTAGAGGTTAGACTAACTCATGACTAACCCTGAACTAACTGTAGCCAAAGATGTGTTTGGGTGACAGGGTTAGATTGACAATAAATGCACTTGATGGAGAGAGAAAAGTGGTTTTTCAGTGGGCCCAATGAGAACTATCTCCAATTAGCACCTCTTGGGTGGGATACTTTTTTGGTGGGTTTGGTGCAACTTGCTCCAATTTAACCCTCATGCTTGGATACTTTAGGGCTATTTGAGTCCCAACTAGCTCAAACTAACTCTAACCCATAGATCCAAATAGGGCCTATGGCCAGCCTCGACGTGGAGCAGTCGCATGCACCGGGAAGCGGCACTCTCTCGGTTGTCGCGCTACTTCAAAGCTGGCGCCAGTGAGAGGTTTCCTCTGCTCTGGCCGGGCATTAATGCGGCACTGACGCTCCAGGGCGATGCTGACCGTTCCACGCGGGAAGCGCGCGCTGGCAAGGGAGTATTGGTTTTGAACCGTTTCAGGTGTAGTACAGGTAGTTTGCGAAACTACTCAATTATTGCACTCAGTTTCCTAAGAAATTGTGATACAAACGTTACTCCACAGCCCGCTTCCCTTCTCCTTCCTCTTCCACCGCCCGCACACGTCCGCGGGAAGCGACCGGTCAACCCTTATATAAGAGTGCTAGCACAAAAAGATGCATGCATGACCACTAAAATTTCCAGATTAAAGCGCCGCTCCTGGGGGAGTATGGCGTATGTTGTTACCTTCAGCCGGGCCATGGCTATCGGGCGATGGCGACCAGAGAAGAGGCAGTGGGAGGGGAATGAATGCAGCTACTATTTGGGTTCGCCGTACAGCTTAAATAAATGCGCACCATCATGTGTACCCGCGGTTGCACAAATTGTAACATACGTGTCTGCTTAAGTGGGCGTCACGTAACTGGTGTGTGTGTGTGAGATTCTGAGAGACAGAGTGCATGTGTGCGACTCTACTCTTCGGACATGTACTCAACCTTTTGCATCGGGAAATAAGTATAATGGTATTATACTTTAGCTAGTGATTAACGTGGCCATGTTAACATGGTTGTGTAAAAAAATGTCACTTCCTGCTCGTGATTTGTGTTACATAATTACAAGCAAGATGCTCGTGCATTGCACGGAACATCAATATGCATTTTTTTACAAAACACTTGTTTTGATTGATCCATGCAGGAGTAATCCCATGTGTAAAAACTTATGATATCTCGAGAATTTTATCGGAAAACTGGTATCTCGAGAATGTCATCGAAAAAATGAAAGATGAGAGATAATGTGAGGAGGAGTGGAGCATGGTGGTGACTGGTGGTCGGACTGGGCGGAGGCATGGGGATGGACGGAGTCGGCAGGCGGCAGCGGCCACCATGCTAGATTGTTCTAGAGACTTCCTTTTTTAATTGCTCAGCAATGAGGTTGTGAGATAAGGATGTGGAGAGAGGTGTGGGTATCTTTTGTAAAATTATCATAGTCTGCTTTCTATCCATCAGATATAGATCGGACAGTCTATATTACACGATGGCAGGCACACCATCATCACCAACTCGGTTTTTTATAAGGGTAGAGATGATAAGTTTGCTAACTACTAAAGTAAAGTGAAATTTGTCCATGTTATACAAGTAAATTAAGGTGATTGTTTATCATACGGGTAAGGTTGGATGAAGGGTGGTAGGAACAAATGCTCTGCCTAGAGCATGTGTGTGTGAGATGGAGTCTTAGTGTGTGTGTGGGTGGGTGGGTGGGTGCGTGCGTGCGCGCGTGCACACTGTGTGTGTGTGTGAGAGAGAGAGAGAGATGGAGTCTTAGTGTGTGTGTGTGCGTGTGTGTGTGTGACGCGGGGTCCTCGGTGGCGAATGTAATTTAAGTGTGCGTGGCTTCATCATAGAGAGGTGATGTGTATGGCAGAGGCCACCAACGATGGGGTGCGAGAGAGAAAAGGCCCGTAGGGAGGGAAGAGAAGGTGTGTGCGCGTGAGAGGAGTCGACATCGAGAGAACGTGTTTGTTCGAGAGACACCAAGGAAGACTACTATATAGATGGTGCATGTAGGCGGGAATTAAACGAAGGGATGGTCTTATTGGTTTCAGGGATATAGGGGAAGAGTGAGAGGGGTAGCTAGAAGGAGATTGTTAAGTGTGAGTGTGTGTTTTACCCATCCAGGCGGAAGTTATGTGCACACAAGAAGAGAACGATTCGATGCGGCGTTAGGGTTGAGGGTAATTAGACATAGAGACCTTGAACGTGCATGTGCGCGAGGTATACATGTATATGTGGGATGTGTGTGTGTGCGCGTGCACGCATGATCGAGATAAAAGAAAGAAGACATAAGTCATAAGATCAACGACATGGGAGAGACGGATCGGTATGACAATATGCATGCATGGGAGAGTGCAGGGAAGAAGGCCCGACAATTGAGCATGTGTTTTTGTCTTTAAGAGATAGTGGCGTGGGCTGGAGCATGCATCTATGGCGAGCAGAGGGAGTGAGAAACAATGATTGTGCAAAAGAGATCAACCTATAAATGCATGTATGGAGAGACATATATAGTGTGGGTGATAGGAAGCAAGACTGCGTGCGAGAAAGAAATGTTGACGGAGAAACTACAGATAGATACAGAGATGGAGATGCCAGCTAGAGGGACATCCGCTAGTTTGAGTGTTGGAGATGACCGCCGGGTGGTTCAGAGGGTGAAGTTATGTGTGTGTGAGAGAAAGATAAAAAGAGGGCACTTGACTGTATGTAGAGAGAAACATATGTAGTGTGCGTGATAGGAAGCAAGAGTGAGGGCAAGAAATAAGGTTGATGGAGAAACAGATAAATAGAAAGATAAAGATGCTACTAGTGTGCATTAGAGATAGGAGTCGAGTGGATCAGAAGGCTGAGTTATGTGTGTGGGTGTGAGAGAGATAGAGAGAGGGTGCATGTGAGTCACATACAAACAAATATCAGAGAGAAATGAGATCCCGAGAGATGGAGTCTTGTGTCTGCGAGAGAGAAAGATGTTTCACAATGAGAGTGATCGCTAGAGAGACATATGAGGGAACGCAAGATATCTCTTGGGAGAGAGAGTGTGTGTGAGCGACATACAAGAGAACGGTGGAGAAATATCAGACCCTGGGAGACAGAGTTTGTGTTTGTGTGTGAGAAAGAGATATTTAAGAGGAAGTCGTAGCTTCTCATACCTAAGGAGCGAAATACATCTCTGTGTGAGAGGGGGTGTGCGAGTAGCACATAGGGGAATAGTAGAGAGAAATGAGACCCCGGGAGACAAAGTTTTGTGTTTGTGTGAGTGAAAGAGATTCCACATGGACAATCATAGTTAGAGACAGATAGCAGGGAGCGAGATATACATAGAGAGAGATAGAGTGATGAAGGTCGAGGGAGAGAGTACCGTTAGTGTGTTACGAAGATAAAAGATCATTGTCGACATACATGTAGCACGAGAGATACCCGAGAGACGATGAACACATATAGTTCTAGAGAGATACACCTATATAAGCATGAGTGATAGCTATATGAGACGAATATCTAGATTAAAGAGGATTCAAATATTTAAACTGAAGATCACGACATCGATAATATCATAACGCAAATTGGTGTATCAAACATGCATATTCATTTGAATTTGGGGACTCACGTAATGTTATATAGTTTATCAATATTGGTGATCCATAGATTCTTTAATTAGAAACAATGCATGGTTTATATGCAATTAATGTCCAAACGGGATTACACTATATGTTGCGTGTGTGAAACACATTATACATGTTTGAAAAGTAAAAAAACGCATGAAACACACATTAATTGGAGACAGTTAGCGAGGAATGCATACATTGGATTTCAACATAAAGTGGTTTCAAATATTTGAAAATCCAAATTGATGGCTACAACCTTATGAATCTGAGATCATGCCATTTGAAAACCATATTTATGTATAAAGGGTGTTGTGCTTTTGAAAGTATATTCTGCTAATATTAGCAGAATAACTATTCTGCACACCACTTCCGCACTGCAGGCTCAACGCAAGTGCACGTCATTGTTTGAACCAAGTATGCTGCAGTACTCACACTAGTGAACTTCGTGTCGAAAAAAACTGCACGCGGTGTTTTTCGGTACTGTTTTTGCTCTAGTTTTTTAAACGTTTATCAGAATGAGGCATGTAATATACGGTTGAAAAGATATGGATTAGGCGCAACTTCGACATGTTAAACACTTTTCGAGATTCCACATAGTTTAAGAGCAGTTTTGAAAATGATGCGGCGGATGACGAGTGGCAGCGAGCATTTTTTCACGTTTTTTCTAAACCTCTAATTGGAATGAAGCAAATGATACGCTGTTGGATAGATATCGCCGAGGCGCATCTTTTCCATATATAAATCTTTCTCTAATTCGTTATGGTTTAAGAGCAGTTTCAAATTTACTAAATCGCGGAATTCTGTTTTTCAAAAAAAATTCAAATTTTCGGTACTGTTTTCGCTCTAGTTTTTGAACCGTTTGTCGAAACGAGGCGTGTAATATGTCGTTGGAAATCTATGGACAAGGCGCAACTATCATATGTAGGAATGGTTTCGAGATTCCTTACGGTTTTAAGTTAATTTTGAAAATCATGCGGCGGAGGACGAGTGGCAGCGGCCGTTTTTTTTTTGAAATTTTTACAAAACGGTTGTCGAAATGATTCAAATGATATGCCGTTGGAAAGATATGGACGAGACGCAACTTTTTCATGTAGAACACACTCTCTAATTCCTTATGATTTAAGAGCAGTTTTAAAATTAGCAAAAAGCGGACACTCTGTTTTTTCGTGACACCAAAATCGTCGTCGGACAGAAGAACGCACTGCTTCAAACTGAAAACCGCACTGCAACAGACAGTCAAGTGAACTTCATGATTTCTTTTTGTCAAACATAAATTTTCTCGCACAAGTTTTGTTGTCTTTTTTTCAACTTTTTTCCGAACGAGAGTGGATCACAACACTTCCGAAAGTGAACCGTAACACTACCCAAAGTGAACCTCATGAGCTCTTGTTGTTTTCTTTCATACTTATTAATTTTTTACGCACGTTGACCAAGCGAGTGGACCTTTCATCAGATAGAAGAACGCATTGCTTCAAACAGAAAACCACACTGCAGTAGGCAGTCAAGTGAACTTCATGATTTCTTGTCTTTTTGTAAAAAAAATAAGTTTTCTGTTGTCTTTTTTTCTAACAAGTGGACCGCAAGGACGGAGCGAGTTTTTTTTCTAACAAGTGGACCGCAAGGACGGAGCAAGTGAACTACACCTGATAATAAGTGAACTTCTTTGAGATGTTTTGATTTCTGTAGAATTTTTTTGTCCCATCTGGACTACACGGTCAATGTTAGTGAGCTGCATCAAATTTTCGATTTTTTTTCTTTTTCTCTTTTCTTTCAAAGTGAACCACCAAAGGATTTCCAAGGGAACTGCATCGAGAAATAATCCACAATTTTTTCACCATCCATCTTTAGTAATCTTTTTTGGGCAAGGAACTGCACAAAACGAAACAAGGTGCTGCACTACCAAGCTAACCAAACTGCATTTTAACAGAGCAATCCCTTGAATAAAAATACAGAAAGCAATGGAATATGCGCCCAGACGTTGACCCAGGAATGCCAGATTAACTGCAAGATTTGCACTGCAAGCCATGCGCGGTGAAGCTGCACACCAAACACTACAAACCTGCATACTACGCCGCAGCTGACTGCATCTCCGCATGCTGACGGATCCGGTAGAGCTCGTGATCGAAGAACCTCCAGTTTTCCCAGCGACGAGCTAACTCATAGTGAACCACCAAGGTTTTCATAATTAACTGCATTAGGTTTTCAACACTTTTCAAACGAGGCCATATAACTTTTATACATAAAATCATCAAACATGGAAAACACCATTCTGCACTGCATGTCCACATGGACGAAACTGCATGCTGATCTCTAAACATGACCATGTTTCATCGTGTACTACAATCAAACGAGTTCCTGTAATTTTTATACATAAAATCCTCGAACACAAAAAAGCACGGTCTGTAGAAGGGGTGTGCTCGATCTGCCTATCGCCACCAGGAGATAGCCACTGGATCCGTGGAAGAAGGGGTGTGGGTTGCACTGGGGAGGGGGCCCCGGCGCGGCAGAACCGTCCTTGCCTCACACAGAGCAGCAGGAGAAGGCACGACCAGCGCCATGGATCTGACAATGAACTGCAAAAGGAAATTCAGTGAGCTGCAAAAAATTCACCGACGAGTGGCATACCGACCTGCAATCTGAGCCGCGACGAGCTGCACGCCATGCTGCGGCATGGTCGACGGTGCCCACGTGCAGGAGAGGAGGCGAGCTCCCGGTCCTGGCCGAAGAGCGGGATGCCCCGAGTCTCCCTGCGCTAGACTAGGGGGTAGAAGAAGATGCAGCATCGGGAGGTGTGGGTGCCACAGTGGGCACGACCTTCCCCGCCATGCCCATGGTGGTGGTGCTGCTCCACTGCAAGACAAGGCCTGGGACGGGCGCCTGGTCGAGGGTGCATCGGCGAGCACCGGTTGCGGGCGGATATGGCCCTCCTGGAGCTGCGTGGCGTAGTCGGTGGCGCCCTGGGTAGGGGGAACAGCGCATCCCGTGGTGGCCTTGCACACGGAGCACCCTCCACCCCCCCGAGCAGAACCTCGCCGGCGTCGAATCTGAAGCTCTGCGTTCGGACCGGCCCTCCTGGAGCCCGCGGGTGCGGGTTGCACTGGGAAGTGGCGATGGATCTGGCGCAGATCCGGCGACCACCAAGGCGGGATCCGGCGTTTGGGGTGGGGGAGGGAGGTGGTGGTGCGGCGAGGTGGAGGGAGGTGGGACGGCGGCGCGGGGGAAGGATAGTGGTGGTGCGGCACGGTGGAGGGAGGTGGGGCGGCGGCGCGGGGGAGGGTGGTGGTGGTGCGGCGAGGTGGAGGGAGGTGGGGTGGGGTGGGGCGGCGGTGCGGGGGAGGGTGGTGGTGGTGCGGCGAGGTGGAGGGAGGTGGGGCCGGTGGGGGTCGGCGCGGCCCCGGCTGAACGAAGGAGGTGGGGGGAGTGGGTGGAGGAAGGAGGTCGAGGTCGTGGGTGGATGAAGTTTTTCTGGGGTTGCTATGCGGTCAGGGTCAGATGGACAAGTGTTAGCAGAATAAGCATTTCGGTGTGCAGAATAAGAGTCTTAAGGGTGTTATTAGAATAGACCCACCCTATGTGTGTGTGTGTGTGTGTGTGTGTGTGTGTGTATAAGATGTATATAGAATTTTTTTCCAATCGAAAATGGATCATGCCCGAACAAAAATAGAATACAAATGGGATTTGAATTGAGTTGGCACGGTAAACGTGCACTCTGCAAAATTTGAAGGAAGCGGGGAAAGTAACAGTAACCGCCCGAAACTAAAATTGATCTATCAAACATGCATATCATATGAATTCATGCGCATCTATGTTATTTAATATGTAGATATTACTGATCCATACATTCTAGTAGAACATAATTAGGTTTAGTTTTTTTGAATTCAACCTTATGATTTTGAGATCATTGTATTTGTAAATCATATTATACATATAAAGGAGCAGAATTCTTTGTTGTGCTTTTGAAAGTATATATAAAAAATGATGTATATAGAATTTTATTCCAATCGAAAATGGATCCTGCCCAAAAAAATTAGAATACAAATGGGATTCGAATTGAGTTGGCATGGAAAACATGCACTCTGCAAAATTTGAACGAAGCGGAGAAAGTCGCAGTAACCACCCGAAACCAAAATCTGCGAGATGGAAATTACTACTGCCTATCCCTGCCTCGCAAAGCCTATCGGCTCAATTTCTATAGGTTTCGATAGGGGTAGGTTTGTAATTTCACTCAAACGTGACATGACCGCCTCTCACCCGGATTCATACATGATGGGCGCGAAAACAACAGTGTCTCCTTGGCCAAAATTGACTCCCTCCCCAATTCATACACGATGGGCGCCGAAAATAAACTCTCGTCGGCAAATATTCGGTGTATGCGAGATTACCGTCCTATCCCCAACCGACTAATATTGCTGTGGTGTAGGAAATTTGAAACGGGGACTAAGTTTGTAAATTTCCTCGCATTTGAGACAAGCGCGCCCTGAAGACATGGTTCCCCTCTTCCTCTCTCCCTCCATTTCCCCATTCGTACTCCGTGGGCGCCAAAACACGCTCTCCACCCCAGCCTCCTCCGTCTGCCACCCCATCCACCGCCGTCCTCCTCCACCATGTCAGAGCTGATACCCCGACGCCGTCATCCATTACAAGAGATCGACCTCTCTCATCCACGACTTCGGACCGGGATCCTTGCATCCCGTCCTCTCGCTTCATCCCCGCCGCCGTCCACCTTGAAGGCGCTGCTCCTACGACCGTCTCGTCCACCACGCCCCCCGCCACCATCTACCCTCCTAGATCTGCTTCCATGCCGCCGACAGCCATCGCTACCGCAACACCGTCAAATTCTCAGCAGATGCATACACGGCACCATACTAGAGGCGGTACTCTTTCATATCTACTCAACTTATTTATTGCGGCAAGAAAATAGACCGCCACTGCTTTATTCTAATTTCTTGTCCATCACTTACTTGCTAGTTGAAAGCAAACATTGGTTGCGAAGTTGCCTTTGTCCGGTTTGCATCTTCAGATCTGCCATGGCACGCTCAACACTATACTCGCAATGCTTATGGTTTTCCCCTTTTATATTCCACACTAGTTAAATCACAGTAGACTAAATTTCAAAATTGGGTCAGTCGATTTTTCAGAACTCGTCGGAGTTTGCAAGTGCGAAGGAAGGGGCTCGGGTGGGATCAGTGGTTATGGGGGGCGGTGGTGGGTCCTCGCTGAATGAAGAAAACTCGACGCGGGTGGGGGTGGGGGTGGGGTGGGGGTGGCGGAGGAACACAGGAGGTGTGGGCCGGTGGTCCGGCCGGCGGCCCGTGCGGTGTTCTGTATGGGAAGAATCAGAGACGAGGAAGAAGAAGGGTTAGGAGACGTAGGATCTTCATCCAACCACCTGAAATGGTCGACTAACCCAAATGACAAAAGTCACGCGACTTGCATGCAGACATGCCTTTATATTCAGTACCATCATCGTACCTGCTTAGCACTGCTCCTGAATCCATCAAGCTAAACAACGTGCCACTCATAATTCCAAACTTGTTGCTCAAATATGAATCTGATATGATGCTGATATTACTAAAACAGAAAACATTTAATTGGTCAGCTAATGTTCCTACTTTACTTTCGAAAAGCACGTGCACCACATATAGAGAGACAACAGGGAGTATCGGATAATACAGGGTATTACCGATAGGTGGAAAATGTTTCCGAAGATGTTAATATATATATATATATATATATATATATATATAACGGTTTACGGGTATTTAGAGCATTTTATATTTAATTTAAATATCAACGGGCCTTAAAAGGCCAAGAGGTGGAAGGCAACTTGGGCCACAAGGGCCCAAGTGGAGGTGGCGCCCCCCTTTCCTTGGGGGGGGGGTCCTACTAGGGGAGAGAGTGGGACTCCTCCCCTGGGCCAGTGCACCAAGGGGGACTCTTTCCCCCTTGGTGGCTGCCCTCTCCCTCCCCTCCAACCCATATATACTAGAGGATTTTCGTCTCTTGAAATATAAAGTTTTTGGAGCCTCCTCTAGTTCTTCTAGTTCATGTTCTAGTTGGTCCTAGTTGACTAATCAGAGCTTGGCTAATCCTCTTGTCCTCATAGTTAGAAGCCCAGTGTGGTTCTATCTCCTCCCTCTAACTCTCCGGAAATGATTATCTCTGGATGGCGAAGCGCTCCCGGATCGTGAAGGCTGCACGCTTGCAACCACATAGAGAGGTCGTGCTTTCAGTCTTCAATTCGAGGGATCAATCGTGGGTTGTATGAGGTATCGTTCATCAAAGCTTCAAGGGACTCCAAGTACGATCTACACTGAAACGTTATTATTTCGCTGCAACTCGGTGACGGTAAGGATGGTGATCCCAACCTGCAATGCATCTTCATATTGATGTTGGGTGATCGCAGGTGCAAAATTTATTGCTTTCTACTACGTTTCCCAACAGTGGCATTATGAGTGATTTTATGATTAGGTGCAGGTTGCGATCTAGATCACATGTGATTGTGAGGTTTGATGTTCTTTTTATGCTTCCCTTGAGTGTTGCTTCGGTTCAATTCATCAACGGCATGGTGTAGCTTTTCACATGGTTCTGACAATCGATCAGCTCTAGATGTTGACGATCTGCTAACGGTTCCTTGGGCTTCACCATAGTTGATAATAGTGAACAGTAGCGTACACAAGAGGGTGCCTAAAATGGACGATCTTCTAGGGGGTCACATGTACTGATGAAGTTTAGTGTGGGTCAAGAGATTTTTAATTAATTTTCTTGTTTCACACACCCCAAAACTTAATCCAGCATCAAGAATCATCGCCTATGTTGTGGACGTAGGTAGCTAGTATTAATTGTTGAAACTAGCTAACCACGTAACTAAAATTTTGCTAAAACCGATTAGAGGACGTCTAACCTTGCAGGGTATGCATATGATGTGGTATAGCCTTCGTCATGATAATGAGTTTATGTATGAGATGGTTATATGTTGTAATTTTAAGTGACCTGCGTGTCACATCATGCATGATGGATGGAGCCACGATATTGCAGAATTAAAATTTCATAGAGATAGCCTACAAGTTACAGGTGATGATGGCAACCATACACGGAGGACCTCGACGAGGAGAAGGTGTAGATGGCGCGGGACGAGGAGCTATAATTTCATGCCATGGTAGAATTTTTGAATTTTGTGCCACGACAACGTTTTCCAAACGGTCACCGCGGCAACATTTTCTAAAATTACCGCCATGACATCGTTTTTGAAATGGTTACCACGACAATGAAATATTGGCCGCCACGATGCTTCAACTAGAGATTGAAGATGATCACGGAGATTCCCGGTGCCCAGGGCTATACCATATCAAGCTTTTATGAACTGCCTGAGATGTTTATCCCTTTGTTGTTTGCACCCTTTGATTGCGCAGTAGTCAATTGTTAAGGTGATCTCTTAGGGTAAATAACAAGTTAAAAGGTGATATTCCCAGTGTTGCAACCTCTATAGCATGTGGCCTTTAGGAGTATTACATGCTACCATGAATACAAACGAAAGTGAAGTGTAAGGCGTGTGAGGTAGGACTTCATAGCAGAGACACTCAGTTGTCTTGAAATTCTAGTAGGAAAGTTCTAAACTCGGTGCATAAAGCATCAAAAGATGAACAAGAGTTATATGAAGATATGATTGGCAAAAGATTGCCTACCGGTTGAAATTCACATCATATGACATGCTTCCATCCATTGGTGTGAATAAAATTAGGATCTTGAATCACTCATTTTCAATTATGAGAGATAGTGATTGGATTAGGAATTGATGAGTGATATTTTTACACTCTTTCAACATTGTTTAAACCGAATTATCTATACTACTATTAAACAAGCGAACGGACGAACGCACTCTGCCAGAAAATCGTCCGCCAAGTATGTTTTTTCTCAAAGCGTAATTGGCGGCACGTCCGCAACTCCTACGCCTACAATCACGCTCGTAATGCACGACAAAAAGGAAAAAACTACCAGCCCTCCTCGCCTCCCCCACGATGCCCTCCTGGGCAGGGCACGCGCGCCCCTCTGCGCTCGGCTGCCGCCCCTCCGCGCTTTCCCGCCGCCGCCACGCGCCTGGGTGGCCACTGAGGCTCCCGGCCTCCTGGTCAACCAGCACGGAGCCGATGCATCGACACCAACGCGGGATCCGTCTGCCCTTCTCGCTCGCTGTTTGACGCTGCCATGCATAGACGGAGGTGGTGCTGCGGCATGCGATCCGATGTCGAGATCACGGGAGAATTGCTGCTGCTGATCCCTACCTCCACCCCCAAACCACACCCGTCCATGGTCGCCGAGGCCAGTCGCATCATGGGTACGTTTGCCATAGCTTAATTAGCAATCAGTGCCGTGCTGGCTTTTGTTGGTTAAAATTATTTGCCGATGAATCGATCTGGCCATATCCTGGCAAAACATAAAAATTAGATGAATCTATCTGGCCACATCCTTTTACGCTTATTGATTTATCTGAGTAATCTTTTTGCAATTTGTTGTACAAATCAACCTAGCTGATTTTTATAGTTAATCCTAATAAATGGAATATTAATCTCACAAGGTCTTTGACTAATTTTAGAGCTGACTTTAGATCCCTAAAGGTTTGCAGCATCAAATGGAATTAGGTCCTGCAGTGATTTGTCAGAGGCGTATGTCTGAAGTGCTTTCGGCCATAGCATCATGCACGTACAAGTGCTTGCAAGAACGCATATTGATTGATTTTGGGAGACAAGCATGCACGAACAAGCTAGCTAGATAACCTTTCGACCATAGAGAAACCACCCTTTCTTTCTTGCAGGATTGAGAAGGCAGAAAACTTGGAACATTTTTTATGTACAGGAAGAAAGCAGATTGTGCTTGTACAAAATGATGGTCAGAAGATCAAATTTATTTTATGGGCTTTCACTTGCAAATCTTTTCAGGTTCATTTCACTCGATAGAAGTTCTGTTACTTCAGTCACGTTATACCAATCCAATCATTCTCTTTCAGTGTACAGTGTAGGGAGCATGCTTCACTGGACAGTCCTTATATTGCCAGTTTTGCTCAGAATAATCATGAACTATTCTTGCTTAATAGATTTAAATTACAAGATAGCAAGACATGTACTACTTGATGTAGATATGGATACTACTATAGGATTTACAATGCAAATCCATTGCTGGACTTGCACGTCCAAGCGATATAGGATGTCCAATAAAAAACTTGACTGGAATAAACTTTTGAGACCTAACTTACAAATTTTATAGTTTGGTAATGTATAGAATAGAAATGAACATTTGGCTTGCTGAACTTGGTGTTTCTTTCTGCAGCACGGTGATTTCAGAAGTACGGTCAAATGGAAGGCTGGAGGAAGATTTTTGATATGGCAAAGGCATCAGTAATGACATGAGACAAGAGGTAATATTCTTTTATTGTTGCCCTCTGCTACTAGATTGTACTGTTGAAATTGAGCAGCCAAAAATTCAAGTTGATAATGCATTGATATATCTCTCATGTGTTAACTTGGTAGTGATGACAATGGAAAATGTATGAATATGCAGCCTTCACAGTAAAAAGGTAAAACAGTTCTTTCATTTTGTTTGTTTTGCTCTAGATATATGTGACAATTGGTCATATATATGCAGGCCTGACTTGTTTCTTCGAAGGGGACAAATTTGTCCAATATATGCAGGTCTGACTTGTTTCTTCAAAGGGGACAAAGTTGTCCTCTTCTTAATACTCAAGAACTAAGCTAAAAAAAAGTGAAGGACACAACTGCCAGCTTGACATATTTGGGTTTAACTATCTCTTTTGTTTGCTTCCTTCATTGTTATTACTTTTGTCGTATGTCTTATTTCTTAAAGTCTTCCTCCAAAGTTTTGTTTCGGATATGCGCATTTCATATTAGTGAAGACGTGCATTGGCCTTTGATCCTAATTTTAGAAGAAGCTCGAGTAATTAGCTCTATTTTATACGACTGGCAAGTAAGGAAAAATGGCTATTGATGGAATCAGTTTTTTTTCTTGTTTCATATTCAGTAGCCTTATGATTAGCTATTTGTGAGCGAGTTTTCCTGCATCGCTATCTTTTCTACTTATAAAAGAGCAACCATTTTCTTTCTTAGAAGTTAAAAAGCACAATAAACATGGCAGATGAGGGAGCCAGAATAATAAAAAATATCAGAAAACTGGATGTAGACTCCTAGCATGCTCTCTTTTGTTACTTTCATATTTTATATTTATTGGTCACATTGAGGTGCTCTTAGGTGTATGTACTGTTGGATATCCTTGCCTTTCTTCCTGGTTCTGTATTTTGAGATTTATATGCAATTGGTTCATCTCACAATATGAACATGACCCCTCCTGAAAAAACAGTCGCCAATTGCATTGTCTTCTATAATGTAGTTATGCACCGTGTAGTACTAGCATATGACATATGTATAAGTTGTAGACCATGGTAGAAGGCATTATGGACTAAAATTACAAGTGTGAGTAATTTCACTTGAATATATTGCCATCCATTCCACATATTTCTACTCACTTTGTTGTTTGACAGAGTTGAATTGTCAGAGCCCAAAATGCATATGGTTTTATTTTGTATGCTCACCCTAGATGCTACCACACAATTAGAGCTTATAACTACCGGTTCTTTTAGAATTAAATGGAAGTACATACTGATTTAGTTTCGAAGCAAATATTTGACAGATTCCCCTTCAATCCGAAGCATAGGAAATGGAAAATTTACCAAGAGCTATGTGAGAAATCATCAAGGGAACGACCTACGGTACGAGATACCGAAGAGTGTAAATCGTAGCCCTATTTCCTTCTTAAAACAAATTTTTTTTCTGGGGACCAATTTATGTTGTATACTGAAATCATATTGTATACTACAATCATGTTGTCTTAAGAAGAATCAAGCTGAATTAGCTTGTCCAGTGACACAATATGTTTAACAATGGGGGTTTGATACGATTAATTAGTAAATTTGATGTTCATCGTTTACAACTTATTAGAGACCAAATGGATGAAACATCATATTATTATTTTTATGTGGTAACGTGATGTGTTCACTTTTAAAAGTATATCCCAAGTGACATCACAAACATTATGCATCCATCTAAAATTTATATTTTTTAACATTATTATTTATCTAAGAGGCAAAATGTTCAGAATGTTCATTCATGTTAGTTTATAATAATTCTCAGAACATTTTATTTTTTCCTAGCAAATAATTATGTTTAGCTTCAATACATGTTTTCAGTTTACCATTAGGATTATGTCATCCAGTTTGTTGGGGAATATTTGTGGTTCACCAAGCATAGTTAAGTGGGCACATGATCTGTGTAGTCCAAGTGTGATCTAGACATGATGTTGTTCCCTAATTTTCTGCTATCTTAGAATATCTTTATTTAACGTGAAAATGGCTATTTTGTTGAAGGCTAAACTGAGCAACCAAATATCTCTTATTTACCTTGGTACCAATTATCTTTAGATACCATTTTTGTGGTGTACTATAATAGTTGCAAAGTGGAAATGTTTCGACATTTGCTGAGCTAAGATACCGGTTAATCAAAAAATTAACCAGTTAATAGAAGAAGTAACAAATGTGAAAGTTTGACCACTTTGTTGGGTTTTGAGGCATCCACATGTTGAACGGACGAGGCTCCCGTGCCGTACTGCAGGGTGCAGTTGGCCCACTGACTGGTGGGCCTGGCAGCAGTTTGGCCCACATGTCAATGACCCAACTGCATCTTACAATACATCAGGGGAGCTGAGTCGATGTTGAACATGTGAGATTTACTTACCCAAGTGATTTTTTAGCTCAAACCAAAAAGCAGAGACACATTGTTCTACGGATATACGTGCTTTGCACGTGCACGTTTACTAGTTTCACTAAAAGAGAGATATTCGCTCCGATATTGCCACTAATGACTAATGAATGCAAAGGATTCCCCAAATCCTCTCTTTGATATTTTCCATAGTAAATGCGCTAAAAGGGAAGAGATCACGTGGGGGGAAGGAAAGGAAGGGAAATGGAGAAGAAATAATTCACTAGGAGCCGTCATAAGGCTACCAGAGCCAAAGACGGTGTTCCATGCGACTGCACGCGCTCGCATGAGCGGTCGTTTGGTGTGGAAACCGAGGCAGGTTGTCCACCTAAACAACTTTCATAAGGGGGACCCCGTCGAAATGTCAACAGAAAGGGGAGAAAGAGGAGCGTCAAGCACAGCCAAAACCTGTTCATCATCATCTTCATCCACAAACCCTAGCCACCACCATTTTCATCTCCCTACCCGTCTCCACCACCATAGTGCTCTCTCACCTAGTTCATACTTGTAATCATGCATCTCACAAGGCATCCACTGTAAGACATATTAGAATCAATCAATCCCAAGATGTGTTCTTCAATATTTCCCTCTTGCAATCTGATCTCCATGTGTGAGTAGTTCAGTAAGGTATGGGGTGAGGCATGAGCCTTGAAACTCCAGGTATTTGGTGAAGGGATCAATGGAAGTCTTTGACACAATGTCTCGTATGTGTGAAATAAAATTGTTTCGTGAAGTATCTCTTGTCTTGTCTGCGACCTTCATCCCTACAGGTACCTAAGATCATGGAGATTGGGCACCGGTGAGGCTAGGAGCAAGGGGACCAAGAAGTATTATACCGAACACTGGTGACAGTAAGGTTTAGTAGGGTAACATGGATCATATCCTTGGGGATTCATGAGGTGTAGTCCTTAAACGCCCAATGCTTTTGTCTGATATTATTATCTTAATTATCAGGGCAACCCCATGAGACGGATAGGGCCTTCGGTAGGACAACTAATTCTTGATGCAGGAGCATGCCGGTCAAGATGTTATTTGGACACATTCCCCACTCCGATACGAAGCAAGCACCTCTTGATGTTTGACTTCCCGAGCACAAACTAATATTATTTTTTATCCCAACACCAATACATGGTGATCTCATCCCTGTACCTTCTTTTTATTATAAGTATTTGAATCACAATTTGCTTGCTGATCCGGTCAAAAGCTAGATTTGACACTTTGGCAAAAGCTTGCTATAGACCATTGTTTCAAGGGAGTCTTCCTCTCGTGGGTTCGATACACAGGGTCACCTCTGGGGAAATAGGTGTGGGATACCCTTTCTTGTTCCAATACCGGATAAATAAAAAGGAGATATCATGAGTGCACTTTATATTAGAATTTTAAACACTATTGCAACATTAACTATGGATAAATCTCTAAATGAATCTTGTGTTTGTTGTTGTATATCACTGGCTTGCAATAGTTTAAATTTAGCACCCCTGTTTGAGAAAGAAAATTTGACTGCAAGTGGTGGAAACTATGAGGATTGGATCCACACTCTAAGATATGTTCTCAAAAGTGCTAAGAAAGAATAGGTGCTTGATCAACCACTTGGTGACTACCCTGCGCTAGGAGCATCTTAAGATGTCATCAATGTGTTCATATCTCAGAAGAATGATTTCATTGTTGTCAAAAGTATTATACTATCTTGCATGGATCAAGTGTTACATAAATGTTTTGAACATCTAAGTGCTATTGAAATTGTTGAAGCACTAGAAGTTCTGTATCATAACGATCCAGCTGAAGTTCACGAGATGACTGGACCATTGGGTGAATGCAAAATAGCTGAAGTGGTGAGAAAAGTGTCAGACTTGCAGACTATTATGATAGTATCAATGCAATGGAAATAGATTTTTCTAAGACACCGAAAAATGATTTGATCCTTTCATCACTTTATGAAGCGATGCTCAAAACCAATGAGATCGGGTTGCAGAACCAGCAAAAGTTTCTTGTAAACAAGACATAGAGTTTCAAAAGAAAGCATAACACCAAGAGGAACAAGGGTGGAGCTTCTTGCGAGACTATTTGCTTCTACTACAAGGAGAAAGGACACTGGAAAATAAATTGCGCAAAGTATCTGGCGGATAAGAAAAACTCATCTTCTGGTAAAGGTAAGTTATACAAGTTAATGTTATTGATATTCTACTTGCTGAAAATTCCAAGTCTTGGGTATTTGATATCGGGTCGGTTGCTCATATTTGCAACACCACACAGGGACTACGGAAGATTCACAAGCTGGGAAAGAATGAAGTTGTGATGCGTGTCAGAAATGGTGATGGGATCTCCGCTTAGGCCATCGGTGTCACGTCGTTAAGCTTACCTTCAGGATTTATCTTAGAACTGAATAATTGTATTTGTTCCAAAGTTATGTAAGAACATTATCTTTGATAAATGAATGTCATTCTTATAAATCTGAGAGCAATGGTTGTTCAATATATTATAAGGATATGTTTTAGGGATTTGCACTCATGATTGGTGGATTATTCATATTAGATCTTGAACGTGAGAAAGAAGTCTATAACATTAATGTTAAACATCTTAAGAAGACTGTTAATAGCACTTATATGTGGCACTGTCATCTTGGTCATATCGGAAAGAAACACATGCAAAAACTTCATAAATATGGAGTGTTAACATCATTTGATTTTGAATCATGTGATACATGCGAAGCTTGTCAGATGGGTAAAATAACCAAAACACCATTCACTGGTCATCTTGAACGGGCGCTAAAAGTATTGCATATAAAACATAGTGATGTATGTGGACCAATGAGTGTTCCGGCGCGCGGTGGATACTTATACTACCTTTACTGACGATTTGAGTAGATATGGGTATATCTATTTAATGAAGCATAAGTCTGAGACATTTGAAAAATTCAAAGAATTTTAGAATGAAGTTGAGAATCATCATGGAAAAACATAAATTTTCTATGATCAGATCATGGAGGAGAATATCCAAGCCACGAGTTTAGCAAGCATCTAAGTGATTGTTGGATCGTCCCACAACTTACCCCTCCCGGAAGTCCGGAAAGAAATGGTGTATAGGAAAGGCGTAACCGAACCTTGTTATACATGGTCAAGTCAATGATGTCATTTACCGATCTACCATTATCATTTTAGGGATATGCACTACAACAATATATACACTAAACAAAGCACCGTCTAAATCTATTGAGATGACACCATATGATTTATGGAATGGAAAGAAACCAAATTTGTCGCATCACAAAATTTGGGGTTGTGAAGCTTATGTAAAACGTTTACAACCAAACAAGCTCGATCCTAAAGTAGACAAGTGCTACTTTGTAGGTTAGCCCAAAGAAATATTTGGGTATTCCTTCTACCAAAAGTCAAGTGACAAAGTGTTTGTCGCAAAAGGTGGACACTTTCTCGAGGATGAGTTTCTCACTAAAGAAATAAGTGGGAGGACTGTACAACTTAACAAGGTTACTGAATCTCCAAAGTGAACATGACTGACAATACGGAATATGTTCCAGAAGTTACTACACCAGCTGTAGAAACTCCAGTTAAGACTGTAAATGAACCATGCAGGTCGGGAGAGTTATCTAACCTCCTGAATGGTATGAAATATTCATCTTAGAAGAAGATGAGCCTGCGCACTACAAGGAAGCGATGGCTCAAAGCCATGCAATCTGAAATGGAGTCCATGTATGAGAATAAGGTTTGGAACTTGGTCGATCCTCCAGAGGGTGTAAAACCTATACAATGTCAATGGATCTTCAAGAGGAAAACAGATGCAGATGGTAATTGATGTCTACTATGCAACTTTTATTCTTGTAGACTCATGTTGGGCATCCAAGCGAAGAGTTTTGTAGGATAGTATCAATTTTCCTCAAGTGGATGAGCCAAGGTTTATCAATCAGTGGGAGGCATAGGATGAAGATGGTCTCTCTCAAACAACCCTGCAATCAAATAAAAGAAATCTCTTGTGTCCCCAACACACCCAATACAATGGCAAATTGTATAGGTGCACTAGTTCGGCAAAGAGATGGTGATACAAGTGTAGTATGGATAGTAGATATAGGTTTTCGTAATTTGACAATATAAAAATAGCAAGGTAGCAAGTAATAAAAGTGAGCACTAACGGTATTGCAATGCTTAGAAACAAGGCCTAGGGTTCATACTTTCACTAGTGCAATCTCTCAATAGTGCTACCATAATTGAATCATATAACCATCCCTCAACATGCGACAACGAGTCACTCCAAAGTTCTTATCTAGCGGAGAACATAAAATGAAATTATTCTAGGGTACGAAACCACCTCAAAGTTATCTTTTTCGATCAATCTATTGAGCCATCCCTATAAGTGTCACAAACAGCCCTAGAGTTCGTACTAAAATAACACCATATGATACGCATCAACCAACTCTAATGTCACCTAGATACTCCAATGTCACCACAAGTATCCGTGAGTTGATTATTCATTATGCATCAAACAACTATAGATTCATAATAATCAATCCAACACAAAGAACTTCAAAGAGTTCCCCAAGGTTTCTATCAAAGAAAGAAGGACAAAAACTTGTATCAACCCCTATGCATAGATTACCCCAATGTCATGACAATCCGCAAGTTGAATACCAAGACATATATCGAGTGAATGAATAGACACCCCATTCTCACCACGGGTATCCATATGCAAGACATACATAAAGTGTTCTCAAATCCAAAAAGTATTCAATCCTATAATAGTGAAACCTTAAAGGTAAAAACTCAATTCATCACAACAAGATAAATAGGGAGAAACACCATATGATCCAACTATATCAACAAAGCTCGCGGTACATCAAGATTGTGCCAAATCAAGAACACGAGGAGAGAGAGAGAGAGGGAGGAAGGGAGAGATAGATAGATAGAGAGAGAGAGAGATCAAACACATAGCTACTGGTACATACCCTCAGCCCTGAGGGTGAACTACTCCCTCCTCGTCATAGTCGCGCCGGGATGATGAAGATGGCCTCCCGTGATGATTTCACCCCTCTGGCGGGGTGCCAGAGAAAGCCTCTAGATGAGATCACTTCGGTATAGAGGCTTGTGGTGGAGGAGCGGAAGTTCTAGGTTTCTTTCTGGTTTTTTGTATTTATAGAAATTTTTGGCATTGGTTTTACGTCAAGGCGGCTCATGAGGGAGCAACAAGCTCGGTAGGCCCTCCCCACCCCCAGGGCGTGCCTACCAGGCTTGTCACGTCCTCGTGGCTCTTCAGGTCCTTCCATGAAGCTTCGAGGGTCTCTTTTGGTCCATAAAAATCAACGTAAATTTTCAGCCCATTTTGAGAACTTTTATTTCTGCACAAAAAACAACACCGTGATAGTTCTACTAAAAGTAGCGCCAGTCCGGGTAAGTTCCATTCAAATCACACCAAAACCATATAAAATTGTTGTAAACATGGCATAGATACTTTATAAATTATAGATATGTTGGAGACGTATCAGCAATCGAACCATTTACAAATCAAAGCTAGTTTCAAAAGGGTTTTCGCAAGTTGAGAGAGTCAATTATGATGAAACTTTCTCTCCAGTAGCAATGCTAAAGTTTGAACGGACTATAATGGGTATAGCTGCATATTTCGACTACGAGATATGTTAGATGGATGTCAAAACTACTTTCCTATATGAAAATCTGAAAGAGGATGTATACATGATACAACCAAAAGGTTTTGTTGATCCAAAGGATGCCGAAAAGGTGTGCAAGCTTCAAAGGTCAATCTATAGTTTGAAGCAAGCATCAAGGAGCTGGAATCAATGTTCTGATGAAGTAGTAAAAGACTTTGGCTTCATTAAAAATGATGATAAAGCTTGTGTATACAAGAAGTTTAGTGGGAGCTCTGTAGCATTTCTAATATTATATGTGTATGACATATTATTGATTGGGAATGTTGCTAAGTATCTTGGCACAATAAAAGACTATTCAAAGAGTGTGTTCTCAATGAAGGACTTAGGTGAAGCTGCATATATATTGGGCATAAAGATGTATATAGATAGATCAAGACGTCTAATACCACGAAGTTCAAGCACATACATTGACAAGGTTTTAAATGGAGAATGCTAAGAAAGGTTTTCTCCCAATGTCACATGGTGTAACACTTAGCAAAATGTCCCAAGACAATTTATGAGAGAGTGAAAAAGAGTGGAGTACCATATGCCTCTGCAATTGGCTCCATCATGTATGCTATGATATGTACTAGACTAGATGTTTCTTATGCGGTTAGTAGCAGATACCAGAGTGATCTAGGATTGGCTCAGTAGACAGCAGTTAAGTATATTCTTAAGTACATCAGAAGAACAAATGATATGATCCTTGTATATGGAGGTGATGAAGAACTCGTTGTAAATGGTTACGCCGATGCAAGCTTCATGACTCATATAGATGACTATAAATCTCAATCGGGTTATGTTTTCACCCATAATGGTGGTGCGGTGGTTTGGAAGAGTTTCAAGAAAAACACTATTGCCAATTCTACAACAAAAGCAGAATACATTGCAGCTTCAGAAGCTTCAAAGGAGGCGTTCTGGATCAAGAAGTTTCTTGAAGAAATTGGTCTTGTCCCAAGTGTGATGAATCCAATGGCCCTCTATTGTGATAATAGTGGTGTCGTTGCTCAAGCAAAGGAATCAAGATCACACATGAAGACTAGACACATTGAATGCAACTATCACATTGTCTGACAATATGTTGAGAATGGCTATGTGAAGATTCTCAAGATTCATGTGGATTTGAATGTGTCAGACCCGATGACGAAGGCTCTACCACGAGCAAAGCATGAGCAACACCGGAAAGCCATAGATGTTAAAGAGACTATGTAAACTAGATTACTGACTCTAGTGCAGGTGGGAGACTGTTGGAAATATTCCCTAGAGGCAATAATATTTTTATTATTATATTTCCATTCATAATTAAAGAGTTTATATTCTATGATATAACTGCTATGATCCTGGAATATGCGATTCAGTGGAAAACTCATATGCACGTGTGGAATGATAAACGGTAAAATAAAAAGGTTCCTAGTCTCGCCTCTAAGACTAGCTCAAGTGTTGTTGGTGATCACATTTTCCGGATCTTAGGATATCGCTAAGTGTAATGATGATCCTAAAATAACATTGAGATTATGACGTTGGAAGAACAAACATATTGAACCGACCCAATCTTGTTTGTTATGAATTGAGTTAATATCATCTGTATTGAATTGTAATAACATGGAGTGTTAACATGTGAAATTTCTCCTTAGACCATGAGAGTATTGTGGTCACTTCTTACCATACGGTGGGCTCTGGGGTTGCTCAAACGTCACATGTAACACGGTGATCATAACGACAACTTACATGTTCATCATAAAGTTTGACAAGTGGTCGGATAGCTCGAGAGTGGGATTTGCTCCTCCGACGATGGAGAGATATTCTTAGGGCCCTATCGGTGTGATGGCATAAATCATCGTCTGGTCAGACACACGTGACTTCGTCACGGGAATGTCGGAACACAATAACGAGAAAGAAGAACAAAAACCGGTAATGAGGATTTTTGGTATAACGGGCATAGTGATGACTCACGAGGATACCGATGCATCTCGGGTTTTGTGAAGTATCACAAAGCAAAGGGAACATCACATGATAACCTAAGGTTCACTCGACTATCATTCGTGTGCTCATAGGGACCGATACAGACATCCACGGTCCCGTTGCGGGTCATTGAACGAAGGGTTTCGTGCATGTTTTTGGAATTGTTTCATGAATATCCGGAATAGTTCCGAGAGGATCCGGAAGCGTTTCGGGGTCACCGGAAAGGTTTCGGAGAGTATCGGATAATACCGGGTATTACCAATAAATTATATATAGGAGCAAAATGTTCCTGGAGATGTTAAAGAATATATAAAATGCTCTAGAGGTATTTAGAACATTTTATATTTAATTTAACTATCAATGGGCCTTTAAAGCCCAAGAGGTGGAAGGCAACTTGGGCCACAAAGGGCCCAAGTGGAGGTGGCACCCCCTTTCTTTGTTGTTGTTTGGGGGGGGGGGCGTTGGCGCGAATCCTACTAGGGGAGGTATTGGGACTCCTCCTCCTCTAGGCTGGCGCACCAATGGGGACTCTTTCCCCCTTGGTGGCTACCCCCTCCCTCCCCTCCAACCTATATATACTAGAGAGATTTTTGTCTCTTGAAATATGTAGTTTTTGGATCCTCCTCTAGTTCTTATAGTTCATGTTCTAGTTGGTCCTAGTTGACTAATTAGAGCTTGGCTAATCCTCTTGTCCTCATAATTAGCAGCCCAATGTGGTTCCAATCTCCTCTCTTTAATTCTTCAGCGACGATTAGCTCTAGATGGTGAAGCGCTGCTGGCTCGTGAAGGTTGCACGCTTGCAACCAAGTAGAGAGGTCGTGCTTTTGATTTTCGGTTTGAGGGATCATTTGTGGGTGGTACGAGGGATCGTTCATCAACGGCTCGAGAGACTACAAGTACGATCTACACCAACACGTTCTCCTTCCACTATAACTCGGTGGCGGTAATGATTGTGATCCCAACCCATAATGCATCTTCATTTGATCTTGGGTGATCGTAGGTGCGTTTTTTTGTTTTCTACTATGTTTCCCAACACTTTATCCTTTCGATAAGTAAGAGTGACAAACCCAACGGGGAGCATAAGGACTCAATAAGTGGTTTCATCAAGGTATTCCCTACAAGTGTTGTACAGTAGTAGTAACAGATAGTTTAATAGTAAGATAATTCGTACCAAGTAACAAGCAACCAAAGTAACAAAGTGCAGAAAGGTGGCCCCAACCTTTTATTTCAATGGACAAGCCGAAAGTGCTTCTTATAGTGAGCAAAGCATTCTCGAGGATAGATGGGAATTTTGTCTAGTCATGTTCATCACGATTCATTGACTCACGTTCACTACTTTGATAAGTTGTTATGTGGGTGGACCGGTGCAAGGGTGATGTTCTTACTTGAACAAACAACCCACTTATGATTATCCCCTCTCGCAAGCATCAGTGTTGTAGGGTGGAACCCTATATGGAGATCTTTCACGAATTGGAGGGGAAATCCCCAAGAACACGAAGAACACAAGAGAGGAAAACACTCAAATTGACTAGATCCAATCACACATATGCTAGATCCAAGAACACACAAGAGGTCACGATGATTCAAGGACAACAAAGGAAAGATATAAGGTACTAGGTCATCCCAATCCTATGAGGAGAGAGGTCTTGATGATACTATGATGGGGACCCTTCCCAAGATGGGGGCTTGATATCCACTAGGGATCTTCTCCTAGGAGGTCTTGATCTCCTAGAGGAGTGGGTACAAGGAGCAAAGCTCTCTAATGTATCTCATATACTTTGCTATCCTCTAAATGAGCTAGGTGGGAGGTAATTATAGTCTAGGGACGAAATAGAGGGAGAGGGGGATACAAAGGTCCAAAATGAGCCTGAAAACGCACACAATTCGAAGTAGTCCGGGCACCCGGGGTCAAGTGGCCCGGGCACCCGGAGGTGGGCGCGGCTGTAGTTGGCCAGGCACCCGGGGTTGAGGGCCCGGACACCCAAACTGGCCAGGGGCGCCAGCCTTGGCGCGTGGAGGAGGGCCGGGCACCCGAGGGGGTGAGAGCTCGGGCACCCGGGTGAAGCTGGTGGCTGGCGTGGGGTAGGCCGGGCACCCGGGGGCGAGCTGGGCGCAGTCCAGTGAGGGGTCGGGCACCCGGTGTCTAGAGGTCGTGCACCCGGGCCACACAGGGGCGCCGCGCCAGGGGGGCGGGCACCCGGCGGGGAGAGGGCCGAGCACCCGGGCCAGCCAGGGAGACCGCAGCCTCGGCGGTTCGAGGTGGCCAGGCATCTGGGGCCTTTGGTGGACGGGCACCCGGAGTGGTCCGTGCCCTCCGTTGCTCCAATCTTCTCATTCCCTCGCTGCTCTTCCTTCTCCATGGTTGCTTGAATCTCCGTCCTCGTGTTCTCCCGATCATCTCCTTGGTACCTAACAAGGCACAACATTTCTATTTGAGGTAGGACCCGATTCTCATGTGAATTCGAATGGAGTTTGAAGAGGAAGGAGTCAACCTCAGTTTTGGTGGCACGTGTGTGTGCTCTTGTCATTGGTCTTCTCCGTCCTTGCGGTGGTGGTGTGACGTCCATGGTGATGGTCGAGGGATGCTCCGCATCATCTCCCCCCCCCCCCTTGGGAGAGATCCGTTCACGGATCGTGATATTCATCACCATGGGAAAGAGAGGGCATTGCCATGTAGGTTGACAACCACCAAGTACTCATCATGTTGAATCTCGAAATGGACACTCTCCAATGTCGCATCGTCTTGTGATTCCTTCAAAAGTAGCAAAGATAACAAACACTTGGAAAAACAAATGTGGTTAGCGTAGTGCAAAACCAAGCATTCAAGAGGTGATGCACCAAACAAGTGTCATCATCAAGCATAGCATATGGTGTGACAAGGGAGTGTGGCATGGTATGTAAGCACATAAATTGAGCATATGGAAAAGCATCATGGAAACAAACAAGTAAATGTGAGGTAGCGATGCAAATATGTGTACAAGAGGATAAGCATCTACCTCAAGCTCATAGCAAGCACACATAAGGCTCTCAATGAACGGTCTATGGTAGGAATAAGAGTCATTCACAACACCAAATAAGAGAATATGTCTAAACACATGGGGTAAGTGCAAGACAATCCGATCATAATGTGCACATGGTATAGTGAAAATAGTGTGGCACTCAACACAATGGAAAGAGCAATTGTTCAACATGTGTGAGGCAATCAAGGCAAGCATGCAGCAATCAATGGGACATGGCATATGTGAAGGAATGACATTGTTGCAACCAAACATGTGATAGGAGCAAGTAATCCAAGAATTGGATGCAACATGAGAAAGCATAGAAATCAAGTCGTGCAAACTAGTGGAGCTAAGATGCAACGCACTAGAGGAACTCATGGCAATCATGTCATGTGAGCAAATAATAAGCATAGACAATGCACATGACATATCGCAAGCATGAACACAAAGCAAGATCAATTTATCATCATAAGCATGGGGCACATAGCAAACATGGCAATAACAAGCAATATCTCCACCAAGCTTGCAAATACACAAACACATAGTAGCATCAATCATCATGTGTAATGCAAAGCATGGGTCACAAATGCATGACAAAGGCATAGGAATGAGCATATCATGCAAAGTGAACATGGCAAGATGGGCATGGAATATGTAATGGACAATAGCCCATAGCCAAGTGAGAGCCATGTAGAAGAAATGCGTGAAGTCTTTGCGCGAAGAGAGCAGTGGGAAAGACAATCCATGGGATCCCAAGTCATCATTGCTCTCTAGAGCTCGTTTTGTCAACTCGTGGGATTGCGAGGTTGACAAGTATTCATGTGTACCTACACAAAAGAGACACAAACCAAAGAAACTGTGTTCGTGGTAAATGTACACATCATCCATCATGATGTGTATGTGCACATGTGAGTTAGTACAAGATAAGCATCGCTCAAAGAAATTTGAGGCATGGTAGAGGAATATGTCATCCATCATGCAATGATAGTTATTTTGTTCAACATGAATGGGACGCAAATTATAGCAAGTGTGTGACACAACAATAGCATTTTCATCCATGGGGAGTATATTGTGCACACAGTTATTGAGATCATGCAATGGACGGGACGGATCAAAATCTCCTAACATGTATGAGGAAACTATGGGGGTCTCCTCATGAGCAATAATGGAAACATCATATGGAGAAAATGGACAACATCCAAAACATCCATATCCGAAGCTAGGTGGTCATGGCATGGCATATGAGATAAATGATGCAAAGGGAGCATATCAATATCATCATAAGAAAAACAAATGCCAACGGGCTTGTCATCTATGCCATATGTGCAAATTGGGTTTATGTTGATGGCATATGCATAGTCAGTACAATGAGATTGCAAATATGACATATTGTTGATCTCATGCATAGCATATGACAAGTCATGTGGATTGTTAAACATGATGTGACCTAGAGAATTGTCACAAGAAATCCTATGTAACATGTCATCACATCTAATAGACTCCACATGGCAATCTTCGAACTCATCATAAATGGGGAAATCATCGCATGGGGAAGTCGCACTAGCATGAAGCATGACAATAGGTGGATCAACATCATGCAAGCAATCAATGTCAAGGATGTCCACTAGTGGGACTAGAACATCACCTTCACCTATGTTACCTTGTTCATTCCACTCAAGTGGTGTAGGCGAGGTGGCAAAGACCAAATGGTGGTCATCATCATCAACTCGATGGAACCATGTGGGGGTGCATCATATTCCACCATGGCTATCATCTTGTCCATACGAAGGATGAAGTCGTCGCGGATCGGTGCGTCATCATATATGGGACCTAGCACCAAAGGAGAAGACACAATAGAGGTAGAGGTTAAGTCGTTAGAAATCATAGTGGCCTCACATGCCCTATCAACTACCTCACTCTCTCTATGTGGTGGTGGCTCACTCACTCCCTCAAGGTAGGAGCACTCAATGTCACATATGGTAGAGTCACTCAAATCACTCAAGTGGTGGTGTTGGTGGCTCTCCTCACATGGGAATCATGGCAACTCATCATATATGGGACTAGTGGTGAAGTCACTCTCACTCTCAATATGGTGGCACAAGTCACTCAAGTCATCATACGCCGCCGTGGTCGAAGGGAAAATCCATGCTCAACCATCTCGTCGTCGTCACCGTGGATGAAGGCTTAAGATGGTACATCATCACTCTCATCATGGATGAAGGCCGAAGATGGCACAACATCACTCTCGTCATGGATGAAGGCCGATGTAGGCGTACTCATTGTAAGTAGGCGGAGATGCCGTACGTCCAAAGGCGAAGATGCCTTGAGAACACTTGGCGAAGATGCCGAAGTGGTGGTAGTAGTCGTAGCTTGCTCGTGGTGGTGCTCGTCTCTCGGTCTTCTCTTGTGCTCATGTTCGTTTTCTTGATGGCGCCGCGTGGTACTTGCATCTTGTGGCTGCTCCGAAGATTTGCGACTTGAGCGTCTCCGCCTTAAAGATGACGAAGAGGAAGAAGACCTGTAGTTGGCCCACACATGTCGGATGTCATCCAATTGTGCGTCCAACTTGGCGTCGATGTAGTCCCTTGTCCGTGCTTCGCTTTGGTGAATGTTGATGGTGAGTCTCTCAATGCCTCGCATTGCTCGTTGTAGTCCGAAGATGGGCATTTTGGTGATGTAGTTGTTCACGTCGTCATTGTCGTGGAAGACCGGAGATGAAATGCCTTGCCTATCCATCACAAGACTTGAGCAAATGTGAGTGGAAGAAAGGAAAGAACTAGACCAATGTACCTTATCCAATGTTGAAGATGGATCAATGATCACTCAAGAATGTATCAAGGAAATAGCACAATTGGTACCGAATCTTGTCAATTCTCACACCTACACAAGTAAGGCTTATGGTGGAGCTCGGTGAGGATAGTGGCACAAAAATTTGATGCAAAATGTTAGCAAGAGTCAATAATGTTGGAAAAGATTCACAAATTCGCAAGTGAAACAAGTAGACCAATAGCAATGGGTGGCACACGGAAACACACACACGGATAGATAAATGGGGTCGTGCAACCAAGGAATGAGCACAAAATGTGGAATCCACGGAAAACGCTCGTGTTGCACAACTCAAGAGAGACGCTAGCAGGATTGCTCAATAGGCGGATACGACACTTGTGCACAACCTATAGGATGCAAAATGTATGAGCTTTCGATCCCAAGTATGCTATGTGTATGATGTTCCCGATGCTCTTCTCAAGATGATCCAAGATGATCGGATATGACAATCTTATGTGCAATGTGGTATGATGCTATGGCTCTTGCTCACAAGCTCTTTGCTCTCTTTTTTGCTTAAAAGCATTTTTCTTTTTTTTCTTTCTTTTTGATATGGCCACATATGCGAAATGCACAAATCAAGATAGCAAGTGTGTATATGCGCGAACAATCTTATGACACAAGGGATGATATGATGATACCAAGATGATACCAATATGATATGGTATGTATGCAATGGAAGGTACGGATCACTAATGTGCACAAGTAACGTTGCCGGCAATACTCAATGGCTAGTCTCGATAGGCAAGTGACGCAAAATGGGCCAAAGGGTTAACAATGTAATAGCAATAATGTACAATGATGGGATACCACGATACCAAGATGATATAGAGGTTACCGTTCTTGCTTACGGTTAGGGTGTCAAATTGGTGAAGTGGTCGATGTCGAATCCTTGACGAAGGTGAGCACGGTGTTGACGATGTCAAACCGTTCCTAGATAGCCGAAACACCCTAGGAAACGGAAAAACGGCAAACTCGAAATCTCAAAGGAAAATTTCAAATGGTGGTAGCTGTCGTGGTTCTAAGTCTGACAGTAGAGTGGGGGGTAGGTATGGAGAGGCAAGGTCCTAGCTATGGAGAGGTTGTAAACACAAGAGATGTACGAGTTCAGGCCCTTCTCGGAGGAAGTAAAAGCCCTACGTCTCGGAGCCCGGAGGCGGTCGAGTGGATCTTGTGTATATGGATTACAAGGTGCCGAACCCTTCTGCCTGTGGAGGGGGGTGGCTTATATAGAGTGCGCCAGGTCCCCAGCCAGCCCACGTAATGAAGGGTTTAAGGTGTATTAAGTTCGGGGCGTTACAGGTAACGCCCCACATAAAGTGTCTTTACTATCATAAAGTCTACTTAATTATAGGCCGTTGCAGTGCAGAGTGCTTCTTGACCTTCTGGTGGTCGAGTGAGTCTTCGTGGTCGAGTCCTTCAAGTCAGTCGAGTGAGTCCCTCGTAGGTCGACTGGAAGGTGATCTCTTCTAAGGGTGTCCTCGGGCAGGGTACCTAGATCAGGTCCGTGACCCTACCCTAGGTATGTGACTCCATCATTAGCCCCCGAATGGATTGAGGCTTGAGTGATGAAGGAGTTGATGTTGTTTCCGATTAGCTTTTGCATACTGGTTGTGCGTTGTTTTTGAACCAAAAAATTCTCTCTGTTGATAGTGAACAACTTTTCTTCAGTCGACTCGATCCATTCTTCTTCTTCGTCGAGAGATCTTTTTGGACTTCGCTGATTTCCGAGCGACGGATCGCAGGAAATCCCGCGTCTGGCAGACTGATCTGCCGTCCGCGGATTCCGCGGGATACGGAATTTGGGGGAGCGCGCGAAGCGGAGAGGACCGCGGCGCTCGGATGGGACGGGGCATAGACGCCTCGATTCCCGCGCCGCTTTTTTCGCCGCGTATCACGCTTGTGCAACTGTTACAGGATATGATTAGATCGACCGGGCCCACCTGTCATCCACTCGGAAGGGATCTTATAAATGGGCCCGGCGAGGGTTTTTTGAACAGTGCCTCAGTATTCTCTCTCTGCACCCTTCGTCTCCGCCCAACACGCACGCTCTCGCCTCCGCACAACTTCTCCTCACGCGCCTCGCCGGTAGCCATGGTCAAGGAGAAGACGGCGGCGCTGGAGCGCGCGAAGAAGGCGTCGGCGACGGAGAAGGCGAAGGGGAGATCCACCAGCCGCGGCGGGTCTTCGTCTAGATCTCGCCTGCCGAAAGGCTGGGTCCAGGGAGATTGGATCCAGTCGACCATCACGGAGAAGGATCTCCTCGACATGGCCAACGAGGGCCTGATCCCTCATGGAGCTGCGAGGCTTCCGGGGAAAGAGTGGCAGCCCCAGCCGGAAGAGGGTGAGTGCGTGCTTCTGGCTACCCATGTCGACCGCGGATTCTCTTTGCCGCCGAGCATTTTCTTCCGTGGTTTCTTGAACTTCTTTGGAGCGCAACTCCACCACTTCACCCCGAATTCTATCGCCTATCTTGCCGCGTTTGTGTCCATGTGTGAGAGTTTTCTGGGCTGTCGACCGCATTGGGGCTTGTTCAAGCACATATTCACGTGTCGCTCTCAAACCGTGAAGAAGGCGAGCCCAGGCGACGAAAGAACCCGAGTTGTCCAAATGTGTGGAGGTCTGGGGATCCAGGTGAGGAACAAGAGCACCTTCCCAGCCATGACATTTCCCGAGTCAGTCAGAGGCTGGCAGTCGACCTGGTTCTACTGCCAGGATCAGTCGACGCCGGGGCAGTCGAGTGGACTCCCTCAATTTACCATGGACCGAGTGAACAAGCCCTCCTCTCTGAAGTTGATTCCGGAGGAGAAAGCTGACGTGAAGATGCTGATGGAGCGCGTAGTTCAGTTGGTTCGGGAGGGAGTGACGGGTATGGATCTCCTGGAGGTTTTCCTTAGGCGTCGAATCCAGCCTCTTCAGTTCCGGAGCCATTGCATGTGGTTGTACTGCGGGACTGAGGATGTGACTCGGGTCAATCTAGAAACAGTCGACGATACCACTCTGGAAAGGTGGATGGCCGCTGTTACTGGGAACAAAGATAACCCTCGCGGAGCCAGAAGGATTCCTCCACTCGACTGCCACAGTGATCCAAACAAGGTATGTCTGCCCCACTTCCCATTGTATTCTCGTCACATTTATTTCTGTTTTCTCTGCTGATCGGTCGACTGATCTTTGTCTTGATGTCTATCAGGCCCTCACTGAGCTGTACTCAATGCCCAATGGAGCACAGGCTCCGACCGAGGAGGGAGAGGCGAGCGGGGGCGAGAGCCAGGAGGAGGAGTGGGACTCGGACGCCGCTGAGGCTGATGATGATGATGATGACGATGATGATGATGATGACGATGAGGACGAGGGAGAGGAGGAGGAGGAGGAGGTCGCACCACCGCGCTCGGAAAGGCGGTCGAAATTTGTCCATGACCCTGCGACCGAACGCGGCGAGGGGGTTGCGACTGTTACACAGTCGACCAAGCGCCCTCGGACCACCTCTCCGGCGCCGACTGAAAAGGCATCGAAGCAGCCCAGGGCGGCCCCGTCGAAGCCGACCAAGCACCTGCCGAAGATGAAGGTGTCCATCCCCACCATATCAGGGTAATCGTGTTGCTTAAGTCTTCTTGTTTTGTGTGAACTTTATCTCTGGTTGGCGCTGGAGTTAGTCGACTGACTCTTTGGAGTTGCAGTGCTGCTACTTCTGAGACCTCGGCCCGGGCTGACGACCATGAGATGGAGGACGCAGCAACCTCAAAACCTGGTACTATACTCTTAACACCGTCTTTAGTCGACTGACTCATGATCTAATCCTGATTCTTTTCTGTAGCTCCATCCAATGTTGTTATCACTCTCCCTGATGATGATGAAGATGAGGAACCGCTGAAGTACAGAGAGGAAGCTGCAGGGTGACCCAGGATGTGACGGTGCCTGAGACTCTGGTCGCGGAGGAGGAGAACACCACTCGACACACCGTGTCCTTCGCAGATCCACTGACGAGTGCTCCGCAGCCCTCCCTCTTCACGACGCACCACGTCCCAGAGGACCAAGCTGGCGCAGCGAAGGAGGCGATACGCCAGGCAGGGATCATGATGGAGCAGTTGAAGACCATCCGGGATGCGAGCCAGGCAGCTTACGACGCCAGTTCCGCCCTCCAAAGCAATGTTCAGGTCAGTCGACCACCGTTTGTTCTGTTAGGATATGCTATCAAAAACTTTTCTTTCCAGAATTTATAGTAGTCACCCAGTGGGTGTGTCGAGTTAAACTCCGTGTTAGCGGGGGCACGCTGAGTGCACCCGCTGGGTGTAGTCCCCAAGGCTAAGGTCGACTGCTGGCAGTCGGCCTTAGGCTTTATAATTTCAGTCTTTCCGTCATTCGACTATGGCGACTGGATTTCGCAAACCGGTCGACTGGTCGACTCTGTCTCCAAGGCTAAGGTCGACTGCTGGCAGTCGGTCTTAGGCTTCATAAGTTCAGTCTTTCCGTCATTCGACTATGTCGAATGGATTTCGCAAACCGGTGGGGGCACGCTGAGTGCACCCACTGGGTGTAGTCCCCGAGACTGTGGTCGACTGCTGGCAGTCGATTACAGTCTTAAAGAATATATCTCTTTTTTGAGGTCGACTGGTCGACTTTATCTTCAATAGGATTAGTGGGGGCACGCTGAGTGCACCCACTGGGTGTAGTCCCCGAGACTACAGTCGAATGCTTGTATTCGGCTGTAGTCTTAGAAACGCGTGATTTTTCCTTTTTCACTCGGAAGTGAATTATATTTGACATTTAGTCGATTGGTTCTTCGCAGAACTCCTGTGATCTTGTGGCTCGCTACTCTGAGCTGGAAAACAAGCACATTCAGCTCGAGCTGAATTTGAAACTGGTTCAGGAGAATCTGACGAAGGCAAAGGAGGAGACCGAAGGTATGTTTGGTGAGACCTTGACGACTGCTTTTTCCCTTCATTTGTTTCAAAATCTGATCTTGCTGTAACTTGCAGGTAAGGTGAGGGAGGCCCAACGGAAGAAAGACCTTGAACTAGCTGAGAAGATCAAGCTTGTTGACGAGAAGTTAGCTTCAGTCGCAAAGCTTGAGCAAGAAAATACCAATCTGAAAGCTGCTCTTGGGAAGAAAAAAGATCTGGAGGCCTTCCTGAATGGTCTTGCCAAGAAGCTGTTTCTTATGCTTGAAGGTAAATCTCTATGCTCGGCAATCATTTCCAATCGTGGTTTTTCCATTCGACCATTGCCTTGACTCGGTGATCGTCCTTGCAGAATTTTGTCAAAACTTTGAAGAAGAAACTAGCCGGCTGGAACCAAACCTTGACCCCGTCAATTCTCCGGTGAACGACGAAGTTGCCATGAATGTTTTCCGACTGGAGTCCCGTGTTGCAGCTGTCGTGGACTATCTTGCAAGGCTGAAGGTCGCCACATCTCGCATCGACTCGACGCTCTGGCCTGGGGAGACACTCCAGAACGACCTCGAGTCGCTGATGGCTCGCTTGAACACAGTCCCTGGTCGAGTGCAGGAGTGGAAAAAGTCCTCGGCTCGGTGCGGTGCAGATGTTGCTCTGTGTCTGGCCCGAGTCCACTGCAAAGATGCGCGAGAAGACAAGCTGGCGGCCCTCCGGGTGGCCAACACCAAGAAACACGACTTCAGGTCCTTTATGGAAACTTTCCTTGCTGCTGCCACTCGGATCGCAGATGGAATTGATCTTGATGAGTTTGTTGCACCTTCCAGCCCTCCACAGGAGGGGTAAAAAACTTCTTCTAAACTTGACGCTTTAAATTTGCCTCGGTATGCCGAGTGGAGTTGTAACCGATAAACTTTAACAGGCTTAGTGCCTGAGCACTTTCGGTTCCTTTTGGAATCGATCCCAACTTGAACTTGGTGTTTGAATATGATTGCTTTTGGCTCGAAATGTCTTTTGCAGGCTCAAAGCAAGACGCTCACTGCAGTCGACTTATTCCTTAATCCACTTAGGCGAGCACTGGGCTGCAGCTAAGCCCTCGAGTGAGAGGTTTGCTCTTCACTCGGTATGATTTTCATATCTTAGGCGAGCACTGGGCTGCAGCTAAGCCCCCGAGTGAGAGGTTTGCTCTTCACTCGGTAGGATTTCTATATCTTAGGCGAGCACTGGGCTGCAGCTAAGCCCCCGAGTGAGAGGTTGCTCTTCACTCGGTAGGATTTTTATATCTTAGGCGAGCACTGGGCTGCAGCTAAGCCCCCGAGTGAGAGGTTTGCTCTTCACTCGGTAGGATTTTTATATCTTAGGCGAGCACTGGGCTGCAGCTAAGCCCCCGAGTGAGAGGTTTGCTCTTCACTCGGTAGGATTTCTATATCTTAGGCGAGCACTGGGCTGCAGCTAAGCCCCGAGTGAGAGGTTTGCTCTTCACTCGGTAGGATTTTATATCTTAGGCGAGCACTGGGCTGCAGCTAAGCCTCCGAGTGAGAGGTTTGCTCTTCACTCGGTAGGATTTCTATATCTTAGGCGAGCACTGGGCTGCAGCTAAGCCCCCGAGTGAGAGGTTTGCTCTTCACTCGGTAGGATTTTTATATCTTAGGCGAGCACTGGGCTGCAGCTAAGCCTCCGAGTGAGAGGTTTGCTCTTCACTCGGTAGGATTTTCTATATCTTAGGCGAGCACTGGGCTGCAGCTAAGCCCCGAGTGAGAGGTTTGCTCTTCACTCGGTAGGATTTTTATACTTAGGCGAGCACTGGGCTGCAGCTAAGCCCCGAGTGAGAGGTTTGCTCTTCACTCGGTAGGATTTTATATCTTAGGCGAGCACTGGCTGCAGCTAAGCCCCGAGTGAGAGGTTTGCTCTTCACTCGGTAGGATTTTTATACTTAGGCGAGCACTGGGCTGCAGCTAAGCCCCGAGTGAGAGGTTTGCTCTTCACTCGGTAGGATTTTTATACTTAGGCGAGCACTGGCTGCAGCTAAGCCCCGAGTGAGAGGTTTGCTCTTCACTCGGTAGGATTTTTATACTTAGGCGAGCACTTGGCTGCAGCTAAGCCCCGAGTGAGAGGTTTGCTCTTCACTCGGTAGGATTTTTATACTTAGGCGAGCACTGGCTGCAGCTAAGCCCCGAGTGAGAGGTTTGCTCTTCACTCGGTAGGATTTTTATAACTTAGGCGAGCACTGGGCTGCAGCTAAGCCTCCGAGTGAGAGGTTTGCTCTTCACTCGGTAGGATTTCTATATCTTAGGCGAGCATTGGGCTGCAGCTAAGCCTCCGAGTGAGAGGTTTGCTCTTCACTCGGTAGGATTTCTATATCTTAGGCGAGCACTGGGCTGCAGCTAAGCCCCCGAGTGAGAGGTTTGCTCTTCACTCGGTAGGATTTTTATATCTTAGGCGAGCACTGGGCTGCAGCTAAGCCTCCGAGTGGAAGTCTGGCTTACCACTCGGTAGGATTTTATTTAATCTTAGGCGAAACGGATTCGCAACTAAGCCTCTGAGTGGGAGTCTGGCTCACCACTCGGTAGGATTTTTACAAACTTAGGCGAAACGGATTCGCGGCTAAGTCACCCACTGAGGGGAAAATTTTATTGGACAAAATAAAAAGTGACAAAAATTATAGAGGAACTATGACACTATTATTTTGAGATCCATGAACTACAGAAGTACTTTATTGCAACTCATCCGAGTGATTAAGCTTAAGTGTAAAATGGGCGGAGTAGTTCCGCATTCCAAGCTCGGGGCTCGTCGATATTATGTTCGACGTTGTAAAGACGGTACGCCCCGTTGTGGAGAACTTTGGTGACGATGAAGGGTCCTTCCCAAGAAGGAGCAAGCTTGTGTTGTTTCTTCTGATCCACTCGGAGAACTAAATCTCCTTCCTGGAAGGCTCGACCCCTCACATTTCTGGCGTGGAAACGACGCAAATCTTGTTGGTAGATGGTCGACCGGATCAGAGCCATCTCCCTTTCTTCCTCTAAAAGGTCGACTGCGTCCTGCCGCGCTTGTTCAGCTTCTGCTTCGTTGTAGATTTCAACTCGAGGAGCATTGTGGAGAAGATCACTCGGCAAGACTGCTTCAGCTCCGTAGACCAAGAAGAATGGAGTTCTTCCGGTCGACCGATTAGGTGTGGTCCGCAGTCCCCAAAGCACCGAGGGAAGTTCGTCGACCCAAGCTCCAGCTGCATGCTTGAGATCACGCATCAGTCGGGGTTTCAATCCCTTGAGAATCAGGCCATTGGCTCGCTCTGCTTGTCCATTCGACTGCGGATGGGCGACTGAAGCGTAGTCGACTCGTGTGCCTTGAGAGTTACAGAAATCTCTGAATTCCTCCGAGTCAAAGTTCGACCCATTATCCGTAATGATGCTGTGCGGGACTCCATATCTGAATATCAGTTCCCTGATGAAGCTAACAGCAGCACCGGCGTCAAGGTTCTTGATTGGTTTAGCCTCAATCCACTTGGTGAACTTGTCGACTGCCACCAGTACATGCGTGAAGCCACTTCGACCTGTTCTCAAAGGACCGACCATGTCCAACCCCCATACTGCGAAAGGCCAGACGAGTGGAATGGTCTTCAGAGCTGATGCAGGCTTGTGTGACATATTCGAGTAGAACTGACATCCTTCGCACTTATCCACTATTTCCTTTGCCATCTCATTCGCCTTTGGCCAGTAAAATCCGGCTCGGTATGCTTTGGCCACGATGGTCCGAGAGGACGCATGATGACCACAGGTTCCCGAGTGGATATCATTAAGGATGATTCGACCTTCTTCTGGTGTTATGCACTTCTGACCAACTCCAGTCGCGCTTTCTCTGTATAACTGTCCTTTGATTACGGTAAAAGCTTTAGATCGACGGACGATCTGTCGAGCCTCTTCCTCATCCTCCGGGAGCTCTTTTCTCAGGATATACGCGATATATGGAACTGTCCAGTCGGGAATGACCACCAAGACCTCCATGACCAAGTCGACCACTGCTGGGACTTCAACCTCAGTCGGATCTGTGGCACTCTTGGGCTGTGGAGCTTCTTCGGTGAAAGGATCTTCTTTGACTGACGGAGTGTGTATATGCTCCAAGAACACACCACTCGGAATGGCTTCTCTCTTGGAACCTATCTTTGCTAGATCATCAGCTGCTTGATTTTTCAGTCGGGGTATATGATGGAGCTCCAACCCCTCGAACTTCTTTTCCAGCTTCCTCACTGCACTGCAGTATCCAGTCATGGCTGGGCTTCTCACGTCCCACTCCTTCATCACTTGGTTGACCACTAAATCCGAGTCGCCATAGACCATCAGGCGACGGACGCCGAGTGAAATGGCCATGCGCAATCCGTATAAGAGGGCCTCATATTCTGCCTCATTGTTGGAGGAATCAAAGTGAATCTGGAGCACATATCTGAGCTTATCTCCTCTGGGGGAAACCAGGACAACCCCAGCACCGGAACCATTCAACATCTTAGAGCCATCAAAGAACATGGTCCAATGCTCCGAGTGAACTTCAGTCGGCTGCTGCTGTTCAATCCACTCGGCAAGGAAATCTGCTATTGCCTGGGACTTAATGGCTTTCTTTGCCTCAAACTTGATATCAAGGGGAAGAAGTTCAATCGCCCATTTAGCCACTCGACCAGTTGCATCTCTGTTGTGCAAGATCTCTGATAGTGGAGCGTCGCTGACGACTGTGATGGAATGATCAGAGAAATAATGAGCAACCTTCTTTGTGGTCATGTATATTCCATACACAAGCTTCTGATAATGAGGATATCTTTGCTTGGATGGAGTCAAGACTTCAGACAAATAATACACTGGGCGCTGAACTTTGAAAGCTTTTCCTTCTTCTTCCCGCTCGACCGTAAGCACAGTACTGACGACTTGTCCTGTGGCTGCGATATAAAGCAACAAAGGCTCTTTGCTGATTGGAGCAGCAAGCACCGGCTGGGTGGAGAGCAGAGCTTTTAGCTCGGCAAACGCTGCATCAGCTTCTGGAGTCCACTCGAACTTGTCTGCCTTCTTCATCAGTCGGTAAAGAGGCAATGCCTTTTCACCGAGTCGTGAGATGAATCGACTTAATGCGGCCAAGCATCCAGTAAGCTTCTGGACATCGTGCACTCGCACAGGGCGTTTCATTCGGAGAATAGTGCCGATCTTCTCTGGATTAGCGTCGATCCCTCGCTCGGAAACGAGAAAACCGAGTAACTTGCCACCAGGAACTCCGAATGTGCACTTTGATGGATTGAGCTTGATATCATACCTTCTGAGGTTGGCAAATGTTTCGGCGAGGTCAGCGAGCAGGTCGGAACCTTTTCGTGACTTGACGACGATATCATCCATATACGCTTCCACATTCCGACTGATTTGAGTGAGTAGACACTTCTGAATCATTCGCATAAATGTGGCTCCGGCATTCTTGAGGCCGAATGGCATGGTGATATAGCAGAAGCACCCGAATGGAGTGATGAAAGCTGTTTTTACCTCGTCGGGTCCGTACAGACGGATCTGGTGGTACCCGGAGTAGGCGTCTAGAAAAGACAATCTCTCGCATCCCGCGGTCGAGTCAACAATTTGATCTATGCGAGGGAGAGGAAAATGATCTTTCGGGCAGGCCCGGTTGATGTGCTTGAAATCAATGCACATTCGGAGTGATTTGTCCTTCTTAGGAACCATGACGACATTAGCGAGCCACTCGGAGTGGTATATCTCTCGGATAAATCCTGCCGCCAACAGTCGAGCCACTTCCTCACCAATGGCTTTTCTCTTCTGGACGGCGGACCGCCGAAGATGCTCTTTGACTGGTTTTGCAGATGAGTCGACTCTTAGGCGATGCTCAGCCAGTCCCCTGGGAACACCTGGCATGTCAGCGGGCTTCCATGCAAAAATGTCCCAGTTCTCACGGAGGAACTGGATGAGCGCTTCTTCCTATTTCGGGTCGAGTGTCGTGGAGATGTGGGTCGGAGCTGCATCGGGGTCGGTCGGGTGAATGTGAACAGGCTTCGTCTCACCGGACGACTGAAATGCAGATTCTGTGGCGGGTTTCTTGGATCGCAGCAAGTCACTCGGATCTGCGTTTTGCTTGTATTCTTCGAACTCGACCGCTGTCACCTGGGAATCAGCAATCTTTGAGCCCTTCTGAAAGCACTCTTCTGCCTTTTTCCGATCACCGGTGACAGTGATCACTCCTTTGGGGCCGGGCATCTTCAATTTGAGGTACACGTAACATGGTCGAGCCATGAACCGTGCATAAGCTGGTCTCCCCAAAATGGCATGATATGCACTCTGAAAATCCACGACCTCAAACGTCAACTTCTCTTTGCGAAAATGTTTCGAATCACCAAACACCACGTCCAGAGCTATTTGGCCGAGTGACTCGGCTTTCTTCCCTGGTATAACTCCATGAAAGCTCATGTTACTGGTGCTCAGTCGGGACATCGGAATGCCCATTCCTTTCAGTGTGTCTGCATACAACAAATTCAGCCCACTACCACCGTCCATCAGCACTTTTGTCAGTCGAGTGCCTTCGACAACTGGATCGACCACCAAAGCTTGCCTCCCAGGGGTGGCAATATGAGTCGGGTGATCAGATTGGTCGAATGTGATGGGTGTTTGGGACCATCTCAGATAATTTGCTTTTGCTGGGGCAACCATGTTCACCTCACGGTTAATAACTTTCAATCGACTCTTGCTTTCCACATCTGCAAAGATCATCAGAGTGGAGTTGATATGCGGATATCCTTCCTCACTGTCCTCCTTGTCTTCGGCCTTGTCCGACTCCTTCTCCTTGTCTTTAGACTGTTTTCCCTGAAACTGCTGGATCAGGAGTCGACATTGGCGAGTGGTATGCTTCGGGTAGATGATATTCCCCTCTTCGTCTTTCTTCGTGTGGATGTGACACGGCATATCCATCACGTCGTTCCCTTCTTTATCCTTTACCTTCTTAGGGTTCCAGGATCCTTTTGGTTTCCCTTTAAACTTTCCCTGAGTCACGGCCAGAGCCTCCCCAGGAGCTGCCGGTTCAGCCTTCCGCTTCTGTTTCCGACTGGTGTTTCCCTTTTCCGACTGACTCGGCTTGTGCTTGCCGCTTCGGAGTCGGTCTTCTTCTTCGCCGTTGGCGTACTTGGTAGCAATCTCCATCATCCGACTCAAGGTCATGTCACCGGTTCGACCAAATTTCAAACTCAATTCTCTGTTCTTGACACCATCCTTAAAGGCGCAGACTGCCTGATGATCAGACACATTCTCCACAGTATGGTGCAAAGTGATCCATCTCTGAATATACTCCCTGAGGGTCTCATTGGTCTTCTGCACGCAGACTTGCAGCTCCGTCAATCCAGCCGGTCGCTTGCAAGTTCCTTCAAACGTTCTGATGAACACTCGGGACAGATCTTCCCAAGTGTAAATGCTGCTAGGAGGTAATTGAGTCAACCATGCCCTGGCAGAACCTTCCAGCATGAGGGGCAAATGCTTCATGGCCACCTCGTCGTTCCCACCACCAATCTGAACCGCCACTCGGTAGTCCTCAAGCCAAGTTTCAGGCTTAGACTCACCAGTGAACTTGCTGACTCCTGTTGCCAACCTGAAATTGGGAGGGATCACTGCGGCTCTGATAGCTCTGCTGAAACATTCAGGACCAGAAACATGCACTCGACTGCTCGTGGGCGCATCTCTGTCGAGTCCACCTCGATGGGCTCTGTTCCGGTCGACCAAGCCTTGCACGATAATGGATCGCGCGTCGAAGCCTGGTTCTCTAGGGTCGACTGGAACTCTTCGCCCCGCACTGAGCTGACGTCTGTCATCTTGCTGCCGAGGAGCGTAAGACCCACCCCTCGGAGGGGAATTGGGCACTCGACGCCTATCATCTCGGTCGTGTCGGTCTCCATATTGGTCTCGCCGATTCTCGCGCCCTTCACGCCGCGGAGGCGATCTGGGGCTGTGAGCCGACTGAACAGTATTCGCAGCGACGGATCGACTGTGAATTCTGTTGCGCGACTGCGATACGGCCGAATTCTGATCGCCTGCTGCCCGGAGCAGATCCCTGATCTGCATCAAGCCTCTGCCAGCTTCCGACTGAGAGGGCTGGATGGACTCTGCAATACGGGTCGCAGCTGCTAAATTCTGGACTGGGGTTCGATATACCTGAGTCGGCGGGAAGAGTTGACGTCGACTGGTGTCGGGAACTCGTTGCCGCGCGCGCTCGTCGAGTGCTCGCTGAAGATTCTCCAGTCGAGTGCGTTCGGCCAAATTGGCCAAACGCGCCTCCTCCAAGGCGCGAGCCTCGGGGTTTCTCCTGCGATGGGAGTACGCAGGGCATCCACGTTCCTGCGGCGAAGTTCCTCTCTTTGCAGAGAGTCGAGTGGCTCGGGCTGGTACTCTTCGTGGTCTCGTGCGGGGTCGCCTCCGTCGCCTGCCCCACCATCACGGGCGAAGCCAGGGGGACTGCGGGGCCCGTCGACCATCAGGATTTCCGCCGCTGGATCACTGCTATCGCACTCGGATGCAGTCTCTACGGAGCCAGTCGACAGATCGAACAGGCCGTAGAGAGATTCGTCGGGCTCGATTGCCGCAACTTGGGTGGTGGCCGTCTGGCGAGCCACCGCGTGCCTCACCCACCGCTGAAGCCTCGACCGGCCCGAGCGCTTACGCTGGCGGGAGACCGGGAGGGTGGCCGACGGGGGAGTCGACCGATACGGGGTCGACGGTTGCCGCAGCAGAACGCCGCGGACACATGCGCGAAAATGCGTCGCACCGCGGACGGGGAGCGCATCGACGTCGAGTGGAGCCTCCTGGAGCCAGGCGGAGTCGTCGGCGACGAAGGTGAGAGCACCGAGACGGATCTCTCGACCCTCGACCAAAACTCCAGCAGCCACCATGATGAAAGTACTCGGAAGAATCGCAACTTCTCCACAAAATCGCTAAAACACCTGCCCCACGGTGGGCGCCAACTGTCGTGGTTCTAAGTCTGACAATAGAGTGGGGGTAGGTATGGAGAGGCAAGGTCCTAGCTATGGAGAGGTTGTAAACACAAGAGATGTACGAGTTCAGGCCCTTCTCGGAGGAAGTAAAAGCCCTACGTCTCGGAGCCCGGAGGCGGTCGAGTGGATTATGTGTATATGGATTACAAGGTGCCGAACCCTTCTGCCTGTGGAGGGGGGTGGCTTATATAGAGTGCGCCAGGACCCCAGCCAGCCCACGTAATGAAGGGTTTAAGGTGTATTAAGTCCGGGGCGTTACAGGTAACGCCCCACATAAAGTGTCTTTACTATCATAAAGTCTACTTAATTACAGGCCGTTGCAGTGCAGAGTGCTTCTTGACCTTCTGGTGGTCGAGTGAGTCTTCGTGGTCGAGTCCTTCAAGTCAGTCGAGTGAGTCCCTCGTAGGTCGACTGGAAGGTGATCTCTTCTAAGGGTGTCCTCGGGCAGGGTACCTAGATCAGGTCCGTGACCCTACCCTAGGTATGTGACTCCATCAGTAGCGGAATGCGTTGGTGGTTCCAGAATTAGCAACACGGAAGTGGTGGTGGTGGTTGATGATGAATTGACCGTCCCTAAGTAGCCGAAACACCTTAGGAGACACAAGTCACCACTCAAGCAACCACAAATGCTATATGGAACTAAATGGGTTAAGTTGCGGAAAGCGATGGTGGTATGGCGGATGATATGGTGGATGGCCTATGCAAACATGCCAAAATGCCAAATTTTTGATGGGGTCAAATGGTTTTGGAATCTATCTAGATGGATGGGGGATGTCAATAGATACCCAACGAGCTGAAGAATGTCAAAATCGGACTCCGGGAGCAAAAGTTATGGCTGAAACGGTTTTTGTCGGTGAGCTGATTCGGGGAGGTGCGGGTGCCCGGGGGTGGAAGGTGCGGGCACCCGGGGTGGTCAGGGGGTTTGGGCGGAGAAGATGGCCTGGGGGGTCCGGGTGCCCGGGGGTAAGGGGTGCGGGCACCCAGGGTGGTCAGCGGGGTTGCAAGGGGGGTCCGGTGCCCGCGGGTCGTGGATTTGGGCAGAAAATCATGGGAAAATGGAAGAAATTGGTGGATTTCGTCAAGGGAAAGGTGGAGATGGACGGGGGGAATGCTAAATCCACTTGAAACCAAGCAAATTCATGGATCAAATCCACCAAAATCTCATCAAACCAACAAATCACAAAAAATTTGGGGCTATTTTTGGTGAGGAATTTTCGAAATTGGGGAGGAACACAACAAAATTAGGCTAGAGAACAAGATGGGGGCTCCAATTTTGTGAGAAACCATGGCTCATGATACCAAGATGTTGTATGGTGTAACCCTATATGGAGATCTTTCATGAATTGGAGGGGAAATCCCCAAGAACACGAAGAACACAAGAGACGAAAACACTCAAATTGACTAGATCCAATCACGCATATGCTAGATCCAAGAACACACAAGAGGTCACAATGATTCAAGGACAACAAAGGAAATATACAAGGTACTAGTTCATCCCAATCCTATGAGGAGAGAGTTCTTGATGATCCTATGATGGGGATCCTTCCCAAGATGGGGGCTTGATATCCACTAGGGATCTTCTCCTAGGAGGTCTTGATCTCCTAGAGGAGTGGGTACAAGGAGCAAAGCTCTCTAATGTCTCTCATATACTTTGCTATCCTCTAAATGAGCTAGGTGGGAGGTAATTATAGTCTAGGGACGAAATAGAGGGAGAGGGGGATACAAAGGTCCAAAATGACCCTGAAAACACACACAATTCAGAGTAGTCCAGGCACCCGGGGTCAAGTGGCCCAGGCACCCGGAGGTGGGCGCGACTGTAGTTGGCCGGGCAACCGGACCAGTCAGGGGTGCCAGCCTTGGCGCGTGGAGGAGAGCCGGGCACCCGAGGGGGTGAGAGTCCGGGCACCCGGGCGAAGCTGGTGGCTGGCGGGGGTAGGCTGGGCACCCGGGGTTGAGGGCCCGGGCACCCGGGGGCGAGCTGGGCGCGGTCCAGTGAGGGGCCGGGCACCCGGTGTCCATAGGTCGTGCACCCGGGCCACACAGGGGCGCCGCACCAGGGGGGCCGGGCACCCGGCGGGGAGAGGGTCGGGCCAACCAGGGAGGCTGCGGCCTCGGCGGTTGGAGGTGGTCGGGCACCCAGGGCCTTTGGTGGCCGGGCACCCGGAGTGGTCTGTGCCCTCCGTTGCTCCAATCTTCTCGTTCCCTCGCTGCTCTTCCTTCTCCTTGGTTGCTTGAATCTCCGTCCTCGTGTCCTCCCGGTCATCTCCTTGGTACCTAACAAGGCACAACGTTTCTATTTGAGGTAGGACCCGATTCTCATGTGAATTCAAATGGATTTTGAAGAGGAAGGAGTCAACCTCGGTTTTGGTGGCACGTGTGTGTGTGCTTGTCATTGGTCTTCTCTGTCCTTGTGGTGGTGGTGTGACGTCCATGGTGATGGTCGAGGGATGCTCCGCATCAATCGGTAACTATGAAAGAAGAATTAAGATAAATCTAATGATGAGGACATCAATACCATTGTTACACCCACAACCCCTGCTCCTATACATACTGGACCAATGACTAGAGCTCGCGCACGCCAACTAAATTACCAGGTACTTTCGTTTCTTGGTAATGATTCTAATGTTCATGAGAATATGATGCTGCCTAAATTGGATACATTTGTTTTGCTTACAAATGAAGGGCCTAGCTTGGAGAAGGATGAACATTGGAGCAAGAGAAAGCATGGAGATGATGGCATGCGCAAGGAGAACAAGAACGGAGTTATGAGTGATGATTTCAGGTCTTTGAAGCCACCATAACGAGTGCATGAAGCTTTGGACGAAATATACAAGATGCCACTTCATAAATTTCGTCTAGAGGCTATTATAGGTGCTGCGTCACCTTTTTATTGGGCCAGGCCCATGTAATTTCAAAATACATTAGTATAGGCTATTTTTAGAGTCCGTATGTGTGGGGAAACAAGAGATAGGGTTGATTTCGGACCCCTCCAGCAAGGGCCACAAAATTCCCCCTCTCTTCCTCCATATATACAGCCCTTAGGGCACCGTTTAGACTTTGGGTTTTGTTTAGATTAAAGTTCGCCATAGCTGCAACTTCGCGTACTTCGTTTATGTTCAATGACCAGACAAAGGCGTCATAGAACCCCACCTTGATCAATAAAGCTTTCATCTTATATTCGCAATATCCAGATTACAATCTCAGTTTCTTGATTGTTCTTCATTTGCTCGCAGGAAACAGACCCTCGTGGTCAGGTTGATCGTGCTCCGGCGTGGTCAATAACCTCTCGGAGTTGGTTTAGCGATTGCTAAGGCGCGACGTCCTCGCACATACGTAGTCGGATCGTCAAAGTCGACTTCCACCAAAGCGAAATCCATCATCTCATCGAAGGACGGGACACCTTTGCCTCTATCAAGTGGTATCAGATTTCCAGGTTGCTCGGTGAGATTTTACAGTTTTTCGTAGTTTAGATCGAGTCTTTTCTTCATACCTATAGTCCACGGAAAAGCCACAAAAAATTAGGGTTAGTTCATCATATCCGAACCAGTCTGAGCCATTGCATAATCTTTTCTGTATTTGCGTTGTTGAATTTGCGGTTGCATCGTCGTGTCTACTTGCTGGTCTTAGTGTCTAGTCCTTTAGAGTTTCGAGTTCTGTTCACAAGTTTTCACGTCGCCGCCGCATCATCATCATCACCGCTGCCATATACCACCATCGTCATCACCGCTGCCATATACCACCATCGTCATCACTACTGCCATCTACCACCATCGACATCACCGCAGCCATATACCACATATCCACCTCCATCACGCCAATCCGAGTCCACCTGCAACATATATCTGCCGCCAGTGCAAGTTCCACCAGATTCATCTCCGCCACCAGTCCGAGTTCCACCAGATTCATCTCCGCCACCAGTCCTAGTCTGAGTCCAGTATTTGTTGCTTTGTTTTCGACTTCCAGATCACGCCATACTCTGAGTCGTGATAGAGAAGGACTCCCGAACTTTCGTGTTACCCGCAGTAGAAAAATAGCTCCAGTTTCAAAAAAAAACTAAGTCTGGAAAATTCTGGCTAGGCAGTTTCTAGACCATTTGTAGACTTTTTCGAAAAAAATTGTTGCAGAGCAAAAAAAGAGAAAACAAGAGAAAAAAAGTGCAAAAAAAAGTGCAAAAAAAGAGAAAAAAATTCAGAGTGTGCTCCTCCCTTGTTTACGTGCAGCGTTGTGATTTTGTTAGTGTTCTAGGCTCGCGTCTCTAGCACAGTCTAGCCTAGGACCAGCACAGTACCGTTGTTGAGCATTTATTCAACTTTGCATCTCTGAATTGATTATTGCTGACCCTTTTTGCTATCATATTATAAGCCTTCCCAGCTCCACATACATCTACGTCGTGCATTTGACTCTCCCTGGTAATCGCTCTATCCAAGCTTTGAGAGTTTTGACTACAACGGTTGCCGATCACCACCTGCTGCTGGGTAAGAACTGGTAAGAATTTGAGATTTGCTTGACGGGTTTGTGATACACCACCACCACTTCTTAGTAGTCTGTAGGATCATATTCTTGTGTGTTTCTATTTGCTGCTAACCATGGTAGGATCCCAAGCCGATGAGACTGATTGGGAGAACCTGACGAACAAATAGCTACATGATAAATTTCAGCAAATGATGAGTGGGCAGGTGCAAGATGTGCTAAATAGATTTGACGAGGCCATGGAGAAGATAGATGGCATTGAGAAGGCGTTCGAAACAAAGCTTGATAGCAAGTTTAATGAATTGCTCCCGCGTTTTCCACAACCACCGCCGGCTGCACCTATCGCACCTCTGCAACAATAACAACAACGCTTCCTTCCAAATCAGTATGGACGAGCGAAGCGTGTTCCTATTGTGGATGGCCAAACTTCTGGTGCTGCTGTTCCTGTTGTTGATGCTTCCTTGGCTCCTTCTACTGTTGCTGCTGGTACCCAGGAGGATGATGAGTATGCGGGCGATTATGAGGAACTACGTGCAGCCACCAGCACCACCACCAGAAGGTCGACCTCAGGTATATATTCGTAATGGTAGGCCTGCACCACCACCTCAGGTACGAGATGATGTCCATATTCCTAAACTGAAATTGAATATTCCACCATTTGAGGGTAGATATGTTCCTGATATATATCTTACTTGGGAGTTAGAAACTGAACAACGTTTTACATGTTTACAATATCCCGAGGAGAGACGGGTTGCTGCTGCTGTTTTTGCTTTCACTAGTTTTGCATGTGTATGGTGGTCTGAACATTGTAGATTATATCCTATTCCAACTACTTGGGCTGCTTTGAAAACTGCTATGCGTACGCGTTGGGTTCCACCATATTATCAACGTGAATTGCTTCAAAATTTGCAGCATTTAAGACAAGGGAAAAATTCTGTAGAAGAATATTATCAGGAATTATAAACTGGCATGATTAGATGTGGTATTGTTGAGGAGAATGAAGCTATGCTTGCACGTTTTCTAGGTGGATTAAATAGAGAGATTCAGACCATTCTAGACTATAAGGAGTATACTAATATCACTCGTTTATTCCATCTTGCTTGTAAAGCTGAACGTGAAGTGCAGGATCGACAAGCATTGGCGCGAACTAACTTTTCTGCAGGCCAACCTTCATCATGGACACCATGTGCATCTTCTACTTCAACTGCACCAAGACCTCAATCAGGTGCCTCCTCCAGCCGTGATACAAGAAAACAGGCACAACCACCATTATCTGCCAAGAGCGCACCTGCCGGGCCTGCACAGAGTTCTTCTTCTTCCATGGCATCAACAGGGCACACAAGTGATATTATTTGTCGTCGTTGTCAGGGAGGAGGTCATTATGCGAGAGAATGCAAATCTAAGCGTGTGATGATTGCTAGCGAGGATGGTGGATATGAGTCCGCTAGTGACTATGATGAGGAGACTTTGGCTCTTATTACACGTGAAGAACATGGTGGAGATGATTCTGATCATGAGACGCAATACATGGCTCCTGAAGACGCTGACATGTATGAATGTTTAGTTGCTCAACGTGTTTTGAGTGTGCAGGTCACACAAGCTGAGCAAAATCAGAGGCACAATTTGTTCCATACCAAGGGAGTTGTGAAGGAACGTTCTGTGCGCGTCATCATAGACGGAGGTAGCTGCAACAACTTGGCTAGTATGGAGATGGTGGAGAAGCTTTCTCTCACGACAATACCACATCCACATCCTTACTACATCCAATGGTTCAACAACAGCGGCAAGGTTAAGGTAACATGTACTGTTCGTGTGCATTTTAGTATCTCTACATATGCTGATTATGTTGATTGTGATGTGGTACCTATGCAAGCATGTTCCTTATTACTTGGTAGACCATGGCAATTTGATAAAAATTCTGTACACCATGGTAGAAACAATCGGTATACTCTTGTTCATAAGGATAAAAATATTACTTTGCTTCCTATGACTCCAGATTCTATTTTGAAAGATGATATTAATAGAGCTAATAAAGCAAAACAGGAGAAGAATAAGAGTGAAAATCAGATTGTGGCAAAAGAATTTGAACAACAAATGAAGCCTAATAATAAACCATCTAGTGTTGCTTCTGAAATTAAATTGAAAAGTGCATGTTTATTTGCCACCAAATATGATATTGATGAGCTAGATTTCAGCAAATCTGTTTGCTATGCTTTTGTGTGCAAAGAGGCATTATTTTCATTCGAGGACGTGCCTTCCTCTTTGCCTCCTGTTGTCACTAACATTTTGCAGGAGTTCGCTGATGTCTTTCCACAAGACGTGCCATCGGGATTACCGCCTATTCGAGGGATTGAGCATCAGATTGACTTAATTCCCGGTGCTTCACTGCCAAACCGTGCACCATACCATACCAATCCAGAGGAGACGAAGGAGATTATGCGTCAAGTACAAGAGCTTCTCGACAAAGGTTATATACGCGAATCCCTTAGTCCTTGTGCTGTTCCTATTATTCTAGTGCCGAAAAATGATGGTACATCACGTATGTGTGTTGATTGTAGAGGCATTAATAATATTACTATTCATTATCGTCATCCTATTCCTAGGCTAGATGATATGCTTGATGAATTGAGTGGCTCCACAATATTCTCCAAAGTTGATTTGCATAGTGGATACCATCAAATTCGTATGAAATTGGGAGATGAATGGAAAACAGCATTTAAAACTAAATTTAGATTATATGAGTGGTTAGTCATGCCTTTTGGGTTAACTAATGCACCTAGTACTTTCATGAGATTAATGAACGAAGTTTTACGTGCTTTCATTGGACGATTTGTGGTAGTTTACTTTGATGACATATTGATTTATAGCAGATCTTTGGAGGAACATTTACGTGTTGTTTTTATTGCTCTACGTGATGCACGTTTGTTTGGTAACCTTGGGAAGTGCACCTTTTGCACCGACCGAGTATCTTTTCTTGGCTATGTTGTTACTCCACAGGGAATTGAAGTTGATAAAGCCAAGATTGACGCTATTGAGAGTTGGCCGCAGCCCAAAATGGTCACACAAGTGAGGAGTTTTCTTGGCCTCGCTGGATTCTATAGGCGTTTTGTGAGAGATTTCAGCACCATTGCTGCACCTCTCAATGAGCTTACAAAGAAAGATGTGCCTTTTCTTTGGGGTACCGCACAGGAAGAAGCCTTCACGGTATTGAAAGATAAGTTGACACATGCTCCTTTACTCCAACTTCCTGATTTTAATAAGACTTTTGAGCTTGAATGTGATGCTAGTGGAATTGGATTAGGAGGTGTGTTATTACAAGATGGCAAACCTGTTGCATATTTTTCTGAAAAATTGAGTGGGCCTAGTCTGAATTATTCTACTTATGATAAAGAATTATATGCTCTTGTTCGGACTTTAGAAACATGGCAACATTATTTATGGCCCAAAGAATTTGTTATACATTCTGATCATGAATCTTTGAGACATATTAAAAGTCAAGCTAAATTGAATCGTAGACATGCTAAATGGGTTGAATTCATTGAGACTTTCCCTTATGTCATTAAACACAAGAAGGGAAAAGAAAATGTTATTGCTGATGCATTGTCTTGTCGCTATACTATGCTTTCACAACTTGACTTCAAAATATTTGGTTTGGAGACCATCAAATATCAATATGTGCATGATGCTGATTTTAAAGATGTAATGCAGAATTGTAAAGAAGGAAGAATGTGGAACAAGTTCGTAGTTAACGATGGATTTGTGTTTCGTGCTAACAAGCTATGCATTCCAGCTAGCTCTGTTCATCTTTTGTTGTTGCAGGAGGCGCATGGAGGAGGATTAATGGGACACTTTGGCGTGAAGAAGACGGAGGACGTACTTGCTACACATTTCTTTTGGCCAAAGATGAGACGGGATGTTGAGCGTTTTATTGCTCGCTGCACTACATGTCACAAAGCTAAGTCACGACTCAATCCTCATGGTTTATATATGCCTTTGCCTGTACCTAGTGTTCCTTGGGAGGATATATCTATGGACTTTGTTTTAGGTTTACCTCGAACAAAGAAGGGAGGGATAGCATATTTGTTGTCGTGGATAGATTCTCGAAAATGCCACACTTTATACCATGTCATAAAAGCGATGATGTTGTTAATGTTGCTGATTTGTTCTTCCGTGAAATTATTCACTTGCATGGTGTGCCAAATACTATTGTTTCAGATCACGATACTAAATTTCTTAGCCACTTTTGGAGATGTTTATGGGCTAAGTTGGGGACTAAACTGCTTTTTAGTACTACTTGTCACCCCCAAACTGATGGACAAACTGAAGTAGTCAATAGAACATTGTCTACTATGCTTAGGGCTGTTTTGAAGAATAATAAGAAAATGTGGGAGGAATGCTTGCCTCATATTGAATTTGCTTATAATCGTTCATTGCATTCTACTACTAAGATGTGCCCTTTTGAAGTTGTGTATGGTTTCCTACCTCGTGCACCCATTGATTTGTTGCCTCTTCCATCTTCGGAGAAGGTTAATTTTGATGCTAAACAAGGTGCTGAATTGATTTTAAAAATGCATGAGTTAACTAAGAAAAACATTGAGCGTATGAATGCTAAATATAAACTTGCTGGAGATAAGGGTAGAAAACATGTTGTGTTTGCACCTGGAGATCTTGTTTGGTTACATTTGCGTAAGGATAGATTTCCTGATTTGCGCAAATCAAAGCTAATGCCACGTGCTGATGGTCCCTTTAAGGTGTTAGAGAAAATAAATGATAATGCATACAAACTTGAGCTGCCTGCAGATTTTGGGGTTAGTCCCACTTTTAACATTGCAGATTTGAAGCCTTATTTGGGTGAGGAAGATGAAGTTCCGTCGAGGACGACTTCATTTCAAGAAGGGGAGGATGATGAGGACATCAATACCATTGTTACACCCACAGCCCCTGCTGCTATACATACTGGACCAATTACTAGAGCTCGCGCACGCCAACTAAATTACCAGGTACTTTCGTTTCTTGGTAATGATTCTAATGTTCATGAGAATATGATGCTGCCTAAATTGGATATATTTGTTTTGCTTACAAATGAAGGGCCTAGCTTGGAGAAGGATGAACATTGGAGCAAGAGAAAGCATGGAGATGATGGCATGCGCAAGGGGAACAAGAACGGAGTTACGAGTGATGATTTCAGGTCTTTGAAGCCACCATAACGAGTGCATGAAGCCTTGGATGAAATATACAAGATGCCACTTCATAATTTCATCCAGAGGCTATTATAGGTGCTGCGTCACCTTTTTATTGGGCGAGGCCCATGTAATTTTGAAATACATTAGTATAGGCTATTTTTAGAGTCCGTATGTGTGGGGAAACAAGAGATAGGGTTGATTTCCAACCCCTCCACCAAGGGCCACGAAATTCCCCCTCTCTTCCTCCATATATACAGCCCTTAGGGCACCGTTTAGACTTTGGGTTTTGTTTAGATTAAAGTTCGCCATAGCTGCAACTTCGCGTACTTCGTTTGTGTTCAACGACCAGACAAAGGCGTCACAGAACCCCACCTTGATCAATAAAGCTTTCATCTTATATTCACAATATCCAGATTGCAATCTCAGTTTCTTGCTTGTTCTTCGTGCTCGCAGGAAACAGACCCTCGTGGTCAGGTTGATCGTGCTCCGGCGTGGTCAATAACCTCTCGGAGTTGGTTTAGCGATTGATAAGGCGCGACGTCCTCGTACGTACGTAGTCGGGTCGTCAAAGTTGACTTCCACCAAAGCGAAATCCATCATCTCATCGAAAGACGGGACACCTTTGCCTCTATCATCTAACCATAGCATGAAACATATGGATCAAAATCAGCCCCTAACGGAGTAGTGCATAAACTAGGGTTTAAGCTTTTGTCACTCTTGCAACCCCTCATCTACTTACTAATCCCACAATGCCTCCCCTAGGCCCAAGCATGGTAATGTGTCATGTAGTCAACGTTCACACGACACCACTAGAGGAACAACAACATAACACATCATCAAAATATTGAACGAAAACCGACTTCACATGATAACTTATAACAAGGCTCCTCCCATGTCCTCAAGAACAAACGGAACTACTCACAAATCAAATTCATGTTCATGATCAAAGGAGTATTATATATGATTAACAATCCGAACATATGATCTTCCACTAATTAAATCAACTAGCATCAACTTCAAAACATAATCAACACTACTAGCAACCCACGGGTACCAATCCGAGGTTTGAGACAAAGATCGGATACAAGAGATGAACTAGAGTTTGAAGATGAGATGGTGCTGAATATATTGATGGAGATGAGTCCTCCCATGATGAGAGGCGCGTTGGTGATGACGATTGCTTCGATTTTCCCCTCCCAGAGGAAAGTATCCCCGCGGAATCACTCCACCAGAGAGAAAAATGCTCCTGCCCAGGTTCCGTCTCGAGACAGCGCCTCGTCCCGAAAGTCTTTTTTTCTAGGTCAAAGGGCTTCATACACAAGAATATGGGCCATGGAGGCCTGCTATGGGCCCCACAAGCTCATAGGGCACGCCCTAGGGGGGTGGGCGCGCCCCTGAGCTTGTGGCTCGCAAGTGGGTCCCCACGAGTAGTTTTTTCTTCTAGTATTTCTTATATATTTCAAAATATATCTCCATAAATTTTCAGGTCATTTGGAGCTCTGGAGAATAGCTATCTCTGAGGTAGCTCTTTTTAGGTCAGAATTCCACCTACCGGCAATCTCCCTCTTGTGATGAAACTTGCAATTTAAGAGAGAAAAGGCATTAGAATTGCATCTAAAAGTGAAATATAACTTTAAAACAATATAAATAACAGTAGGAAAAATATGATGCAAAATGGACATATCATCGCTTCGCTCGGTCACACAGAGCACGCCTAGCACCAATCTGAGTTCGGTCTTGAGCTCCAACCCTACGCGCACCACACACCCGAGCATAGTAGCCGCCACGGCTCGTCGCCGACACCATTTCCATCGTTGTCTGAATGTATATGTTGCATGGTTGGATGTGTCTCACTCTACTCTTTCTTTTGCACCACACACATGGCCTCTTAGTTGTTAGGGACGTTGATCCGGCACACCTCTGAAAGAACATATGGTGCCCCAATGTCTGGTTTTGGTAATTGATGACATTCTCTATGGACTAATGGTTGCCTTGAGTTATATGTGAAGGGTTTTGAAGTCCATGTGTTGGGTTCAAGGAGTTTATGAGTGACCAAGGTGCTATTCAAGGAATTATCCAAAGTTTAGTCAGAGAGAAGACATGATAGAAGGTTGATCAAGACTAAGTCAAGGAGTGAATCAAGTTGATCAACACACAAAGCGTACAAGATGTACCGAGAGGTATCAAGTGATTCCATGGTATGATAAGCATTGTCCATTACGCTTTGTGTACTAACCCATGGTCTTTGTGAGAGTTTTTTGTGGGGTTAGGTATGTTTCCATGGTTGTGCATCAAAAGAAAGATATCATATAACCCATGGAGGATAACATCAAGTGGTGATGGTCATCAAGGTTGCAGTGTGCAAGTTCAAGTGGAGCATCGCGAAGAGATCGTGCTTGAAGCTTGGCGTCCTTTGTGGTGACAATGGACTTGTGAAGACGAGCCAAAGAGTAGCTCACCAATAGTGGAGTATGGGGAGCAATCAACTAGTCTTCATCGAGCCAACTCAATCAAGAAAGGTGGTCCAACTTGGGGAAGTCAATATCGTCATCATCAAGCTCAAGTGGACTATGTGCAAGGCAAAGGTTTTCCCTTGATAGGTTTTATATTTTACCAGTCTCAAGGTGGTAGTTGGGAGACTAGGTTATATGATCGTTTGTCGTACTATCAAGGGGGGCTCTCAAGTTAGTAGCTTGATCATATCGTTCGTAGAGAGCTCAAACCATTGCATCCTTGCATCATCTTTCTTGGTTCTTGTTTGGTTTTTCTCGGTGTGAGTTTTAGAGCTTCTGGTCATCTTCATGACAAGCTCGAGGTCATCGAAAACGGAGTTCACGTATGCATCTTCTATGATATTTTCAGTGTTGGAGTTTTTGCCGGTTCATCACCGGTAGAGGCTTCACTCCTCTATATCTTAGGCACACTCCCCCTGCCTCTTCTTACTATAACCAACAAGCTTGAGTTTCCGATGTTGGATAGTTCTTGTCGCCCTCTATCCAACAAGCTTGAGTTTGCTCAATTCGAAGCTCATTTGCAGAAGTTATGGCAGTTCTGGTTTTCTTGTACCCATCTGTTGCTGTGCTTGTGAGCTGGAAGCCACAAGCGGTAGTACCGCTCTAGTTAGTGGTAGTACCGCTTGTAAGCGGTAGTACCGTTGTCCAGTACCGCGGCTACTGCCGCTGCTTATGGGAACTCGGCTTTCGTGTCGGGTTTGCGCGGAAGTGCAACAGTAGTGCGAAGCGGTAGTACCGCCTCTAAGCGGTAGTACCGCTTGCTACTACCGATGCACTGCCGCTCCCTCCAGGTATCGATGCACTCTCAGTGGAAGTGAAGCGACAGTGGAGAGTAGCACTACTTCCTATAAGCAGTAGTACCGCTCAGGTGGGCGGTAGTACCACGGTAGCAGTTCTACTGCTCCTCCCTTGTTCCTGCTCTGCTTCTGAGTAACCCCGAGCTGCAACCCTAGCGGTACTACCGCTGGGGCGAGCGGCAGTACCACTCTGGCTACACTACCGCCTTGTGGCTTCGTGCCATTGCACTATTTTTGGGTTACTACCGCCCGAGTGGTAGTACTGTTCTATTGAGCGGTAGTACCGCTCTGTGCGGGCTGGAAGCAAGGTAACAGTTGGATTTTCCCCCTCCTATAAAAGGGGGTCTTCTTCCCCATTGAACCTTATCCTTTGAGCTCGTGTTCTTCCCCCATTGTTGACCTTCTTCGAGCTTGCCATCTCTCAATCCCTCCAATGATTCTTACTAGTTCTTGAGGGGAAAGAGAGATGAGATCTAGATCTACGTTTCCACCAATCACTTTCTCCTCTATATGAGGGGAACCCCTTGGATCTAGATCTTGGAGTTCTTCGTGTTCTCTTCTTCGTTCTTCTTCTCATTTTCCTCCCTAGCATTAGTTGCTTTGGTGGGATTTGGGAGAGAAGGACTTGGGCACTCTGTGTGTCCTTGCCATTGCATTTGGTGCATCGGTTTGAGTTCTCCACGGTGATACGTGGAAGTGAAGTTGAGTAGCTTGTTACTCTTGGGTGCTTGGTACCCTAGAGCTTGTTCCTCTTGGGTGCTTGGGCGCCCTAGACGGTTGGTGGTGCTTCGGAGCTCAATCATTATGGTGTAAAGCTTCGGTCAAGTGTTGGGGTCTCCAATTAGGTTGTGGAGATTGCCTCAAACATTTTGACGGGTACCGGTGACCGCCTCCAAGGGTTGCTAAAGTGTACGGGTTCGGTGACCGCCCCCAAGGGTTGCCATTTGTACGGCTTCGGTGATCGCCCTCAAGGGTCCCTTAGTGGAATCACGACATCTTGCATTATGCGAGGGCGTGAGTAGATTATGGTGGCCCTAGTGGCTTTTCGGGGAGCATTGTGCCTCCACACCGATCCAAACAAAGATTAGCATCCGCAAGGGTGTGAACTTCGTGATACATCGTCGTCTCCGCGTGCCTCGGTTATCTCTTACCCGAGCCCTTTATTTATGCACTTTACTTTGTGATATGCATATTGTTTCATGTCATATATCTTGCTATCACTTAGTGTTTATCTTGCTTAGCATAAGTTGTTGGTGCACGTAGGTGAGCCTAGTTGTTTTAGGTTTTGTGCTTGACAAATTAAACGCTAGTTTTATTTCACATTTGTTCAAGCCTAAACCATAATTATTTTAGAGCGCATATATATTCCCTCTCTAGGCGACATCCACAATCTTTCAACCTCCGACTTTGATTTAGCTCACTGCCGGTGCGCAGCTTCACGGATGTGAGTGTCGCCACCATTTCAACCCCCACTATCCGATTTGTTTGTGGCCTGGGTTAAACTCAATTTGGATCATGCCTCATACGAGTCGGTTCGTTCATAGCCCAAGTGGCTATCCTTTTGAATTAGATTCCAGGTGACGTCGATTCGAGTCCCATTCTATGCAGGTTAGGTGCCCTTTTTCTGCGTTTAGTGAGACACTGACCAATAGGCCCTCGAGCCATTGCTGATAATGCACATGTGGTATGACGGCCCCTCCCGTGAGTGGCTATAGCTACTTTCGTTTTTCTATGATTTTATATTTTCTCTCTCTTTTTCATAGATTGGAAAATAAAAAACCCAAAAAAATGGCAAGAGTTTCAAAATTTTGTTCACATTAAAAAAACTCTTCGTGTTTTAAAAAATGTTTGGAATTTCAAAAAGGTTTATTTTTTCCAAAAAAAATCAGAATTACAAATTTTCAAATTTGCTCACGTTTTCCAAATTTTATTATTTTATAAAATGTTCAAAGTTCTTCACAATATTCAAGAAGTCTTCGAAAGTTCTAGAAAATTTGTAATTAAAAAATTCTTCATATTTTTTTAAAAAAAATGTCAGTTTTTTCAGAAATTCTTTCTACTTTTCAAAATATGTTTAGGAACTTGCATTTTTCATGTTTTCATAAAAAAGTCATTTTGTTTTCAAAAAATTTCCCACAATATTTTTAAACCGTGCTATAGTAAACATGCATAGTACATTAGCCCAGTTGCGTCCAACAAGCGTCCAATAGGATTTACCGCCCGCGCCACCCGATTTCTTCCGGCGACCGTTCCGGTGCTTCCCCGGTCTATCCCCACGCGGCAGCGGTTTCCTCCGTCTCCCTCTAGTCACCGCCTCCTCGCGCGCGGTAGTCCTCCGACGAACAGCGCCCGGCCGCCCGCTGCCGCTTGGCGCCCGCAAGGTGTTCGACAAAATGCCCGCAAGGTATGTATTGCTTCCAACTTCACATTTGTATTAGTGCATGTGGTTTGTAGTTTTTTATAGCCTAGTTTTGAACATTGTAGATGAGTTCGTCGTATGATTCTTCTGAAGAAGAATTCGATATGGAAGAGGAGGAGGATCTTGCAATGATCCTAGCTATGCACATCAATAAAAAACCGAAACACGGTGATTCGGTTATAGGTCGGCAGAAAATTTGGAGGGATATGATCGATGCCCACAACAGATTGATGAGGCACTATTTTGTGGATAATCCCACATACCCCGAGTCGTACTTTCGTCGCCAGTTTAGGATGGGCGCCGAGTTGTTTGGGCGCATTGCAGAGAAACTAGCGAGCCATGATCGTTTTTTTCAACAGAGGAGGAATGCCGCCAGAGAGCTCGGGCATAGCACCTTTTAGAAGGTGATAGCCGCTTTGCGTCGGCATCCCCGCTGATCTAATTGATGATCACTTGGGCATGGGTGAGAGCCAAGCCATCATATGTGTCAAGCACTTCGCAGTTGGAATTGTGCAAGTGTTTGGCCCGGAGTACTTGAGATCTCCCCATGCTGAAGACGCCGCAAGGCTATTGGAGATGAACAAAGCTCGCGGGTTCCCAGCTATGCTCGGCTCAATAGATTGCATGCATTGGAGTTGGAAAAATTGTCCAAAGGCATGGCATGGGCAATTTCACGGCAAAAAAGGGTTTCATTATAATCCTTGAAGCGGTGGCCTATCAAGAGACTTGGATTTCACATGCTTTTTTTGGAATGCCTGGATATTTGAATGACATCAACGTTGTCAACCGGTCACCACTGATGAATAAGATTGCAAATGGTAAACTGCCACCGATGCAGTTTATTGCTAATGGTCGTACATACAACTATGGCTATGTAGGGACCAGACCTCAAACAGTCTGATCTCTGTGCATCAGTGTCATCCCTGGATCGGTAATGCTGACATGCACAGTACTCGAGGATTTATAACAGAGTAGCAATCACACACTTATTACATTGAATGTCTCAAAAAAGAACTTATTACAATAATATGGCTTAAGGCCATCTAAAAATCGATAACAGCGGAAGGCTTGGAAGATAAAGTGAGTCCATCAACTCCAACGGCATCACTGAGTGAAAGATAACGACCTATAGCACCTTACTCATCGTCTGAAAAGTCTGCAACATGAACATTGCAGCCCAAAACGGGCCAGCACATGGAATATGCTGGCAATGTAACACATAAAATAATGAACAGAATAAATGCTATCACTACATGCATATATGGCTGGTGGAAAGCTCTATGGTTATAGTTTCGCATAAAGCCAATTTTTCCCTACAACAAAGGAATAAATTTTATTTAACTATCATGGTAGTTGTTAAACATTGAGAAGGTTCCTCCAACTCAATCCCAATTAAGCATCATCATTAAACCCAATCAAATTATATTAAGAGTGATGAGATCAACATGATAATCCAAGAACTAGATACTCAAAACTCCATAACTGAGGACACGGCTAACCATGATTAGTTTGTACACTCTGCAGAGGTTTGCACACTTTTCCCCACAAGACTCGAATACATCCATGGTCGGAGATTCGAGACACAGTCTTTCTGAAACATTAACTTTTTACTCTGGGTGGACAGTTACACCTACTTTCCCCTACATCTGCTTGCCCACCACTGAAAGAGGTCATGCAACATACTCAACTATGCTAGAGACCATAATAGCTTGTGGTTGCACACGGAAGTTTCTAGCATGAATAATCTTATGATCCCTTTGAGCCTGGGTGGCGGACTGTAGGATGATCACACGGGTACTCAGGACAACATTGGATTCTCCAGGTGCCCTGACAACCACTGGGTACTCCAGGGTGCCACAAGCAATCCACCCAGATGTGTGTTTAAGTAGCCACCTTAAGTTAACCATTAATAAAACTCTCACATTTGTCATGAATCACTCGAACCAAACCACATCTACAAGCATAGCATAACAATATAAGCATTACGTAAAAGTAACTCCCAAAGTTTGATAGTAATCAGGGTAATAGGTTCTACCTCATCATCTACTTCCCAGAACCCACATGTTAAACAGATCCTAACCATGCAATTGTTTGAGGGTTGATCTAATGCAATAAAACTGGGTAGTAAAGAGGAATGATCAAAGTGTTACTTGCCTTGCTGATGATCCGTGAAACCTAGAGACTCGTAGTAGCACGCTTCGCACTCTGGGTACTCTATCGCAAACAAAATAATAGCATACAATAAGCACTCAACTGGAAGCACGGGTAAAACTCAAATAAAAGATCTAACAAGAAAGTTCAACTTGAGAACTCTAGTTTGCAAAAAGAATCAAATCAAACAAAATAACGAAACTCAAACTACGAAAGAAACAAGATCCGTTTACTAATCTGGACTAAAGTCAAATTTTACAGTACCAAAATCTTGTTCAAGTTGATTAAACAGAAAGAGGGCTTCGAGACGAAGATCTGGGCATTTGAAGCACCTGATTCCGATAAGCGAGCGAAAAGACAAACTAAAACGAAAATCAGGATAGAAATCGCGATCGAAAATAATCGCGGAAAACCCCTGAAAAAAGAAAAATTGATGAACAGGCTAAGGAACGAACGTTCGCTGTCTGATGCTAACGGATGAACATCGTTCGCTAAAACGAACGTACGAACGAACGTACGGATGGACGTCCGCTATTTAGCTAAACCGAATAAATAAAACCGATCTAAAAAAACGCATCTAGGTTTTCGAATAAAAACCAAACGGTTTTTGAAATAAAACCGACCGCTACCTCGGCAAGCGTGACGGCGGCAGCGGCGGGCAACTCCGGCGAGGGCGGCGTTCGGCGGCGGTGGGCGGGGATCGGCGGCGACGGTGGCGCGGCGCGGCTAGGGTGAGGGTTAGGGTTCGGGGTGGCGAGGTGGGCTGGCGGCGGGGGCTAGGCTGCGGCTTATAAAGCCGACCGGGCGAAGTGTTCGGGTCGGACACGGCCTGTTAAGTCGGTTGACTTTTAAAAAAAATAATTCCATCGCACAGAAAAATAAAGAAAAGAAATACTAAACATACTCCAAAAATCCTGAAATAAATTTTTCCCGTCCTCTAAAAATATAGCGGAAAAAGTGAACATTTATTTAGGCCTCTAATGCAATTTTGAAAAATGCAATTTTTCCTAATTCAAATAAAATAGCTATAAAACTCTGAATAAATTCTTATTTGATTTTAATATTTAACCTCCAATATTTCTTTATTTTGGGGAAGTCATTTTATCCCCTCTCTATTATTTTTCATATTGGAAATATTCGAAGAGAAAAATAATTAAAATCAAATGATCCTCTTTTCAAAATTTGAGAAAACTCAAATATGAAAATAACGAAATCCCCAACTCTCTCCGTGGGTCCTTGAGTTGCGTAGAATATCTAGGATCAACCCAAAATGCAGTAAAATATGGTATGCAATGATGGTCTAATGTATAACATTTCAAATTGAAAATTTGGGATGTTACAGGCTACTATCTTGCGGATGGCATCTATCCAAAGTGGCAAACATTTGTGTAGCCGTTGAAAAAACCGGAAGATAAAAAATATCTTGATTTCCACAATGCTTAGGCGGCGGCTAGAAAAGATGTGGAGAGAGCTTTTGGGATTTTTCAAGCCTAATTTGCTATTGTGAGAGGACAGACTAGATTTTGGGATCAAAAGATGCTTTGGTACATAATGCACACTTGTGTGGTCATGTACAACATGATCATCGAGAATGAGTGTGATCAAGATGTAGATTTACTCTCACTATGAGCTCTTGGGACATCTCGTGCGAGTGCGGCGGAGGGCTGAAAGGGTAGCCCGTTTTGTTACCTCCTATCATTCCATTCGACGTCCGGTGGCGCATGATGATCTTCAGAAGGATCTCATTAAGGAGTGGTGGGCTTGGAATGACTGTCAAAGAGCATCATGATTTGTGCGTTTGATGTTGTATTGTTGAACTATTTGTTGTATTGATGAAAGATACTATTCGTTTGAGTTGTAATACATTGAACTATTTATTGTTGATTTATTTTGTTTCTGTTTGATCTTCTTGCTTGTGTTTGAAGCGCATATGTTGTTGTGCGAGAGCACGCGCTGCATTTTAGCGCGCCTGCTGGAGCTTCGCGTGCTGCATTTTACCGCGGCTGCTGGAACCAGCGCCAGTGGCGGAGCTAGCATTTGACACCAGGTTGGGCCGCCCCAAAAAATCTTCAGTTTGTTCTTCGGGCACATGTCCAGTCCCCTTCCGACATACTAAGCTTTACTGTGTAGATTCCTACCATGTCTCTCAATAATATGGGTATGATTTCATCAGTTCATCTATATGTGCTGGAACTAATCAAATTCGTCTACAACTGAAAAACACAACTCATCTATGTAATATATAAACATGGCATCTCCCTTTCCATTTCCTGTCAGAGTTAGGCAAACAAAGAAATTTAACTAGAACCGGTCAAAGGGAATTTGAGGTTAGTACCTCTCTCGCAGTCTCCCAATCTGTTCGCCTGAGTGGACTGGGCGTCGTGGCCCGTGGGCGACTTGCCGGCTCCGGCAAGCAGTAGCAAGGCCAGGGCGACTGCCAGCTGGGCGCGTTGCTGCCACAGGCGTTAGGGAAGTTCCTCCTGGTGGCTGGCGAGGCGACGCCGCAACGGCGAAGCAAGGAAGCAGGTAGCAGGTGGCGAATTGGAATCGAGCCAGACAAGGGTTGTGCGGCCGCCTCGTACGGTGCGATGAGCCTGTGCACTGTGCGTGTTGTGCGTTCGACCTTCTTTCTCCCCCAACTGCTCTTTCTGTCTTGCTGGGCTTCTTTCCCACTGGCCCATGTCTTACTAATCCTATTTCATGTAGACAGGCCCAAAATCCCAGGATGGGCCGCAGCCCACCCTGTCCACTCTGTGGCTCCGCCAGTGACAAGCGTCATGCGCCGCGTCAAACGAGACAATCGATGCACTGCAAACTGGTTTCTAGCGCGCCGCGTTTTGGACGGTTGTTGGAGATTCTCTTAGAGATGCTCAAGTGAGAGCGTGAGACGTAGTCACGCCCCGCAACGCGCGTCAGGTAGGAGTTCTCGCAACTTTTTTTTGAGGGGCAGGAGTTCTCACAACTAGCGTCCAAGAGAAGAGCTCTCGGTACTGGGTATAGGTGGCCAAATGGGTCGGGATAGCTGGGCCGGCCCGGTAGCACGGCCGGCACGTGCTAAACGGGCCAGGCCCGGCACGCGGCACGCCAAGGGCTGTGCCTGGGCCTGAAGGCCGAGCACGCGGGCCGGCACGACACGTCCCGATTATCCTTTTTTTATGTATCCTAATGTGGCCCAACAGGTAAAAATAGGCTAAAAAACGCCCAGTGTGCAAAATAGGAGGCAGATTAGCGGGCCTAGCGGGCCGGTGGGCCGGCCCGATTAGCATATGGGCCGTGCCTGGGCTGCAGGCTGCAACACGCGGGCCGGCACGGCACGACCCGTATAATAATCGTGCCTTGGCGGGCCGGGCCGTGCCAGGCACGATTAGGATGGGCCGTGCCATGCCGGGCCGGGCTGGCCCGTTTGGCCAGCTATAGTACTGGGCTTAGGGGCAAGGAAAACGGGCCTCAGAACATCGTGGAAGGTGGGAAAACGGGCCACCGGAGGGCAGCAGGGGAAGGCTCGGGGGCCCGTATCCTCAGGGGTCGACGACGGCCATCCCGTCGACCTCGCTCCCGGCGGCAGGATGCCAGCCGAAGCCTCCAACCTGCGGGGCCGACTTGGGATCTCACCTTCGCCGTGTGATCGATCGCGGGTTCTCCTTGCCCCGCGATCGCTTCTGCCGACAAGTGCAGCGGTAGTGGGTGACATGGTGAGGATTCGCTCGGCACTCCCCTCTCATCAGATTCAAGTCGTAGGATTCTCCATTGCCTCACTTGTATCCTCTAGCTCCCCTTGCCGGTGTGGTGGCTGCGCGCCACTTTTAATGTGGTTATCATCTTATTCCAGCAACAATAGCAAAATTTGTTCCACAAAATGTTCTGTTCAATGTCGGTAGCAACTTTTTTTGAATATGTCGGTAGCAACTTGCCTTCTGCTGATTTGCTCAACTAGGTGCACGTGTGGTGCCCCTGTGCTTTCCGGTGGCTGCTCTAGAGAAATTTGGAATATTACAAGTTTACGCTGTAGTAGATGTTTCTCAAGGAATTATGCACAGTCTAGATAGATAGAAAAGTGTAATCGTGAAGAATGTTGGCTGAACTGCGGATCTGGCATACGAAAGGAATGTATACCTGTAGGTGTCGTGTGGACTGTATGTTAGGGGAGGTGGGGAAATGATTAGTGGGTTTAGTCTAATCCATTTTATGGATTGGTGAATTGAGATAAAAAGTGCGATAAGGGTAAGGATATATAGTGACAGGGATCAGAAATGGAGAAAACACCACTATTGTTGAGGGAACATTTATAGCCTGTACATATATGTAGCTGCTCATTATGCTTGCACTAACATCAAAAAGAAATAATAGGACAAAAGACAAAACAGCTAGGATATGGCATGTGGAATCCAAATCATTATGTTTCCATGCAACCTATTTGTGTAAATCTCCTTGTAGCCTTTCTACATCATGATAGTTCGCAGGCATCGAACAGAACACACCATCATTGGAAAGTGCAGATTCTGGTTGTTTGTACCTAAAACATTTGAATATCTAAAAATATTAGTATGTGATATTGTCAAGTGCAATATTTTTTGTACCTGCAATTCTTTCTGCCATGGATTCAGTGGATAAAATCTGAACGACTTGCAGTGTAAATCAGAAAACTTAGCTCGCCTTGTTTGATGTTTACTTCAAAAATATTGTGTTCTCGTGCAGAGAATTGCGTGTGCTCTTCTTGAACTTTGTAGACGCTGTTGAAGTATATATGTGGATTGCCTAGCCCCTTTCCATCAGTTCACACTTTTGGTTGCGTTGCCTAGTGCATGAAGCTGAACATGGTATCAGGGTGTCAGGTCTTGAGTTCAAGTCCTGGCTTTCGTGGTTTATCCAAAAATTGTTGCTGCCCCCCTCTGTGTCCACGTATAATAGGCCTCTTGAGCCATACCTCTGAGTCTATTCACGTGTTGACGTCCCGCGTCACACGTGAGAGGGGGTGTTGAAGTGTATATGTGGATTGCCTAGCCCTTTCCATTAGTTCGGAGTTTTGATTGCGTTCCCTAGTGCATGAAGCTTAACAGACGCCTCATTTTGAACCAAAATTTGAGCTCATCCTCTCCTTCTTATGCAGAAAACATGTAAATGTTTCTTTTTACCTGTAGTCTTTTGTGGTGATCAATGAAACAAGTCCTCTTGGATCATGTCTGTTTTGTTTTGGGATAAAACACTAAACTTGCTAAACTTGTTTTATTAATTGGAAAAAAATCTTGTGAGATTGGTACGTGCTGGTATACTTTGATTCTTTTTCTGAATGTCATGGTCTAAGCTTGATGCTATAATAAATGGTCAACTTAAAGCCAACAGTGTGAAAATGTTCTGCACAATTTGTCGCCGCTTTTAGATACTAACTAGAGATGTCATGTGACTGCCAACTACCATTGCTGGTAGGGTGAAACTTGTCATGCCAACAAATTATTTTAACACAAACCTTTTGTATATATAACTGTGATTCCATTTGATACTCGGGAGGATTATCTTCTTGAAAATAAAAGAATACCTAGGATGAACCATGCATATTTTCAAATAAGAATTAAGCACCCAAATCCAAGTCGAAGAGGAACCTAATCCATCCGATGGAGTTTACACCCACGGCTCACACCAACTGAGCTAGGACTGCCTGCAAAGATCATCTTATTGACACACATGATTCGTATTGATGTGATCCTAGGATTAGACTTTCTAATTTTATTTAGTTAAGATAGCTGAGATTGGAAGAGCCTTGTTCACTGTTAAACGTCGAACTTCTTACATGGGTGAATAGAGAAAATGCATACTGCTTGTTTGATAGTCCCAAAATATAAATATTTAGAAGATAAATTCAGAATTGATCGTGGATCATACTCTATTTTGTTTGATGTGAAGATATTTGCATCACATACTAGTCACTAGCAGTTCTGTTGACTTTCATTTAGTTCCCAAAACTCCAAAACTGTTCATTTCTATGTTATTTTCCCCTCATTTTATTTGCCTGCATGTTTTCCTACATTAATTGTCCAAATAGGTCGAGTTTACCATCGTGAGCAAATGGTACGTCCTGATCTACCTCCTCCGCTTGAAAGTTGCAAACCATGTCTTATTCATTTGCCAAGGTCTACCTGCCTATTTTTTATCAATTGGGTTCAGGATGAATTGGCCCAAATAATAATAATGAACTGGTTGGCTGGTTGCTCTAATGGATCCTTCGACATGTGCCAGGTCAGGCTTGATCTGAACTGCCAGGCCGTTAAAATGCCTCCTACCTTGTATGGCTTGGACTCAGCAAAATGTCAAATAGATAAAAGACTAACCTGGTTATATGATTAGGTACCGAACTGTGAGCTGAGCCATTATGTTGTAAGGGCACACAATTGGTTAATGTGCTACAAATAATGAATGTGTACAAGGTACTACCATATTTCTAGAGGATGGGGGAAAGAGGGTCAGTTTACAGCTAAATTTGAGTAAATTATTAATATGCAATGTGTATCAAATGGATATTGTTTTGTTGCTGGGTGTAAGAACATGATGAAGGCAAAATAGGGTGGGGGGTGGGGTTCCCACTGCGTACTTTTAGCATTTCTAGTGGGTGATCCTCTAGATCATGGATATCTCCATGTCTCTCTGAATATAGTGGCAGTGCAATACAGTTAGGAGGGTTTTCATTGTTCTATGAGGTGACACAACAATATCTAACAAAGTTCTGTTACAGGAGATTGCTTGTCAGAAAAGCCGAAAAGGTGCACATAACATGGAACCAGCATGCGACATACAGTAGATAAAGCCTTTTTGCCAGTTAGGATTGTCTACTTGACCCTGGATTTCGTGATAACTGGCTAATACACGACTTGGAACCACAAACATGGACCACTTGCTGCACTGGCATTTGTCAACATGATTATCAATCTTACTGCTTACAAAACAATCTAATTCTAATACAATCTTCAAAATGCATTTGATTTATTTGTAGATCCATGAGGAAGTAATGTGGCAAGGAAGCATTGGTTCACGAGCAAGTAATGTAGCAGACGAGTATCCACTTCGAAAAGAAGATTGGAACTCCATAGGCCTTTATTTGTCATAACTGGGACAACGAGAGCTGGATTTTCAGCGCCTCCTGGCAGCAGTCTCTCTCTGACAGTTGAAGTAGACAGCCGCCACAGGGAGGCCGAGGTCATTCTCCGCAGCAAACTGGCGGGTGTTGAAATGATCCCTGAAGGAAGGCACAGTTACAGTCTGCCTTCGCTTCTGCTTGAAGAGCACAAAAATGAACCTGTGGATGCCTATGTTCGGCTTTGGGCTCTCATAGCTTATAACTTCCCGTCCTGCAGTTGGAAAGTTGGATGGTTATTTATCAAAATGCAGAACATGGAATAGACCAATTCAAATCTGTTCGAAAGGACCTACCAAAAGAAGCATCTGTTGTCCCAGGTATATCAGTAACAATCCTGTAAGCGTGACATATATGACAAAATGGCTCCCATTAGAAGTCTTCAGAAAACAGTCTTCATATAAAGGCAATATGGAGATGTGCTGCTATCTAGCAACATATACTAATTTCTAGTTGATCAGTGGCCACCCAGCAGAAAGAAATGTGCAGAAGAAAGATTACCAGTGAAGGTGCTCCCTTAGATATGGATCACTTGGCCCTGGCACATCAGGGTCTGTCATAACCTGAAATATGAATAATTGTGGCCATTAGGAAGAAAAAACAAGTATATAATACTCAAGAGTTGGATATGGAGTTCCCGGATTGAATTAAATGCACTTACCAGTGTGAACAAGGATCGCAAGTCACCCCCTTGGACCTCTACTCGTGGTTTAGATACAACCGCTGATGGGTAGAGCTCATGGCCATTGAAGACAAGCTTGTTGGAGTTATAGGTCGTTACCATCTTCACACATGGGTTAAATGTATCAAGAACTTCTCCAATCACCCGCCCCACAATAAGAGGTTCCACAGACCTAGACATGGTTGGAAGGGGAGGGAGGTATTTTGGTCTTGCACGGTAAATGCTCTGTCTGGTTGTTGCGAAGCTAATATACTTCGATGTGCCTTGAGCTGCTTATTGGGCATTGCTAGAGTATGAGCATCTATTTATAGTGGCAAGAACGCTGCTTCTTCAAGTGTGAGACATGAGTAGTATGTGTGTTCTTTTTTAGTTGGGTATGCGTGGAAAGAACTGAAAAGGCCACACAGAGGATCTAACCACTTTTTCCAAGACAGCCAACCAAAGGCCTTGTTTCTTCTCGAACAGTTGCACACAGAATCTGTACAAGTAATACTTCATGTGTCTTCTTTTAAGTTCTAGGGACAATAACTATTTTTACAAGAATCATGAGGTATCAATGATGATAAGTACAAATGTGCACACTTGTTTTATCTTCATTTGTTGGTACATCTCTTCAGTTCTAATGTTTGGTATTGATATTAATATACTAGATAAAATAATAATATATTTGTCTTGATTGAAATGAAAAATTAATAATTAAAGCTGATGGTTTACCACTGTTGAGTTCTCTGAAAAGGTATTAAATCACTACCTCCGTGTTATTTCTTTTGGAAACATTAGACACCTTCATGCAAGTGGGACGCTGACTATCTTATGTTTGTACTCGACAGTTTTTTATTTTTTTATTTTTGCAAGAGTATCAGCAGATTGTGCTGCTTAGTTTTGCACATTGTTATTTTGTCATCTATCATTAGTATTTCCAAAATGTTATCAAAGGAACATTTTGCAAATTTGCAGTCACATTGCACTACATCTGTTTTTTTTTGGAGAGCACACCAAAAATACCTTAGTCACAAAAATACATCTAGATGCAATTGTTTGCAGCAAGGCAAGGAAGTAGGCCCTTGTGGAGAAAATGGAAAAGGAGGAATGATGCTTTTTCTAAACTATCAATTCATTTTTGCATACTTGATTTGATGTTTACAGAAATTTCTGGTCTGGCTTTCTGATATTCCGCTCTCTAAGTATTATTTTTGAGTTATCTAGTGGAGACAAACATGCGGCACTGCCCACGTGGAAGCCTCTTCACCCTCAAATGCTCGTCTTTGCAGCGTTGGTTGTTTAGGTAAGCCTCATTTAACTGTTTCTTTTTCTGTTAAGGAAAAGAAAAGTTGTTGTTGAGTTTAATTGCTGCTGGAATTAGAATCTTTCCTAAAACTGGCGATACCAACAGCATTACCATTATTAGCTGTTTATTCTCTTCTTTGGAGTAGTAAGGGAACACACCATGGAAGAGAATAAAGCAATGGAATGCTGTGCAGCCACCACTTCATTGTGTAGGGTGCTCTCTAGTGCCGAGATGTCATTTCAATGATAAAATTGCCAGTCATCTTGGTTGAGGCATTAAAATTGTATTTTTCTACATTTCCATAAGTAGTGGAGCCAAGTACAGCTTTATGTTACTATGTTCTGGTCTAGTGCCATCATGCCTGCTTGACATTTGTGCAGGGAGTAGTGGAGTCAAGTACAGCGTGTGAAAATTTTCCGCTCCGTTCTGATTCCATGTTGGTTTCTCGACACCTAGGCCTACCTCAAGTAGTGGAATCGAATAGCTATTCCAACCAGTGTAATTGTTTTCTCTCCATGAGCAGCATATTTTTTTGGTAGATGCATCATGACCACTGGTTCTGGTTAGTTGTTTTCCCACTTCTAATTATTTTCACTGAATTTCATGCTATTCTTCATCGAAAAAGGATTACTTGAAAAATGGCTATCATATACCCATTTGCATGGAAGGAAAAACAATACTGAGCACCTGCCAAAGTTCATAGAGACCTACGCCGTACAAGTTTTGTTTGGTATATATGCTGACAGACAGGACAGCAAGCAGAAGCACTTGGACAAGTTGCGATTGGAGATTGTGGAGTCCAAGTCGATGAAGAGAAGATGGTGCACAGAGAGTCCAAAACTCTAGGGAAAAGTAGGAGAATATTATAGGGAAAATAAATTTGGAAATCCAATTGTTTATTATTCTTGCAGGAAACCGAATGTACTACTCCCTTCATTCCACAATGCAGTGCGTGTTAGGATTTAATTAATCCTATTAATCCCTGCTTTTCCTAACCGAGGCGGTTGCCTCGCATCCCTTCGGTCGTACCCCTTCGGGGGTTATATATATGTGTGTAATCCCATCATCAATAATGAGAACGATTCACTTTTACATCTGTGCCAAGGCTCACTCGATTGTCTCTCGTTTCCCTTTCAACAGTGCGCTCGCGCTTCATGAGATTCAAGTTTGACCGTAAATTTAACCAACAAGACCGATTGCGGCGGGGTCAAAAATTATATCATTGAATTCATATTGAAAATACGAATTCACTGGTATAACTTTGCCCCTGCCGCAGTCGGTCTCGGGTAAATTTACGGTCAAACTTGAATATCGGGAAACGCGGGCGCACTACATTGTGGAATGGAGGGAGTATTAGGTAAGGTCTAACTAAGGAGCCTAATTGTGTTAGGAAAGGTCAAGAGCTTAAGCATCCACTTTATAAGGATGCGATGCATGTATCTTGTATTAAATCAGTGAAGAAGAAAGGTCTCCTCCATTTGCTATCTTGCAAATCCATGCTAACTAGCCCTAGTCTCGCCATACAGTGGATTTTTTTTCTCCAAAGGAGCCGAAGCTCTATATTAATCAAACACCAACACTACAAAAATCCCTAAAAGAAAAGGAAAATACAATCCATTCCTTGAGGAACCGTCCATCCTCTCCGTCGTGCACATTCCAATGGCACGCCAGTAACCGATCTCTATGGGGAAGTGCTGACTATGTTGATCCAAAAGGATCCATGGCTCGGAGAAGAAGGTGACACTGGGTCGATGATATCTAGATGTCCACCTAAATCGATGGAATATCCGTATCTATATCGTTGTTGCTGTAGTAGCACTGACCCGACGATGACACAACCAACTCCCCTTTTTGTCACAAAGATAAATGTAAACCTATCCACCTGATTTCGTCAGTAGATCCGATGGCGCACACACTGTCGAAGCGAGAGAAGACGGCGGAAGAGACCTTATTGAACACTAAGACCACCACCATTGGAAGGGCCGAAGCTGTGGATAACAAGGACCTACATGTCCTCTCAATCTCGTCGCCGATCCATCGACGCACATACCTACGGGGCTGGAGAAGAAGCCGAAGGAACCATTATTGAACACCGCCTTCCGAAAGACCAAATTGACGAACAAACAGAGACCTATCTAATGCCCCAAGACAGGAAACTACAACTCTCATTAGATCTTCATAATTGCGCTACACATATTAAGGTCATTAGATGTTCGCAAGTATACCTGCAGAAGTCACATGCATATATGATCCTGTAGATTTACATATATGTATGCCCACGAAAAGATAGGCATTATTTTTGAAAAAGACACCCAAAGGGATATTATAGTTGAAATTTATCAAGAAAAACAGTAGATGATGCAATGAAAAGACAACAAGATACAAACCAACAAGCAAAAAATAAAGTTACACAGAAGACCATAGTGGCCATCTTTTCCTTAGATTGTGCGACGCCCGCCGGAGCAGGAAAACTGCACTGCAACAACGTTCAAATGGACACCTACAAACGCCCTTGCCATGCTAGACTTTAAAGACCGCAATAGCTACTCATGGCTAGAAATCAGATCTGTTAAGTGTTGAAGTATTGTCGGTAGGGGCATCAACACACGGAACGTTGGCTTGCAATCCTTCACGACCATGCCACAGGGTTGGAGAAACCTGGTCATGCCGCAGAACAACTCAAAAGAAGATGTCGAAGTGGCCGCACTAAGATTAAGCCAACTGCTTGCCTTGATTAATACACTGACTGCCAAGATCTGAATAGAGGCAACAAATCTAGCAACACCGACTGTCTTGGTTGATGCGAAATTAGACGCCGTCGAGATAGGGAGAGGCTACACACACCTTATGCCAACGCGTCATCACTGGCCTTGTTGATGCGACGAAGGAAATAATAACTTACTAAAACTAGGGAAAACAGAAGGGGAGGGTCCTCACTCGGCTTGCCGTAGACAAACCGCGGAATGAAAGAGAGGAGGGAGATTGGGGCGGCAGTAATTATTGGCTTCCATGCAGATGGAGATGTTTTCTGTTTGCTGTCATAAACGTTACCCGACACCTTTTGGATTGCTTGAGCTAAAAGGAGCCGCCCATCAATCTTCCGTCCCTCACTCAACATGGAGAGTGGTAAGCAACACATGAATGCACATTGGTGGGAGGATCATTATGGGCCAACTTGGGGAGGCAAGGGGATACTCAGATGATGACAGCAGACTAGAGAGGGAGGATATCTTGTTCCACAGAATCTCCATGGGTCAATGTGTCACCTCTTGATTGAGTATGAGTCAGCACCCAAGCACTCAAGATATCAGCAACTGCCTGTGCCTTGGGTTGACAAAGGCCAGTGAGGCTAGTTCCGTGTGATTGTGAATTTGGTTCGTGGATGGGATGGTCAATGGCCAAGAGTCATCAAAGTATTTATTTTTTACCCCCACTTGACGGCAAGCCAAGCCAACGATCAGTGGAAATGTCAATATAATGTTCATCTCCTGTAGCAATTTATATGACTGAAAAATTACCATGGCATAGTCCTGTCGTTGTAGGTTCCCAAACTTGTAAAGAAACGTGCTTTTTTTCTTGACCGTATTTTTTTTACGATGGCAAAAGAGTTTTATTCTATATACATAGGGTTACGATCGAGAGGTAAAAGTTCCTGACAACAGACGAGATACTGTAGTTCACTGGGCACTGTCTTTTCTTTTTCACCAACAGTTGCTTAGCCTGAAAGGAGCATGTGGTCTACAGTTTGAAATATTCTTCTCAGTACCCACTTGCACAAGTTGCAGCCCAAGAACGCAAGGATGCGAGCAAAGGTCATGGAAGAGGGCAGTAGTAGTACGTGGTTACTACGCATGAATATGATCATGTGGTTTTGAAATTTATGATATCAACCGCGCGCACGCCTCTGAACTTACCACTGTTTTACGTCCACTGGGCTGAGCAATGACCAAGAGTCGTACATATATCACGACAATTGTGTGATAGCATCTCCATTATCCAACAACTTGCTACCCAACGTCCTTTTCTTCTTTCTTATAAAGGGACTACGCTGGCAAGAGCAGTCCTGAACAATTTTTCAGTTAAAGATAAACAAAATTCTGCACATGCTGAGGCTGAGCAAAGGGGGAAAAAAGGCCCAAAGCTAACAGCTAAAACCAACTATGCAAGCCACAGAGAAATGACAGCAAAGTTGATGTCCAATCCTGACCAAGTGCTTTGCGAGAAGCGTTGGGCCAAGTCATCAGCACATCTTTGTTGCGGGAAACCTTGGGGTAGTGGCGCTTCCACCAATTCCATAGGGGTGTCTAAAAAACAAAAACAAAATCCATAGGGCAGAGATAAGCACTGTCAACGAAAGTTCACAAACCCCGGTACAGCTGAGGTCTGAAGACATCCCAGAGAAGAGCCGGAACCAGCAGGCAAAACCTGCTGAATGGATGAACTATGTACAAGGATATATTCCGCAGATTCTGAGAGAGTACATAAGAGCAATTCAAACCGATCCTTAACAAGTTTTAGAGTAAGATTTCACTTTTCCTCCTCTGAACTATACTTTCCACCCCACCCCACGTCGCACCCACTCCGGCGCCCCCCTACTTGCCTCTCCACGCGCCACCGCCGATCCCCGTAACACCTGCCGCGCTCCTCTCCACCTCGATTTGATCGGTTCTCGTTGCCGGCAGGGCCTAAATCTGTAGATCTACGACCATCGACGCCGTCATCGGAATATACGAACTCAGTCGCCGGCGCCAACACGTTTTGGATGGATTCGACGGGGACCGAACCATGCACCCCCCTCGACTGCTCTGCACGACCTCTCGGTATGTCCTCCTCCTCTTGGCGCTCGCATGTCACACGTTGGCTGACTATCGGTACATCCACGTCCGACCGTCGGCCTGGCTCAACACTCGCCCAACAGGTCGACGGCTCGCCGTTGCCGGTCATCAAGTGTGACCACTACCCACGACACGTGTTCCGCGGGGTTTAAGCACGCGGAAACATCCCGGATGGGTGTCCTACAAGTGTGAAAAGGACGGAGTGAGTGCCATTTTGTACAAGTGTTCTTTGGATTCGTCGCAATTTGAAACTCATTGTTTGCTCAAATTTTTTTGTAGGACGGACGCAAGTTTTGGTATTGGAAAGAAGAGTACATTGATCTATTGATAGCGAGAAATTTGCTAGATATTCATGGGCTACTTGCTAGAGATGAGACTAGAGAGGACGCAATGTCCAAGTACGAGGAGGCGAAGAAGAAAAAAGTATACAAGTTCGAGAAGCCAATGGAGAAAAACAACAATATGGGCAATGAAGCCATAGGAAAAAGCATTGATAGGATTAGTAGGAGCAGCTAGGGAAGTTGCTTTTCTATTAAAGTGTGCAATTTTTCTTTTAAAATTGGTGAAGTACATGACCAAGATGTCGTTTAATCAAATAGTATAATAGTGAAGTTTATGTCAATGGCCAAAAAAGAAAAAAATTGGCAAAATAATATTTTTACTCCTCTAAGTTTAAGGGGTCGGTCAAAACCGCTTTTTTAGAGGAGCAAATATGATCCTCTAAATGATACTCGACCATATCTTCTTCTAAATTTGAGGGGATCAGTTAGAGATGCTCTAACCAACATGGAGCCTCAACCCATCCCGCAAGCATTCGGACATAGCTATTTGGACGCGGTTTGCCATACAACACAGTACCTCATTGGTCCGTGGACCTGTTCGTACGTTTGTTTTCCTGCAAACCAGAGGGGTTTTTCTAGCGCCCGGACCGCTTTCATGTACATATCTGACACCTCGGACCCACCCAAAAACCTTTCTTCTGCCCCTTCCGTGTGAAGCGCTTGTTGTGCATTCATGTCAGTCAGCGCTGCTACTCCCGTCGAAGTTGTTGGATTCTCCGAAGAGGAAAGGTGATGAGACATAGCAACATAGGTATTTCCCTTAGTTAAGAACTAAGGTTTATCGAACTAATAGGAGTCACCAAGCTAACAATATAAATATCACCTGCACACAAACACAATACAAATGCTTGCACCCAACTTGGAAAGGGGTTGTCAGGCCCCTTTGCTATTTATAATATTAAGAGCAAATAGATAGTGACAGTAGCAAAACGACAAAAGGTACAGGAAAATAAAATAGAAAATTTTGTTAGAGTTTTCTATTGATCGAGAATGGACCCATGGTCAAAGGTTCATTAGTGGCATCTATCCCGAAATCATACAATGGCATGAGCAAATTACTATTTGGAAATTGAAAGAATAGAGGCAATTTATAACTATGATCATTTATGGTGTAATCTCACATAGGCATTACGTCCGTGATAAGTAGACTGTTAATCCAACTGCATCTACTACTATTACTCTACCCCAAGACCACTATCCAACATCCATCTCAAATTATTTAGTTTGCAAGAAAAAGAGTAACGCAATAAGCAAGATGAAATTATGTAGACAAGAAGAAATCTAGCAATAAGATTAAACCCCGTCGTTTTATCCTTAGTGGCAACAATACAAAGATGTGTCTTGTCCCTTTCTGTCACTAGGATATAGAAATCATCGCAAGATTGAACCACTACCATGCACCAATCCCTCTGATGCACTACCCATTTATCTTGGCCGGAGAAGACAAATAAATCAGAAAGCATACATAGCTATTTAATTATGCAGCAAAGAAACTTCAAGATATTCAATATAAATCAATGAACAAATTGATTATAAATCCGCAATTCATCGGATTCCAATGGACACACCACAAGAATTACGTCGAATTGATCTCAGAAGAGAACATGGTATTGCAGATCCAAAAGAGAAGAGAGAAAGCCATCTAACTACTACTATAGACCCGTAGGTCCTAAAGGAACACTCATACACCATCTAAACGAACGATTGCCTACCCTGTTGAAACTTCTTATTGCACCTCCTTACCTTGCTTTCATTGACATTCTTGAATTTCAACTTGAGAGATGCCTCCATGCCACGTTCACTGAGTTAGCCCCCATGTACCTATCTTGTGTTGAGCTCCGTCCTTCCCGAGTCTTTCCCCCTTACTCCACCCCTTAAATCTCGGGACGAGATTTCTTGCAGCGGAGGAGAATTTTGATGCCCGGATAATTAAGCTACAGTAACCTCACCCTAATGATGCCATGTCATCACCTTTTTACTAAGCCAATTGTCACTTGATTAAAATTCAAGTCAATTTCAAAATCAAATAACAAGTCAAATTATTATTTCTTCAAAGTATAAAACTAAAATGTTAGAATTTTAGTATAGTTTCCCTTGATCATTTGTCATGTTGAATCCAACATGATTTGGCTCTCCGTTTAATCTCTAGTAAAATATAAAGTGGTCCAATTGCAACAAACATAACCTTTTCAAAATAAAACAAATATTTATGCAAAACTTTATGTGCCACTCCATAATATTGTGCTTGAATTTTGTGCCAAATTTTAAGTTAAACTAAATTCATTTGCTATAGCAATTAAATAGAAAACAGTGGTAGAAAAAAAAGGAAAAAGAGGAGGACCTAATCTACTGGACCCTCCTGGCCCTTCAAGTAAAACAGGCCCACCCACCCTCAGTTTCCCCTTCTTCCTGCTACAGGAAACAGAGGGGGTCATGGAGGCCATCCATGGCTCCCCGGCCAGGTGCTGGCCATCCACGGCCTCCCCCTCGCCTATTTATTCCCGGCGACCTTCCTCCCCACCGAACCCTAGATCTATACCTTCCCTTCCCTCGCGCCCCCTTCTCCTCTGTCATAGTCGCCATTGCCACCCAAGGGCGCTGCACCCGACGCCACCATCACCGGAGACCGCCGTCGTCGAGTTTCCCCGACTCCTCCCTGAGCTTGCTTTTGCTCAACTACAGGGCCCCAGTGAGGCCCCCTCCTTCGTTCTCCCCTCTGTTCCCCGCTTGAGACACCCGCTGCCTCCCCCGCTCGTTGGTCGTCACGTGCCGTTCGCCTCGCCAGCCCCGCCGTGCCAACCGCCCGACCACACGCGCCCGGCCTGCCTTGCGCCCCCGCTGCTCGTCTGCGCTTGCCCCGCTCGTTGCCCGCCGCCGACTGCTGCCGCTCCCCTGCCTGCGACCCACGCCCCTCCCATCACGCCCTTGCACGCGCCCGCTTGTGTGTGCTGGCCGCAAGCCCGCCTGCGCACGGCCTCGCCCCGCTCGCCTCTCTTGTTGCTGTCGCCTCCGCCTGCCAGCGCACCGTCGCCGACCACGTCTGCGCCTGCGCCCCTCGGTCCCGCTCAACCTCGCTGCTGTTGTCGCCCGCGCAACCCTCCCGTCGTCGTGCTGCTGCTGCTACGGCTGGCTACCGCCGGCCGTCGCGGTGCACGCCCATCGCCCCACTGTCCTGCGCCGGGGCCGCGCCGGAGGCCGTCGGGCCTCTCCCTTTGCTGCTTGCCCCACCCCTGCCACCGGTCGCCGCTACCCTACCACACTTGGCTCAGCCTTCCCCCGGGCGGCACCCGCACCGCACGCTCGGGTCTGCCCGCGGACGCGCCATTAGCCCGTCGCCCGCTAAGTCCCTTGGCCCACTAACCAGGAAGGCCCACACCCCTGCCTATTAAAAAGTTTTAAAAAGTATATACATAATTAATATAATTAATAATTAGTTAATTAACTTAATTAATTTATCTTAATTAGCCTAATCACCTACTTTAGTTAATTAAACTATTAGACTAAGACTAATTAGAGTATGACAGGGGCCCACACCGTGTTGACCAGTCAAATGTTGAGTGGTCAACTGGGACCCCCTGGCCCACCTGTCAACCCCTCGGTACACTTTTGTGTACCCTATGTTGGGTGCATCTAGCATTTTAGCTTTTTTCGAATTAAATTAAATTCCAGAATATTGTGAAAACTTTGAAAAGTCATAGAAAATTATCCGTAGCTCGGATGAAAATACTTTGTACATGAAAGTTGCTCAGAATGACGAGATGAATCCGAATACGCTCTCCGTTCATATGTCACATGCCCCTAGCATAGCGAACATGAAATCGTCCCCCTCCGTTTCATTTGTCGGAAAATGCCAAACTTCAGGAAAACTTTCCCAGATGTTATCTCCCTTCACCAGTATCGTGTAACACTGCGTTAGAACACCCCTAGCACTTCTTATTGTCTTGTCATGCATAATATTGCACTTGTTTGCACTGTATTTATCGTTTCTTCCCCCTCTTCTCTCCGGTAGACCACGAGACCGCTGCTGATGTCCCTATGATCGACAACATCGACGACGACCCTCCTCCCGTTTCAGTAGAGCTTCCAGGCAAGCCCCCCTTTGATCCATCCTGATATCATCCATTTCATTCTCTCTCTTGCTTGCATTAGATTTTGCTACTGTAATTGTTTGCTCCTATTCTGATGCATAGCCTACTTTTGTACCTGATGTTGTACCTTACCTGCTTATCCTAAACTGCTTAGTATAGGTTGGTTAGTGATCCATCAGTGACCCCCACCTTGTCCTTGTTGGCCCTGCTTCATCATCGATGACTCGAGCAACGTGATCGATGACCAGAGCCCGACACCTCACCTCACCTCACATCACACCCCCTTTATTGCTCGACTCTGCAAAGGAACTATCGAGTGCCAAGGGTGATACCTCATAACGTACTCCTGATGATAACTCTGTAGTGTAGCTATTCGGTCATGGTCATCAAGGGTGATTCCTCCTGCAACACTCTCGATATGACTCTGTCGTGCAACACCTCAAGTGTGAACCTCGAGGGTGATTCCTCCTATGTTCACCTTGATGATTACATCGAGTGGAATCCATCGAGGGTGATTCCTCAGGGTTTCCCCCTTGATGTTTGGACACACGGTTACCTTGACTTTACTTGAGACCTTTGTGGAAGTCGGGTGGGCCGAAGAGTACCCGCAAGATAATTATGTGGCACGACCGGGCATTCCGGGCCCTTGCCGTAAGTCCATGAGACGGGGCGATGGGGTCACATTATCATGAGTCTCTGCTCGTCTCCGCAAGCCCCTAATACACTAATGGTTTGGGTATTTGTCCTGAGTTGGCCTCTAGCCTTTACGCACTAACCACCATGCGAGAATAGTTATGGGCCTCGACGTCGTAGTATCAGCCAAAGCTTTGTCAAACTCCAGTTCAGCATTGCGGTACGGCCGGGCCGGCACCATCCTGTAGTGGTGGAGCCCGGATCCTCCCTGCATGCAATGACCCAGAGTGCAACGGGCGATGGGACCAAGACCTCGGAGTGCATAGGATGTAGACTGGCTGGGACCTCTCTACTGAGCCTAGGTAGGGCTGCGATGTGTTGATCTTCCGAGGCCAGGCATTGACTCAGAAAAGTGTGTCCGGCTAGAGCAATCAAGCGTGTTGGGTAATGTGGTGCACCCCTGCAGGGAAGATTACCTATTAATAGTCGTGTCCATGGTAACGGACGTTCATACTTGTATCCTGATCTATTACAACTAGAAATAGATACTTGAGATATGTGGCCCCGGGATTGCTTTCTCGCAGGGAGTCGAGGAAGATCTCTAGGCATTAATACTACAACATGTTTGTTAAAATATAAACTGCTATTCTATACTCTTCTAAATGTTGCAAGATGCTTGGAGCTGCTTGAAGATGCTAGTCTTTGATAGGCTAGGCCTTCTCCTCTATTATGGCATTATGTAGTTCAGTCCACTGATACAACCCTTCCATTTGATACCAATGCATACTTAGTATAGATCTGATGCTTGCGAGTACTTTGGATGAGTACTCATAGTTACTTTGCTACCCCTTTTCCCCCTTCTTTCTTCTTTTCGGTTGTTGCGACCAGATGGTGGATCCTTGGAGCCAGATGCCACCGCCGATGGATACTAACACATGGAGGCCGCCGAAGACCAGGAGTAGTTAGGAGGTCCCAGGTAGGAGGCCTTGCCTCTTCGATCGTGGCTGCTTTTGTGCTAGCCTTCTTAAGGCAGTCTTGTTTAACTTAGGTCTGTACTCAGATATTGTTGCTTCCACTAACTCTTGTGCATCGAGCTATGTATTCGAGCCCTCGAGGCCCCTGGCTTGTAATATAAAGCTTGTATTATTTCAATTTGTGTCTAGAGTTGTGTTGTGATATCTTCCCATGAGTCCCTGATCTTGATCGTAACATTTGCATGTATGATTAGTGTACATTCGAATCGGGGGAGTCACAAGTTGGTATCAGATCCGACTGCCTGTAGGATCCCCTTTTCCAACTCCTTGGCCAAAGTTGAGTCTAGTCTTTGAAAAACTATTTTACTAACATGGCTGTGTGGCTTACGGGCCCACGTCACCAGTGGGTGGTATTATGATCTTTTACTCCTCGTCTATACTTTGGGACTCTGACCTCTCTTCTATTCGGGTTAAAAGATTTTGTTAACTTTAACTCTAGGTTCTCATAAAGACTTTCTCCTGGAGAGCCCTTTCATTCCAGATGATGTCCTGCTTCACCCGAAGATTACGAAGAAGATACCCTTCACTATTTTCCCGAGACTTTTGTGCTCATCGCTTTTACACTTCACTACCTTCAATATATCCTTATGGATAACTTCTTACACTTGTCGTCCATACAATCACTCCCAGTTGCTCTTGTTATTACAAGATACATCGAATTATTCTCTGACTTGTGAGAATCCCCTGCGTCACTGCCCTGCGATTCTTTGCCACATAAATACATATACGGATAATTCCTCACACTTATAGAGGATTTGTTCATTCCTAGTTGATCAAGTGATTCACAAGATACTTTGAAATATTATCCGATCTTCCGATAATCCTCTCCAACTATTACTATGCAAAGTACTGCTCTGCAAATACTTGTCTGCTTGCATTATGGATACTTTCCATATGTCTGGCAATATTCAGTAGTATCCTTTGTCATCTTTATTTTGAACATTTAATTCGATATGTTTGTGACTGCTTGCAATCATCAATCACAGTTAGAATTCTTATCTTCGGCTCAGACGTCACCCTGGACATGAGCTAGTGTTCGACAAATCAAACCTTGATTGATTGTTGATCTATGTCTATTCAACTTACTTGTCTTTGATCAGAGCCTTTGCTTCTAATCCCCCGATTTGGAATTCGTAATTCCGTTACATTTGAGCTTTGAATTAGTCAGTTGTTTCTATAATCTGATCTCCTTGAATTCTTTCTTCTTCTGGGTGAGTACCGATACTCAGATCAAACCCTTGTGGACCACAAGGTCCTTTGTTGGATTTTATCCGACAACGTCCTTCATATTCAATCAGCTTGTGAGCCTTTCCTCGGATACATAATGCCTTTGGTATATTGTATCCTCTGCTTCCTCAACCATGGTCTACTTTCGAGCTTGAGTTACTTATTTCTAAAGTTTGTGGTATATGTTCCCAAGATGCCCCGATGGGTTGAATCTATGTCTTCCCTAAATCCGCGTGAACTTGAAAGTTATGTGGGTTATATCTAATGGCGTTTCTTTGGATAAATTTTCAGTTCTACAACTTCGTTGAACACAAGAAGTAAATGGAAGGTTATGCTTGATGAAGTGGGAGTCGACCTTGAGCCTTTGTGTTCATGTCCATGGACCCGATGTGGAACTTTTCGTGGAAGCTTCTTGTTATAATAATAATAATCCCCTTATGATAAGTTAATCTTGCATCTATGTTTGGTCGATACTGTTTCTTGGAAAAGTTAAAGTACTTGTCTTCTGCAGATCTTTTCATCTGTCCAACCTCTATCCAGTTCTACCTTCGAGTATTACCCTATGGTATCTCGAGAATATCACGAAACTACATAACTTATTATGAGTTCTTCATCAACTATTATTTCTCGCCGATTCCAATTTTCCACGGGTTCTGAGTTGTTAGACACTCGAGAACACCGATAACTGATTCGAGTCTACACTTTCCTTTCCATTGTTTTGTTTAACCTTTCTTGTAACCTAACATATCTGAGCAGTGATAATTCCCTGCTTATGCACCTTGGTGTATAAACTCTGTCAGTAAGACCTTGTTACTATTGTTGATGGAATTTCGGTATCCACCGATGGATGAGAACTTTGCCTATTGGTCCACCTCATCTTAATGAGCAGGAAAATGGTTCTCTTCGTCTCTCGCCCTTTGTACCGACGTGTTGCCGACAAAGCTAACAGTTTATGCCCTGACATGCCTTGCTATCAGTGCCCTTCCTACTTTGAACCCACATGGTGGGCCTATAACCTACAGTTCCACAAGATCGAAACCTTACTCTCCTATACATCCCTGTTTTCCAAATTTGTTCCTCGCACTTGCCTTTGTATGTAAATCACGAGCCACCTTCCTAGTGATCTATTCTGGTATCAGATGCAATACTTATTCCCATTGCTCTGAACCCCTTTCACCCTCTGTTTCAGGGGACGAACGATTGCCTACCCGGTTGAAGCTTCTTATTGCACCTCCTTACCTTGCTCTCAATGACTTCCTTGAATTTCAACTTGAGAGATGCCTCTATGCCACGTTCACTGAGTTAGCCCCCATGTACCTATCTTGTGTTGAGCTCTGTCCTTCCCGAGACTTTCCCCTTTACTTCACCCCTTAAATCTCGGGACGAGATTTCTTGTAGTGGAGGAGAATTGTGATGCCCGGATAATTAAGCTACAGTAACCTCGCCCTAATGATGCCATGTCATCACCTTTTTACTAAGCCAATTGTCACTTGATTAAAATTCGAGTCAAATTATTATTTCTTCAAACTATAAAACTAAAATGTTCGAATTTTAGTGTAATTTCCCCTGATCATTTGTCATGTCGAATCCAACATCATTTGGCTCTCCGATTAATCTCTAGTAAAATATAAAGTGGTCCAATTGCAACAAACGTAACCTATTCAAAATAAAAGAAATATTTATGTGTTTTCAATTGGCTCAAAACTTTATGTGCCACTCCATAATATTGTGCTTGAATTTTGTGCCAAATTTCAAGTTAAACTAAATTCATTTGCTATAGCAACTAAATAGAAAATAGTGGTAGAAAACAAAGGAAAAAGAGGAGGACCTAATCTACTGGACCCTCTTGGCCCTTCAAGCAAAACAGGCCCAACCCACCCTCAGTTTTCCCTTCCTCCTGCTACAGGAAGAGAGGGGATTGTGGAGGCCATCCGTGGCTCCCCGGCCAGGTGCCGCCCATCCACGGCCTCCCCCTCACCTATTTATCCCCGGCGACCTCCCTCCCCGCCGAACCCTAGATCCCTACCTTCCCTTCCCGCGCGCGCCCCCTTCCCCTCTGTCATCGTCGCCGTTGCCGCCCGAGGACGCCACACCTAATGCCACCGCCACCGTCGAGCTTCCCCGACTCCTCCCAAGCTTGCTTTTGCTCAACTAGAAGGCCCCGGTGAGGCCCCCTCCTCTGTGCCCCGCTCGAGACGCGCATAGCCCCCCTGCCCCGCTCGTTGGTCGTCGCCCGCCGTTCACCTCGCCAGCCCTGCCGTGCCAACCGCCCGACCGCACATGCCCGGCCTGCCTCGCGCCCCTTGCTGCTCATCTGCGCTTGTCCCGCTCGCCGCCCGCTGCTGACTGCTGCCACTCCCTTGCCTACGGCCCACGCCCCTCACATCGCTCCCTTGCGCGCGCCGCACGGCCTCGCCCAGCTCGCCTTTATCTTGTTGCTGCCGCCTCCGGCTGCCTGCACACCGCCGACGACCGCGCCTACGCCAGCGCCGCCCGGTCCCGCTTAACCTCACTGTTGTCGCCGGCCGCGCAACCCTCATGCCGCCTTACTGCTGTTGCTATGGCTGGCTACCGCCGGTCGCCGCGATGCACGCCCGTCACCCCACTGTCCTGCGCCCGGGGCCGCGCCTGGCTGCGCTGGAGGCCGCGTCGGGCCTTCCCCTTGCCACCGGCCGCCGGTGCCCTACCGCGCCGGGCTCAGCCTCTGTCCGAGTGGCACCCGCACCATGCGCCTGGGTCTGCCCCGCCGGCGCCCCATTAGCATGTCGCCTGCTAAGCCCCCCGGCCCCCTGACCAGGGGCCCACACCCCTGCCTATTAAAAAAAGTTTAAAAATATATATACATAATTAATATAATTAATTAATTAGTAAATTAACTTAATTAATTAATCTTAATTAGCCTAATAACCTAGTTTAGTTAATTAAACTATTAGACTAAGACTAATTAGAGTATGATAGGGGGCCCACCCCTTGTTGACCAGTCAAATGTTGACTGGTCAACTGGGAGCCCCTGGGTACACTTCTGTGTACCCTGTGCTGGGTGCATCTAGCATTTTAGCTTTTTTCGAGTTAAATTAAATTCCAGAATATTGCTAAAACTTTGAAAAATCATAGAAAATTATCCGTAGCTCGGATGAAAATACTTTGTACATGAAAGTTGCTCAGAATGACGAGACGAATCCGAATATGCTCTCCGTTCATCTGTCAAATGCCCCTAGCATAGCGAACATGCAACCGTCCCCCTCCGTTTCATCTGTCCGAAAATGCCAAACTTCAGGAAAACTTTCCTGGATGTTATCCCCCTTCGCCGGTATCGTGTAACATTACGTTAGAACACCCCTAGCACTGCTTATCGTCTTGTCATGCATAATATTACACTTGTTTGCACTGTATTTATTGTTTCTTCCCCCTCTTCTCTCCGGTAGACCCCGAGACCACTCTGATACCCCTATGATCGACGACATCAACTACGATCCTCCTTCTGTTTCAGCAGAGCTTCCAAGCAAGCCCCCCCCCCTTTGATCATCCCGATATCGCCCATTCCATTCTCTCTCTTGCTTGCATTAGATTTTGCTATTGTAATTGTTTGCTCCTATTCTGATGCATAGCCTATTTTTGTACCTACTGTTGTACCTTACCCGCTTATCCTAAACTTCTTAGTGTAGGTTGGTTGGTGATCCATCAGTGACCCCAACCATGTCCTTGTTGGCCCTGCTTCATCATCTACGACTCGAGCAACATGATCGATGACCAGAGCCCGACACCTCACATCACATCACACCCCCTTTGTTGCTCGACTCTGCAGAGAAACTATCGAGTGCCGAGGGTGATACCTCGTAATGCACTCCTGATGATAACTTTGTAGTGTAGCTATTTGGTCGTGGTCATCGAGGGTGATTCCTCCTGCACCATTCCTGATACGACTCTGTTGTGCAACACCTCAAGTGTGAACCTCGAGGGTGATTCCTCCTACGTTCACCTTGATGATTACAACGAGTGGAATCCACCAAGGGTGATTCCTCGGGGTTTCCCCCTTGATGTTTGGACACACGGTTGCCTTGACTTTACTTGAGACCTTTGTGGAAGTCGGGCGGGCCCGGAGAGCACCCGCAAGATAATTACGTGGCATGGCCGGGCATTCTGGGCCCTTGCCGTAAGTCCACGATATGTGGCGACTGGGTCACATTATGGTGAGTCTCTGCTCGTCTTCGCAAGCCCCTAATACACTAATGGCTTGGGTATTTGTTCTGAGTTGGCCTCTGGCCTTTACGCACTAACCACCACGTGAGAATAGTTATGGGCCTCGACGTTGTAGTATCAGCTGAAGCTTTGTCAGATGTCCAGTTCAGCATTGCGGCATGGCTGGGCCGGCACCATCCTATAGTGGTGGAGCCTGGATCCACCCTGCACGCAACGACCCGGAGTGCAACAGGTGATGGGCCCAAGACCTGTAGACTGGCGGGGACCTCTGTGCTGAGCCTAGGTAGGGCTGCAACATGTTGATCTTCCGAGGCCGGACATTGACTCAGAAAAGTGTGTCCGGCCATAGTAATCAACCGTGTTGGGTAACGTGGTGCACCCTGCAGGGAAGATTATCTATTAATAGTCGTGTCCACGGTAACAGACGTTTAGACTTGTATCTTGGTTTATTACAACTAGAGATGGATACTTGAGATATGTGGCCCTGGGATTGCTTTCTCGCAGGGAGTTGAGGAAGGATCTCTGGGCATTGATACTACAACATGTTTGTTAAAATATAAACTACTATTCTATACTCTTCTGAATGCTGCAAGATGCTTGGAGCTGCTTGAAGATGCTAGTGTTCGATTGGCTAGGCCTTCCCCTCTATTCTGCCATTCTGTAGTTTAGTCCACAGCTACAACCCTTCCATTTGATACCAATGCATACTTAGTATAGATCTGATGCTTGCGAGTACTTTGGATGAGTACTCACGGTTGCTTTGCTACCCCTTTTCCCCCTTCTTTATTCATTCTGGTTGTTGCGACCAGATGGTGGATCCCTGGAGCCGGATGCCACCGCCGATGGATACTAACACATGGAGGCCGCCGAAAACCATGAGTAGTTAGGAGGTCCCAGGCAGGAGGCCTTGCCTCTTTGATCGTGGTTGCTTTTGTGCTAGCCTTCTTAAGGCATTCTTGTTTAACTTAGGTCTGTACTCAGATATTGTTGCTTCCTATGAGTCTTGTGTATCGAGCTATGTACTCGAGCCCTCGAGGCCCCTCACTTGTAATATAAAGCTTGTATTACTTTAGTTTGTGTCTAGAGTTATGTTGTGATATCTTCCCGTGAGTCCCTGATCTTGATCGTACACATTTGCGTGTATGATTAGTGTACGTTCGAATCGGGGGCGTCATGGGTTTCCCCCTCTGACAGAACTCTAGAACAGGGCTCCAGATGGGATTGCTTCGGAACAAACACTAATATAGCAAGGTGCTATACAAACGGTTTTTAACCCCTTTCCGTGATGGCGTTTCGAACCGTCGCCAAGTGAGTGACTGCAATAGGGGGGTCCTTCCCACACGACCTAGAAACCATCGGGGATATGCCTTCATGGCACACACGCTCGGCAAAATGAGGTCGTGCGCGACTGACGAGCATTCAAATACGTTTATACATACATTTGTGCTAAAAAATACAATTATACAGGCCAAATCGCTTCCGATCGTAAGTACATCCCACACAGTTAGTTCCCGCTAAACGTTTACGTTCGTATGTACATTCCACATAGTCAATACAAGGAATACGTTTCCGTTAGTATGTACATCTCACACAGTTAATCCAAGAAGTACGTTTCGGTTTGTATATACATCCACACAGTCACTCCAAGGAAAACGTTTCCGTTCGCGGGTACATCACACACAATTTTCCCCATTAAATCATTTGTGATAGTGTTGCCATTGCACATGTATTAACAATTTTATTGTTTGCGTTATTGAATGCATCACACAAAGTGCATAGAAGAAACTGTGTGGCAAAGGCTGTCCATCACACACACCTTTTAAGTAGTAAACGTTTGTGCAAGGTGGCGTAACGCAAACAGTTTTCAAGAGGATGACGTGTGTGATTGTTCATTCATCCAACACGGTTTATTCCTAGAAACTGTGTGCGTTGCCTGAGGTCATCGCCCACGGTGTTTTCTCAATAACCGTTTGTGATAGAAAAACCCAACTAGCGGGCTAATTGGCCATTAGCAGGCTAATTGCCCTATTATTAATAATCCATTTATTAATCTAATTGACATTTCATATTAAGCACACAATATATTTCATTTCCATATTAAGGAAGCAGGATTTCATAATTGAAATACATCAGAGTACAACATCATATAACTTCAGCACCCAGCTACCCCAGTACACAACTGCATCAGCACCAAGTTTCACATGCAACATCTATAACATTTTGGAATTAGCATCATAGATGGTACATAGATAGATGAATCACATCTAGAAAACAACTAAAGCGGAAGGCGAATATTGATCCTTAATTGATGTTAAAGGTCTTTGCAACTTTAGGCCAGTGCATGTGGATGATTGATGCGTCTCCAACGTATCTATAATTTTTGATGTATTCATGCCATGTTTAGTTTTGGTATGATTTGGTAGAAATAACCCGGACTGACGCTGTTTTCAGCAGAACTACCGTGGTGTTATTTTTTGTCCAGAAATAAAAGTTCTCAGAATGCGCTAAAAATCAACAGAGATTTTTTTTTGGAAAATATAAGAAATATTGGAACGAAAAGTTATCGGAGGGGAGTTCCGTTGTTCCCATGAGGATGGAGGGCGCCCCCACCCCCTGGGGCGTGCCCCTATGCCTCATGGACTCTCCATGGGGCCCCCTGACTTGTTCTCGACGCCAACCTCTCCTATAAATCCCCAAACCTCCAGAAAATAACCTAGATCGGGAGTTCCGCCGCCGCAAGCCTCTATAGCCACCAAAAACCAATCGGGACCCTGTTCCGGCACCTTGCCGGAGGGGGGAATCATCACCGGTGGCCATCTTCATCATCCTGGCGCTCTCCATGATGAGGAGGGAGTAGTTCACCCTCGGGGCTGAGGGTATGTACCAGTAGCTATGTGTTTGAGATCTCTCTCTCTCTCTCTCTCTCGTGTTCTTGATTTGGCACGATCTTGATGTACCGCGGGCTTTGCTATTATAGTTGAATCTTATGATGCTTCTCCCCCTCTAGTCTCTTGTAATGGATTGAGTTTTCCCTCTGAAGTTATCTTATCGGATTGACTCTTTAAGGATTTGAGAACACTTGATGTATGTCTTGCATGGGATACCCATGGTGACAATGGGGTATTCTATTGATTCACTTGACGTATGTTTTGGTGATCAACTTGCGGGTTCCGTGACCTTGGGAATCTATGCATAGGGGTTGGCACATGTTTTCGTCTTGACTCTCCGGTAGAAACTTTGGGGCACTCTTTGAAGTTCTTTGTGTTGGTTGAATAGATGAATCTGAGATTGTGTGATGCATATCGTATAATCATACCCACGGATACTTGAGATGACATTGGAGTATCTAGGTGACATTAGGGTTTTGGTTGATTTGTGTCTTAAGGTGTTATTTTACTATGAACTCTAGGGTTGTTTGTGACACTTATAGGAATAGCCCAATGGATTGATCGGAAAGAATAACTTTGAGGTGGTTCCGTACCCTACCATAATCTCTTTGTTTGTTCTCTGCTATTAGTGACTTTGGAGTGACTCTATGTTGCATGTTGAGGGATAGTTATATGATCTAATTATGTTATTATTATTGACAGAACTTGCACTAGTGAAAGTATGAACCCCATGCCTTGTTTCGAAGCATTGCAATACCGTTTGTGCTCACTTTTATCATTAGTTACCTTGCTGTTTTTATATTTTTAGATTACAAAAACCTATATCTACCATCTATATTGCACTTGTATCACCATCTCATCGCCGAACTAGTGCACCTATACAATTTAGCATTGTATTGGGTGTGTTGGGGACACAAGAGACTCTTTGTTATTTGGTTGCAGGGTTGTTCGAGAGAGACCATCTTCATCCTACGCCTCCCACAGATTGATAAACCTTAGGTCATCCACTTGAGGGAAATTTGCTATTGTCCTACAAACCTCTGTACTTGGAGGCCCAACAACGTCTACAAGAAGAAGGTTGTGTAGTAGACATCAATGATTGACCTGTTGGGGAACGTTGCAGAAAATTAAAAATTTTCCTACGGTTTCACCAACATCCATCTATGAGTTCATCTAGCAACGAGTCATGGGAGAGTGATTGCATCTACATACCACTTGTAGATCGCGTGCGGAAGCGTTCAATGGAACGGGGTTGATGGAGTCATACTCGCCGTGATTCAGATCACCGATGACCTAGTGCCGAACGGACATCACCTCCACGTTCAACACACGTACAGAGCGGATGACATCTCCTCCTTCTTGATCCAGCAAGGGGGAAGGAGAGGTTGATGAAGATCCAGCAGCACGACGGCATGGTGGTGGATGCAGCAGAACTCCGGTAGGGCTTCGCTAAGCAACTACGGGAGGAGGAGGAGGTGTTGCAGGGAGGAGGGAGGCGCCAGGGCTTATGGGTGCGGCCACCCCTCTCTCCCCTCCCTTTATATAGGCGCATGAGAGGGGGGAGGGCGCAGCCTTGCCCCTTCCTCCAAGGAAGGGGTGCGGCCAAGAGGGGGGGGGAGGAGTCCATCCTCCCCAAGGCACCTCGGAGGTGCCTTCCCCTCTTTGGACTCTCCCCTCTCCAAGTCTTCTTGGCTCATGGGCCTCTTGGGGCTGGTGCCCTTGGCCCATATAGGCCAAGGCGCACCCCCTACAGCCCATGTGGCCCCCGGGGCAGGTGGACCCCCCCGGTGGACCCCCGGACCCCTTTCGGCACTCCCGGTACAATACCGATAAAGTGCGAAACTTTTCCGGCGACCAAAATAAGACTTCCTATATATAAATCTTTACCTCCGGACCATTCCGGAACTCCTCGTGATGTCCGGGATCTCATCCGAGACTCTGAACAACATTCGGTATGCTGCATACTCATATTCATACAACCCTAGCGTCACCGAACCTTAAGTGTGTAGACCCTACGGGTTCGGGAGACACGTAGACATGACCGAGACGGCTCTCGGGCAATAACCAACAGCGGGATCTGGATACCCATGTTGGCTCCCACATGCTCCTCGATGATGTCATCGGATGAACCACGATGTCGAGGATTCGATCAAACCCCGTATACAATTTCCTTTGTCAATCGGTATGTTACATGCCCAAGACTCGATCGTCGGTATCCCAATACCTCGTTCAGTCTTGTTACCGGCAAGTCACTTTAATCGTACCGTAATGCATGATCCCGTGACCAAACACTTGGTCACTTTGAGCTCATTATGATGATGCATTACCGAGTGGTCCCAGAGATACCTCTCCGTCATACGGAGTGACAAATCCCAGTCTCGATCCGTGTCAACCCAACAGACACTTTCGGAGACACCTGTAGTGCACCTTTATAGTCATCGAGTTATGTTTTTACGTTTGGTACACCCAAAGCACTCTTACAGTATCCGGGAGTTACACGATATCATGGTCTAAGGAAGAGATACTTGACATTGAAAAAGCTCTAGCAAAACGAACTACATGATCTTGTGCTATGCTTAAGATTGGGTCTTGTCCATCACATCATTCTCCTAATGATGTGATCCCGTTGTCAATGACATCTAATGTCCATAGTCAGGAAACCATGACTATCTGTTGACCAACGAGCTAGTCAACTAGAGGCTCACTAGGGATATCCTATGGTCTATGTATTCACACATGTATTACGATTTCCGGATAATACAATTATAGCATGAATAAAAGACAATTATCATGAACAAGGAAATATAATAATAATGCTTTTATTATTGCCTCTAGGGCATATTTCCAACAGTCTCCCACTTGCACTAGAGTCAATAATCTAGTTACATTGTGATGAATCGAACACCCATAGAGTTCTGGTGCTGATCATGTTTTGCTCGCGAGAGAGGTTTAGTCAACGGATCTGCGACATTCAGATCCGTATGTACTTTGCAAATATCTATGTCTCCATCTTGAACATTTTCACGGATGGAGTTGAAACGACGCTTGATGTGCCTGGTCTTCTTGTGAAACCTGGGCTCCTTGGCAAGGGCAATAGCTCCAGTGTTGTCACAGAAGAGTTTGATCGGCCCCGACGCATTGGGTATGACTCCTAGGTCGGTGATGAACTCCTTCACCCAAATTGCTTCATGCGCTGCCTCCGAGGCTGCCATGTACTCCGCTTCACATGTAGATCCCGCCACGACGCTCTGCTTGCAGCTGCACCAGCTTACTGCTCCACCATTCAACATATACACGTATCCGGTTTGTGACTTAGAGTCATCCAGATCTGTGTCGAAGCTAGCGTCGACGTAACCCTTTACGACGAGCTCTTCGTCACCTCCATAAACGAGAAACATGTCCTTCGTCCTTTTCAGGTACTTTAGGATATTCTTGACCGCTGTCCAGTGTTCCTTGCCGGGATTACTTTGGTATCTTCCTACCAAACTTACGGCAAGGTTTACATCAGGTCTGGTACACAGCATGGCATACATAATAGATCCTATGGCTGAGGCATAGGGGATGACGCTCATCTCTTCTTTATCTTTTGTCGTGGTCGGGCATTGAGCCGAGCTCAATCTCACACCTTGCAATACAGGCAAGAACCCCTTCTTGGACTGATCCATTTTGAACTTCTTCAAAATCTTATCAAGGTATGTGCTTTGTGAAAGACCTATGAGGCGTCTCGATCTATCTCTATAGATCTTGATGCCTAATATATAAGCAGCTTCTCCAAGGTCCTTCATTGAAAAACACTTATTCAAGTAGGCCTTAATGCTGTCCAAGAATTCTATATCATTTCCCATCAAAAGTATGTCATCTACATATAATATGAGAAATGCTACAGAGCTCCCACTCACTTTCTTGTAAACGCAGGCTTCTCCATAAGTCTGCATAAACCCAAACGCTTTGATCATTTCATCAAAGCGAATGTTCCAACTCCGAGATGCTTGCACCAGCCCATAAATGGATCGCTGGAGCTTGCATACTTTGTTAGCATTCTTAGGATCGACAAAACCCTCCGGCTACATCATATACAGTTCTTCCTTAAGATGCCCGTTAAGGAATGCCGTTTTGACGTCCATCTGCCATATCTCATAATCATAGTATGCGGCAATTGCTAACATGATTCGGACGGACTTAAGCTTCGCTACGGGAGAGAAAGTCTCATCATAGTCAATCCCTTGAACTTGCCGATAACCCTTAGCGACAAGTCGAGCTTTATAGATGGTGACATTACCATCCGCGTCCGTCTTCTTCTTAAAGATCCATTTGTTTTCTATCGCTCGCCGATCATCGGGCAAGTCAGTCAAAGTCCATACTTTGTTTTCATACATGGATTCTATCTCGGATTTCATGGCTTCTAGCCATTTGTTGGAATCTGGGCCCGCCATCGCTTCTTCATAGTTCGAAGGTTCACCGTTGTCTAACAACATGATTTCCAGGACAGGGTTGCCGTACCACTCTGGTGCGGAACGTGTCCTTGTGGACCTACGAAGTTCAGTAGCAACTTGATCCAAAGTACCTTGATCATCATCATTATTTTCCTCTTCAGTTGGTGTAGGCATCACAGGAACATTTTCCTGAGCTGCACTACCATCCTGTTCAAGAGGTAGTACTTCATCGAGTTCTACTTTCCTCCCACTTACTTCTTTCGAGAGAAACTCCTTTTCCAGAAAGGATCCGTTCTTGGCAACAAAGATCTTGCCCTCGGATCTTAAGTAGAAGGTATACCCAATGGTTTCCTTGGGGTATCCTATGAAGACGCATTTTTCCGACTTGGGTTCGAGCTTTTCATGTTGAAGTTTCTTGACATAAGCATCGCATCCCCAAACTTTTAGAAACGACAGCTTAGGTTTCTTCCCAAACCATAATTCATACGGTGTCGTCTCAACGGATTTAGATGGTGCCCTATTTAAAGTGAATGTAGCTGTCTCTAGAGCGTATCCCCAAAATGATAGCGGTAAATCGGTAAGAGACATCATAGATCGCACCATATCCAATAGAGTGCGATTACGATGTTCGGACACACCGTTTCGCTGAGGTGTTCCAGGCGGCGTGAGTTGTGAAACGATTCCACATTTCCTTAAGTGTGTACCAAATTCATGACTTAAATATTCTCCTCCACGATCCGATTGTAAGAATTTTATCCTTCGGTCACGTTGATTCTCTACTTCATTCTGAAATTCCTTGAACTTTTCAAAGGTCTCAGACTTGTGTTTCATCAAGTAGACATACCCATATCTACTCAAGTCATCTGTGAGAGTGAGAACATAACGATATCCTCCGCGAGCCTCAACACTCATTGGACCGCACACATCGGTATGTATGATTTCCAACAAGTTGGTTGCTCGCTCCATTGTTCCGGAGAACGGAGTCTTGGTCATTTTGCCCATGAGGCATGGTTCGCATGTGTCAAATGATTCATAATCGAGAGACTCTAAAAGTCCATCAGCATGGAGCTTCTTCATGCGCTTGACACCAATGTGACCAAGGCGGCAGTGCCATAAGTATGTGGGACTATCGTTATCAACTTTACATCTTTTGGTATTCACGCTATGAATATGTGTAACACTACGTTCGAGATTCATTAAGAATAAACCATTGACCATCGGGGCATGACCATAAAACATATCTCTCATATAAATAGAACAACCATTATTCTCGGATTTAAATGAGTAGCCATCTCGTATTAAACGAGATCCAGATACAATGTTCATGCTCAAACTTGGAACTAAATAACAATTATTGAGGTTCAAAACTAATCCCGTAGGTAAATGTAGAGGTAGCGTGCCGACGGCGATCACATCAACCTTGGAACCATTCCCGACGCGCATCGTCACCTCGTCCTTCGCCAGTCTCCGCTTATTTTGCAGCTCCTGCTGTGAGTTACAAATATGAGCAACGGCACCGGTATCAAATACCCAGGAGTTACTACGAGTACTGGTAAGGTACACATCAATTACATGTATATCAAATATACCTTTAGTGTTGCTGGCCTTCTGATCCGCTAAGTATTTGGGGCAGTTCCGCTTCCAGTGACCCTTCCCCTTGCAATAAAAGCACTCAGTCTCAGGCTTGGGTCCATTCTTTGACTTCTTCCCGGTAACTGGCTTACCAGGCGCGGCAACCTCCTTGCCGTCCTTCTTGAAGTTCTTCTTACCCTTGCCCTTCTTGAACTTAGTGGTCTTATTGACCATCAACACTTGATGTTCTTTCTTGATTTCAACCTCTGCTGACTTCAGCATAGAAAATACTTCAGGAATGGTCTTTACCATCCCCTGCATATTGTAGTTCATCACAAAGCTCTTGTAGCTTGGTGGGAGCGACTGAAGGATTCTGTCAATGACCGCCTCATCAGGGAGGTTAATATTCAGCTGGGTCATACGGTTGTGCAACCCAGACATCTTGAGTATGTGCTCACTGACAGAACTATTTTCCTCCATCTTACAACTATAGAACTTGTCGGAGATGTCATATCTCTCGACCCGGGCGTGAGCTTGGAAAACTAGTTTCAGCTCCTCGAACATCTCATATGCTCCGTGTTGCTCAAAACGCTTTTGGAGCCCCGATTCTAAGCTGTAAAGCATGCCGCATTGAACGAGGGAGTAATCATCAGCACGTGTCTGCCAAATGTTCAAATCGTCTTGCAGTGCTGGGAGAGCAAGTGGGTCACCTAACGGTGCTTCAAGGACATATGCTTTCTTGGCAGCTATGAGGATGATCCTAAGGTTCCGGACCCAGTCTGTATAGTTGCTGCCATCATCTTTCAGCTTGGTTTTCTCTAGGAACGCGTTGAAGTTCATGTTGACATGAGCGTTGGCCATTTGATCTACAAGACATATTTGCAAAGATTTTAGACTAAGTTCATGATAATTAAGTTCATCTAATCAAATTATTTAATGAACTCCCACTCAGATTTGACATCCCCTTAGTCATCTAAGTGTTACACGATCCGAGTCGACTAGGCCGTGTCCGATCATCACGTGAGACGGACTAGTCATCGTCGGTGAACATTCTCATGTTGATCGTATCTTCCATACGACTCGTGTTCGACCTTTCGGTCTCCGTGTTCCGAGGCCATGTCTGTACATGCTAGGCTCGTCAAGTTAACCCTAAGTGTTTTGCATGTGTAAAACTGTCTTACACCCGTTGTATGTGAACGTAAGGATCTATCACACCCGATCATCACGTGGTGCTTCGAAACGACGAACTTTAGCAACGGTGCACAGTTAGGGGAGAACACTTCTTGAAATTGTTGTAAGGGATCATCTTATTTACTACCGTCGTTCTAAGTAAACAAGATGCATAAAACATAATAAACATCACATGCAATTATATAAAGTAGTGACATGATATGGCCAATATCATATAGCTCCTTTGATCTTCATCTTCGGGGCTCCATGATCATCTTGTCACCGGCATGACACCATGATCTCCATCATCATGATCTCCATCATCGTGTCTTCATGAAGTTGTCACGCCAACGACTAATTCTACTTCTATGACTAACGCGTTTAGTAATAAAGTAAAGTAGTTTACATGGCGTTCTTCAATGACACGCAGGTCATACAAAAAATAAAGACAACTCCTATGGCTCCTGCCGGTTGTCATACTCATCGACATGCAAGTCGTGATTCCTATTACAAGAACATGATCTCATACATCACAATATATCATTCATCATTCATCACAACTTCTGGCCATATCACATCACATGACAATTGCTGCAAAAACAAGTTAGACGTCCTCTAATTGTTGTTGCATCTTTTACGTGGCTGCAATTGGGTTCTAGCAAGAATGTTTTCTTACCTACGAATAACCACAACGTGATTTTGTCAACTTCTATTTACCCTTCATAAGGACCCTTTTCATCGAATCCGCTCCAACTAAAGTGGGAGAGACAGACACCCGCCAGCCACCTTATGCAACTAGTGCATGTTAGTCGATGGAACCGGTCTCACGTAAGCGTACGTGTAAGGTTGGTCCGGGCCGCTTCATCCCACAATACTGCTGAAGCAAGATAAGACTAGTAGCGGCAAGCAAGTTGACAAGATCTACGCCCACAACAAAATTGTGTTCTACTCGTGCAATAGAGAACTACGCATAGACCTAGCTCATGATGCCACTGTTGGGGAACGTTGCAGAAAATTAAAAATTTCCTACGGTTTCACCAAGATCCATCTATGAGTTCATCTAGCAACGAGTCATGGGAGAGTGATTGCATCTACATACCACTTGTAGATCGCGTGCGGAAGCGTTCAATGGAACGGGGTTGATGGAGTCGTACTCGCCGTGATTCAGATCACCGATGACCTAGTGCCGAACGGACAGCACCTCCGCGTTCAACACACGTACGGAGCGGATGACGTCTCCTCCTTCTTGATCCAGCAAGGGGGAAGGAGAGGTTGATGAAGATCCAGCAGCACGACGGCGTGGTGGTGGATGCAGCAGAACTCCGGCAGGGCTTCGCTAAGCAACTACGGGAGGAGGAGGAGGTGTTGCAGGGAGGAGGGAGGCGCCAGGGCTTATGGGTGCGGCCACCCCTCCCTCCCCTCCCTTTATATAGGCACATGAGAGGGGGGAGGGCGCAGCCTTGCCCCTTCCTCCAAGGAAGGGGTGCGGCCAAGAGGGGGGGGAGGAGTCCATCCTCCCCAAGGCACCTCGGAGGTGCCTTCCCCTCTTTGGACTCTCCCCTCTCCAAGTCTTCTTGGCGCATGGGCCTCTTGGGGCTGGTGCCCTTGGCCCATATAGGCCAAGGCGCACCCCCTACAGCCCATGTGGCCCCCCGGGGCAGGTGGACCCCCCCGGTGGACCCCCGGACCCCTTTCGGCACTCCCGGTACAATACCGATAAAGTGCGAAACTTTTCCGGCGACCAAAATAAGACTTCCTATATATAAATCTTTACCTCCGGACCATTCCGGAACTCCTCGTGATGTCCGGGATCTCATCCGGGACTCCGAACAACATTCGGTATGCTGCATACTCATATTCATACAACCCTAGCGTCACCGAACCTTAAGTGTGTAGACCCTACGGGTTCGGGAGACACGTAGACATGACCGAGACGGCTCTCGGGCAATAACCAACAGCGGGATCTGGATACCCATGTTGGCTCCCACATGCTCCTCGATGATGTCATCGGATGAACCACGATGTCGAGGATTCGATCAAACCCCGTATACAATTCCCTTTGTCAATCGGTACGTTACATGCCCAAGACTCGATCGTTGGTATCCCAATACCTCGTTCAGTCTTGTTACCGGCAAGTCACTTTACTTGTACCGTAATGCATGATCCCGTGACCAAACACTTGGTCACTTTGAGCTCATTATGATGATGCATTACCGAGTGGGCCCAGAGATACCTCTCCGTCATACGGAGTGACAAATCCCAGTCTCGATCCGTGTCAACCCAACAGACACTTTCGGAGACACCTGTAGTGCACCTTTATAGTCACCCAGTTATGTTGTGACGTTTGGTACACCCAAAGCACTCTTACGGTATCCGGGAGTTACACGATCTCATGGTCTAAGGAAGAGATACTTGACATTGAAAAAGCTCTAGCAAAACGAACTACACGATCTTGTGCTATGCTTAAGATTGGGTCTTGTCCATCACATCATTCTCCTAATGATGTGATCCCGTTGTCAATGACATCTAATGTCCATAGTCAGGAAACCATGACTATCTGTTGACCAATGAGCTAGTCAACTAGAGGCTCACTAGGGACATGCTATGGTCTATGTATTCACACATGTATTACGATTTCCGGATAATACAATTATAGCAGGAATAAAAGACAATTATCATGAATAAGGAAATATAATAATAATGATTTTATTATTGCCTCTAGGGCATATTTCCAACATGACCGTCCATCCTTCGTCCTCTTCAGGAACACTTCAATATTGAACCGTGGGTGTTGCATGAAAACCTTCCTCGCCTCCTGACCATACAGGTGATTTGCGAGGTAATCATCAGTGAACTGCTTTGGAAAGGCCTAAAAACAAGGATGTGCATAAATATCTTCTCTATATTGGAAATGGGGCAAAGGGATAAAAAAGGCAAGGTATAATAGTTAGTATCATCTTGTAGTGAACTGATGTCTTCTTCATTGTGCAGACAAAGATCTTGTTGTTTTTTGTCGCTAATTTCTTTATCCTAACAATCTTTCTGAGTTTCTTGACTTGACTGATATTCATGGACAACTCATTTCCCCATATGCAAAAAGGGTCGAACAGTGGGTCAAAACCTCTGACAGCAGGACCTACATGTGCAATACCAAATTGTTAAAAACCTAAATATTAGAATGGTTCCTGGAATTGCACAATAATGTGCTATTAGACAAAGGACCATGCATGTGCAAACCTCCATTGTAAATCTCAGTGCTTCCCATTGTTTCCCTGCAACACATATAAGGTAGTTAGTCATCAGGTTAAGTGAGGGTTCGCATGCTATCAGTAAAATATGTTGATGAAAAATAAGCACATTGCAGATTCATCATATTAATTCAAGCCACATGGGAAAACCATTTATCAAAACCAAGCATCATTAAGAACAAGGAAATATAGCGGTTGTATATGTTTCGCATGTATTAAGTGCAGCCAAATTCAATTTATTCCTCACATGCACAACAATAGAAAATTTTACCCATGACAATTGGACATCGCATTGCAGAACTGAACCAACAGTTAACTAAACACCACAACAAATGAACCAAACATTAACTCAGCACCATATTGCACAATATAACATACTCTTAATATAATATCAGACAGTTAACCAAACCAAGAATGCTTAACAACTTGGAAATATAGCAATTGTATTTGTTTCTCATGTATTTAGTACAGCCAAATTTGATTTATTTCTCACATGGTATACAATAACGGAATGCACCCACAACAATTGAACATCGCATTGCAGAATTGAACTAAAGATTTAACTAAACACCACAACAAATGAACCAAACATGAACTAAGCACCACATTGCACAATGTATAACATACTAGAAGATCAGACAGTTAACCAAACTAAGCATGCTTGACAACTTGGAAATATAGCAATCGTATTTGTTTCTCATGTATTTTGTAAAGATAAATTCGATTTATTTCTCACATGGAAGACAATACAAAATTGCAGCCTGAAGAATTGAACACTACATTTGCAGAATTGAACCAAATAGTTAACTGAAGACGACAATTGATTAACCGAATGGTTAATAAGTGAGCACTACATTGCATGACATATAGAACATATACACCAGAGCAACAGATTGCATGGTAAAAGTAGATAGAAGAATTCACTAGAATTTGTTAAGGAAAGGCAGGAGCAACACATGCAATGGGTAAACCAAGCATGCTTAACCGGCGTAGCTAGCAAACTGAACGTGGGTCCTTATAGTGAGCTAATAAGACAAGCTACTCCTCATCGTCGGAGATATCGATGATGATTGGCTCCTTGGACATGGAAGCGAGCGAGGCCTCCACATCATGGGTTCCCTCATCGTAGTGGTGAGTTGCATGAGCCGCTCTGAGCACCAACCTGCTGGCTCTCGAGTTGAGGTAAGCACATGCATGCTAAGAAAGCACCTCGCAGTCTTTGTTGAAGGCACCGAGGGTGGCCTCGAGAAAACGCCACGAACTGTCGTTTAAAGCAGTCAACTGCATCGCAGTGTCGACGCGTGAGGCATCGATGGTGGCCTCGACAACGAGGTGCTCCTCCAAGATCTGGGGGTCGACACGAGTGGTAGCCATCACGACCTCATCCGCGTGTGCAGCCGCGATTTGCTTCTCCACTGCCAAATGCTCCTTGAGCTCCTGGCTATACTGCATGCACCATGGCTTAGGGCGGCGTTTATTTGGTGGAGGGGTCGGTTATTTGGGTGGAAGGTGTTGCGCCAGCGGTCGGGGCATGTGGGATGTGGAAGGAGGAGGAGGATGGGGGTCGGGTGTGGATTACCTGTCTCGATAGACGAGGCGGAGCAGTGTGAAGGAGGGTTGCCGACGAGGAGGCAGTGCTACAAGCAAGGAGTGAAGGTTTCAACTTGGAAAGGAAGGCGTAAATAGGGTAAATGTGGCTTTTGGTAAGGAGGAGGGGGCAGGGAGGTAGATATTTCCGCATAAGCCAAATTTTTTGAATCGGTGCGGCAAAAAAACTAGCGCGCAAAGTGTCATCAGACACGGTCCCTTATTCAACACTATGTACAATATGTGAACATCACAAACTATTCAGATAGCTTAACCCGTGTGTGATGAGTTTGAACATCAAAAATTTTGGTTCGAATTTCCTTGGTTATAGTGGTCATCCACGTCATTGCATAATTTGGGTACACAAAGGAGACTACAACTCACCCACACTTCTTAATCGAGCAAGTTCAACAATTAAATACAGCTAGCTAACCTAAACATTACTCTAACAAATTAAAGACTGGCGCTCTTATAATTAAACAAGACAAAGAGTACTACTCCGGCTTGTGCTTGTCGATCTTCGCCTCCTCCTCCATGTACAGCTCGCGCCCGGCGATGTCCTGGGGAAGGGGCTCCATGGCATACATCGCACCATAATCGGCAAGCATCTCTCCATCCGCGTTCCCCATCTCTTTGCAAAAGGCCGCCACAAGATGGGCGTGGGCGGCCGCGATTTGGGCTTGGATGGGCACCGTCGTGGCAAGGTTACCACGGAGGAACAGCCAGCTGCTCGAACGCTCTCGGTGATTGCCAACTCTTCCGTCGTGGGTTGCCGACTGTTGTCGGAGAAGCTTCGTTCGATTTGTGCGGTGGCCGCTAGGAACTAGGCCTGGGGGGCCTCGACATGGTCATGGGCATCCTCCATCGGGGCTAAGGCCGCCACTACGGAACGGACAACTGCTGTGCCACTCTTGCCAGTTGCTATCCCCGAGGCAGATGTTGGTGCCGCCACCTGAGAAGCAACAGCGGCCACTTGGGCTGCCTTGGCCGCCTGGTCATAGATTGCGGCCGCGCTCAAGCAGCTTGTTAGCACGCACATGGCGGTTGCGGCCGCAGTCTCTCCTAAGTGGGCCGCCGAAGTTTCCCTCACGACGCGGGTCCATGTTCACATCTTTCATCGGCGATGATTGAACAGTGAAGTGATATTTGGGGAGCGAGCTAGTGTGATTGACACGTCGGCCGTGGACTGTAGCCGACACACCTTCTCGCGTAAGACATATGTGTACTGTACTCCAACAGTGCTCCAAGATATTTTATATTGCATCTCACATAGTTGGTGATAATAAATTGTGTGCGATCTACTTGATTTTCGTCTTGATTTGAATTACATAATGGGGTCACGGCGGCAAAGGACGGTGTTTGAAATGCCAGAAATTTTATCTGCAGTGAACATGAAACTATAGGTGTGTCGTCAAAAAATTGGAATTATTCAGGGTTCGTTTGGACATTTTTATATTAACTTGGTTTTCTAGGCATTTCAAGTGCACAATTCAAAATTAAACTACATGCACATGCTCCAGTGCACCAAAATGGTTTGGAAAATCATATATGTGTCCATGGGTTGATGCTTATGTCCCATGCAAGAAATAGGGATGAATTTCAAACACCACGACACCATGGCTCTCTGGCAAAAGTTGAGATACATGGTTTTAAAATTCTATTAAATCAAAAACATGTCTGAAATTCATGAAACTTGACATGATATCATTGAATGACATCAACATGCCGTGGTAAAAATATTTTCCCATTTGGGGCAGGTTTGGGTATAAGATTCTCACAAACCAGATCTTCTCACAACAAGCCTGATGGTTTTGGTAGGGAACGTGCCACGTTTGTGGATGAAACAATATCCCTTGCCTCTTCTTGCTTTCAAAACTTTTCTAGTGTCAACATAGAACAACAGGAGTGTTGTGTCAATTTTTGGGATTTTCTGGGGTTTGCTTGGACATTTTTATACATTAACTAAGTTTTCTATGCATTTACGTGCATAATTCAAAATTGAATTACGTGCACATGCTCCAGTGCATATAAATGGTTTAAAATTTCAAATGTGTGTCCTTGGTTGCATGCTTAGGTCCCTTGCAAGAAATGGGAATGAATGTCAAACACCTTGCCACTGTCGCTCGGCCGCAAACATTGAGATACATGGTTTTTAAATTCTATTAAATCCAAAGCTCAATTTAAATTCATGAAACTTGGCATGCTATCATGGAATGCCATCAACATGTTGTGGTAAATTTTTTGTCCTATTTGGGACAGGTTTGGGTATAAGCTTCTCACATACCAGAGCTTCTGACAACAAGCCTCATGGTTCCGGTAGAGAATGTGCCTCCTTGGTGGATGAAACAATATTCGTTGCCTCTTCCTGTTTTCAATTTTTTCCTAGTGGCAACATAGAGTAACCGGAGTGTCGTGTTAAAATTTGCAATTTTGGGGTTCGTTTGGACATTTTTATACATTAAGTGAGTTTCTAGGCATTTTATGTGCATAATTCAAATTTGAACTACATGCACATGATCCAGTGCAGAAAACTGGGTTGGCATATCAAATGTGTGTCCTTGGGTGCATGCTTAGGTCCCATGCAAGAAATGGGAATGAATTTCAAACACCAGGGAACTGTTGATTACCGGCAAAACATTGAGATACTTTGTTTTTAAATTCTAGTAAATCCAAAACTTGTCTGAAATTCATGAAACTTGGCATGCTATCATGGAATGGCACTCGACATGCTGTGGTAAATTTTTGTCCCATTTGGGGCAGGTTTGGGTATAAGCTTCTCACAAACCAGAGCTTCTCACAACAAGCCTGATGGTTTCGGTAGGGAATGTGCCACCTTTGTGGACGAAACAATATCTGTTGCCTCTTCTTGCTTTCAAAATTTTTCTAGTGTCAACATAGAACAACAAGAGTGTTGTGTCAATTTTTGGGATTTTTCGGGGTTCGCTTGGACATTTTTATACATTAACTGAGTTTTGTATGCATTTATGTGCAGAATTCAAAATTGAACCACACGCACATGCTCCAGTGCATATAAATGGGTTAAAATTTCAAATGTGTGTCCTTGGGTGCATGCTTAGGTCCCATGCAAGAAATGGGAATGAATTTTAAACACCAGGGCACTGTTGATTGCCGACAAAACATTGAGATAATTTATTATTAAATTCTAGTAAATCCAAAACTCGTCTGAAATTCATGAAACTTGGCATGCTATCATGGAATGGCACGCGACATGCTGTGGTAATGTTTTTGTCCCATTTGGGGCAGGTTTGGGTATAAGCTTCTCACCTACCAGAGCTTCTAACAACAAGCCTCTTGGTTCCGGTAGGGAATGTGCCTCCTCGGTGGACGAAGCGATATTCGTTGCCTCTTCCTGTCTTCAATTTTTTCCTAGTGGCAACATAGAGCAACAGGTGTGTGATACGTCTCCAACGTATCTATAATTTTTGATTGTTCCATGCTATTATATTATCTATTTTGGATGTTTTATATGCATTATTATGCTATTTTATATTATTTTTGGGACTAACCTATTAACCTAGAGCCCAGTTCCAGTTTTTTCCTTGTTCTAGAGTTTTGCAGAAAATGAATACCAAATGGAGTCCAAACGGAATAAAACCTTCGTGGTGATTTTTCTTGGACTAGAAGACAACCAGAAGACTTGGATATGAAGTCGAAGAAGCCACGAGGCGGCCACAAGGATGTAGGGTGCACCCAGGGGGTAGGGCGCACCCCCACCCTTGTGGGCCCCTCATGCACCTCCTGACCTAATTTCTTTGCCTATATATTCCCATATATCCCCAAACCAACAGGGGGAGCCACGAAAACACTTTTCCACCGCCGCAACCTTCTGTACCCATGAGATCCCATCTAGGGACCTTCTCCGGCGTCCTGCCAGAGGGGGATTCAATCATGGAGGGCTTCTACATCAACACTATGGACCCGAAGGTCTGTGATAAACTACTCATGCTTCATCGGAGAGGTAATGGTGTTGATGTAGAAGCCCTCCATGATCGAATCCCCCTCCAGCAGGATGCCGAAAAAGGTCCCTAGATGGGATCTCACGGGTATAGAAGGTTGCGGTGGTGGAAAAGTGGTTTCGTGGCCTCCTGGATGTTTTCAGGGTATAAGAGTATATATAGGCGAAGGAACTAGGTGAGGGGAGATACGAGGGGCCCACGAGGGTGGGGGCGCGCCCTACCCCCCTGGGCGTGCCCTCCCGCCGCGTGGCCGCCTCGTTGCCTCTCCGACTTCATCTCCAAGTCTTCTAGTTTGCTTTCGGTTCAAGAAAGATCATCGCGAAGGTTTCATTCCGTTTGGACTCCATTTTGTATTCCTTTTCTGCAAAACTCTAAAATAGAAAAAAAACATAAACTGGCACTGGGCCCTTGGTTATTAGGTTAGTCCCGAAAATAATATAAAATAGCATATAAATGCCTATTAAACATCCAAAACAGATAATATAATAGCATGGAACAATAAAAAATTATAGATACGTTGGAGACGTATCAAGCATCCCCAAGCTTAATTCCCACTCGTCCTTGAGTAGGTAAATGATAAAAAACAGAATTTTGATGTGGAATGCTACCTAACATATTTATCCATGTAATATTCTTTATTGTGGCATGAATGTTCAGATCCGAAAGATTCAATACAAAAGTTTAATATTGATATAAAAACAATAATGCTTCAAGCATACTAACAAAGAAATCATGTCTTCTCAAAATAACATGGCCAAAGAAAGCATATCCCTACAAAATCATATAGTTTGGCTATGCTCCATCTTCATCACACAAAATATTCAAATCATGAACAACCCCGGTTTCAGCCAAGCAATTGTTTCCTTTAGTATTCTCAAATTTTTTCAACTTTCACGCAATACATGAGCATGAGCCATGGACATAGCACTATAGGTGGAATAGAATGGTGGTTGTGGAGAAGACAAAAAAGAGGAGATAGTATCACATCAACTAGGCGTATCAACGGGCTATGGAGATGCCCATTAATAGATATCAATGTGAGTGAGTAGGGATTGCCATGCAACGGATGCACTGGAGCTATAAATGTACGAAAGCTCAAAAAGAAATTAAGTGGGTGTGCATCCAACTTGTTTGCTCATGAAGACCTAGGGCATTTGAGGAAGCCCATCGTTGGAATATCCAAGCCAAGTTCTATAATGAAGAATTCCCACTAGTATATGAAAGTGACAAAACAAGAGACTCTCTATCATGAAGACCATGGTGCTATTTCGAAGCACAAGTGTGAAAAAAGGATAGTAACATTGTCCCTTCTCTCTTTTTCTCTTTTTTTTATTGGCTTCTTTGGCCTCTCTTTTTTATTGGCTTCTTTGGCCTCTTTTTTTATTTCCTCACACGGGACAATGCTCTAATAGTGATGATCATCACACTTCTATTTATTTACAACTCAAGAATTACAAATTGATACTTAGAACAAAATATGACTCTATATGAATGCCTCCGGCGGTGTACCGGGATGTTCCATGATTCAAGAGTGACATGTATGAAAGAATTATGAACGGTGGATTTTCCACAAATACGATGTCAACTACATGATCATGCAAAGCAATATGACAATAATGAAGCGTGTCATAATAAACAGAACGATGGAAAGTTGCATGGCAATATATCTCGGAATGGCTATGGAAATGCCATAATAGGTAGGTATGGTGGCTATTTTGAGGAAGGTAAATGGTGGGTGTATGGTACCGGCGAAAGTTGCGAGGCACAAGAGAGGCTAGCAATGGTTGAAGGGTGAGAGTGCGTATAATCCATGGACTCAATATTAGTCATAAAGAACTCACATACTTATTGCAAAAATCTAAAAGTCATCAAAACCAAGCACTACGCGCATGCTCCTAGGGGAAGGGTTGGTAGGAGTTAACCATCGCGCAATCCCGACCTCCACACATAAGGAGGATAATCAAAGAGATACCTCATGCTTCAAATTTGTTACACAACGGTTACCATACGTGCATGCTACGGGACTCACAAACCTCAACACAAGTATTTCTCAAATTCACAATCACACCACTAGCATGACTCTAATATCACCATCTTCATATATCAAAACAATCATAAAGACTCAAACTTCTCATAGTATTCAATGCACTTTTTTATGAAAGTTTTTATTATATCCATCTTGGATGACCATCATATTAGGACTAGTTTTATAACCCAAGAAAATTACCATGGTGTTCTAAAAGACTCTCAAAATAATATAAGTGAAGCATGAGAGTTCAACAATTTCTATAAAATAAAGCCACCGCCGTGCTCTAAAAAATATAAGTGAAGCACTAGAGCAATATTGTCTAGCTCAAAAGATATAAGTGAAGCACATAGAGTATTCTAATAAATCATGATTCATGCGTGTCTCTCCCAAAGGGTGTGTACAGCAAGGATGATTTTGGTAAATTAAAAAGCAAAGACTCAAATTATACAAGATGCTCCAAGCAAAATACATATCATGTGGTGAATAAAAATATAGCCTCAAGTAAAGTTACAGATAGACGAAGATGAAAAAGGGGATGCCTTCCGGGGCATCCCCAAGCTTAGGCTTTTGGTTGTCCTTTAATTTTACCTTGGGGTGCCTTGGGCATCCCCAAGCTTAGGCTCTTGCCACTCCTTATTCCATAGTCCATCAAATCCTTACCCAAAACTTGAAAACTTCACAACACAAAACTTCAACAGAAAATCTCATGAGCTCCGTTAGTATAAGAAAATAAATCACCACTTTAATATACTGTTGTGAACTCATTCTTTATTTATATTGGTGTAATATCTACTGTATTCCAACTTCTCTATGGTTCATACCCCCCGATACTACTCATAGATTCATCAAAATAAGCAAACAACACGCGAAAAACAGAATCTGTCAAAAACAGAACAGTCTGTAGTAATCTGTAACTCCTGAATACTTCTGTAACTACAAAAGTTCTGAAATAAATAGGTGGACGCGAGGAATTTGTCTATTAATATTCTTCAAAAATAATCAACTCAAAATAAATCTTCTATAAAAAATGACAGCTAATCTCGGGAGCGCAAAGTTTCTGTTTTTTACAGCAAGATCACATTAACTTTCACCCAAGTCTTCCCAAAGGTTCTACTTTGCACAAACACTAATTAAAACTTAAAACCACATCTAACCAGAGGCTAGATTAATTATTTATTACTAAATAGGAGCAAAAATCAAAGAACAAAAATAAAATTGGGTTGCCTCCCAACAAGCGCTATCGTTTAACGCCCTTAGCTAGGCATTGATAATTTTAATGATGCTCACATGAAAGACAAGAATTGGAGCACAAAGAGAGCATCATAAAACACATGACAAACAAATCTAAGCCTAACATAATTCCTATGCATAGGAATTTTATAATCAAACAAATTATCAAGGCAAGCAAGAACTAGCATATGCAAGGAAGAAGAAAGAGACGATAGCAATCTCAACATTAAGAGAAATAATTTAGTAATATGAAAAATTCTACAACCATATTTTCCTCTCTCATAATAATTACATGTAGGATCGTAAGCAAATTGAACAATATAGCTATCAAAAAACATATTCTCAACATAATCCACATGCATGCGAAGTTGACACTCTTCCAAAATAGTGGGATCAACATTAACTAAAGTCATGACCTCTCCAAACCCACTTTTATCAGAACTTTCATAAGATTGAACATTCTCCAAATATGTGGGATCTAAAGTTGACACTCTTCCAAACCTACTTTCAATATTATTGCAAACATTATTATCAATCTCATATTCATCACAGGGCTTAAATAAATTTTCAAGATCATAAGAAGAATCACCCCAATCATGATCATTGCAACAAGTAGTGGACATAGCAAAACTAGCATCCCCATGCTTAGGATTTTGCATATCATTAGCATAATTGACATCAATAGAATTTATAGTAAAATCATTACAATCATGCTTTTTATTCAAAGATCTATCGTGAATCACTTCATAAATTTCTGCATCACAATTTTCAGATTCACGAATTTCAAGAAAAACTTCATAAAGATAATCTAGTCCACAAAACTCACTAGCAATTGGTTCATCATAACTGGATCTCTTAAAAAGATTAGAAAGTGGATGAGGATCCATAAACTTAGATATTTAGCAAGTGAAGATGCAAGCAAATAAAGGGCACATGGTAACACAAGCAAACAAAAGATCAAACGGAAGAGGGGCGAAGAAAAGGCAAAGGTTTTCGAAAATCGTTTTAGAAGTGGGGGAGATGAAAACGAGAGGCGAATGGTGAATAATGTAATGCAAGGGAGAAGATTTTATGATGGGTACTTGGTATGGCTTGACTTGACGTAGATCTCCCTGGCAAGGGTGCCAGAAATCCTTCTTGCTACCTCTTAAGCTTGCGTTGGCTTTCCCATGAAGAGGAAAGGGTGATGCGGCAAAGTAGCGTAAGTATTTCCCTCAGTTTTGAGAACAAAGGTATCAATCCAGTAGGAGACAACGCACAAGTCACCAAATGCCTACACAAACAATCAACAACTTGCACCCAACGCAATAAAGGGGTTGTCAATCCCTTCACGGTCACTTGCAAAATCGAGATCTGATAGAGATAGATAAACGGTAAAGTAAATATTTTTGGTATTTTTGTTTTATAGATTGGAAAGTAAAGATTGCAAAATAGTAGATCAGAAACTAGCAAGATGTAAACGAGATTTAATATTATGGAAAAGAGACCCTGGGGCCATAGGTTTCACTAGTGGCTTCTCTCAAGATAGAAAATATCTGTGGGTGAACGAATTACTGCCAAGCAATTGATAGAAAAGCTCATACTTATGATGATATCTAAGGCAATGATCATGAACATTGGCATCACGTCCGTGTCAAGTAGACTGACTCCTGCCTGCATCTACTACTATTACTCCACACATCGACTGCTATCCAGCATGCATCTAGAGTATTAAGTTCATAAAGAACAGAGTAGCGTTTTAAGCAAGATGACATGCTGTAGAGGAATTAACTCAAGCAATATGATGAAAACCCCATCTTTTCATCCTCGATGGAACAATACAATACGTGCCTTGCTGCCCCTACTGTCACTGGGAAAGGACACCGCAAGATTGAACCCAAAGCTAAGCACTTCTCCCATAGCAAGAAAGATCAATCTAGTAGGCCGAACTAAACCGATAATTCGAAGAGACTTGCAAAGATATCAAATCATGCATATAAGAATTCAGAGAAGAACCAAATAATATTCATAGATAATCTTGATCATAAATCCACAATTCATCGGATCTCGGCAAACACACCGCAAAGAGTATGACATCGGATAGATCTCCAAGAACATCAAGGAGAACATTTTATTGATAACCAAAGAGAGAGAAGAAGCCATCTAGCTAATAACTATGGACCCGAAGGTCTGTGGTAAACTACTCATGCTTCATCGGAGAGGTAATGGTGTTGATGTAGAAGCCCTTCGTGATCGAATCCCCCTCCGGAGGACGCCGGAAAAGGTCCCTAGATGGGATCTCAAGAGTACAGAAGGTTGCGGTGGTGGAAAAGTGGTTTCGTGGCTCTCCTGGATGTTTTCAGGGTATAAGGGTATATATAGGCAAAGGAACTAGGTCAGGGGAGCTAGGAGGGGCCCACGAGGGTGGGGCGCGCCCTACCCCCCTGGGTGCGCCCTCCTGCCTCGTGGCCGCCTTGTTGCCTCTCCGACTTCATCTCCAAGTCTTCTGGTTTGCTTTTGGTCCAAGAAAGATCATCGCGAAGGTTTCATTCCATTTGGACTCCGTTTGGTATTCCTTTTCTGCAAAATTCTAAAATAGGCAAAAAAAACAGAAACTGGCACTGGGCCCTCGGTTAATAGGTTAGTCCCAAAAATAATATAAAATAGCATATAAATGCCTATTAAACATCCAAAACAGATAATATAATAGCATGGAACAATCAAAAATTATAGATACGTTGGAGACGTTTCACCTTGTTGCACTTCTGCTACTATTATCGTTACTTGCTTGTTACAAACTATCTTGCTATCAAACTACTCTGTTACTTACAATTTCAGCACTTGCAGACATTACCTTGCTGAAAACCACTTGCATTTCCTTCTGCTCCTCGTTGGGTTCGATACTCTTATCGGAAAGAGCTACAATTGATCCCCTATACTTGTGGGTCATCAATGGGGCTTTCATCATGTTGCTTGAGTTAATTCCTCTACATCATGTCATCTTGCTTAATGTGTTACTCTGTTCTTTATGAACTTAATACTCTAGATGCATGCTAGATAGCGGTCGATGTGTGGAGTAATAGTAGTAGATGCAGAATCGTTTCGGTCTACTTGACACGGACGTGATGCCTATATTCATGATCATTGCCTTAGATATCGTCATAACTTTGCGCTTTTCTATCAATTGCTTGGCAGTAATTTGTTCACCCACTTCAATATTTTCTATCTTGAGATAAGCCTCTAGTGAAACCTATGGCTCCCGGGTCTATTTTCCATTATATAAGTTTCTGATCTACAATATTAGTTTCCGATCTACTCTATTGCAATCTTTTACTTTTCGAGCTATAAACCAAAAATATTTACTTTACTGTTTATCTATCTTTATCATATCTCACTTTTGCAAGTAACCGTGAAGGGATTGACAACCCCTTTATCGTGTTGGGTGCAAGTTTGTTTGATTGTTTGTGCAGGTATTCAGTGACTTGTGCGTTGTCTCCCACTGGATTGATACCTTGGTTCTCAAACTGAGGGAAATACCTACTCTACTTTGCTGCATCACCCTTTCCTCTTCAAGGGAAAAACCAACGCAAGCTCAAGAGGTAGCAGTGTGTCATGTTAAAATTTGCAATTTCAGGGTTTGTTTGGACATTTTTATACATTAACTGGGTTTTCTAGGCATTTTATGTGCATAATTCAAATTTGAACTACACGCACATGCTCCAGTGCAGAAAAATGGGTTGACATATCAAATGTGTGTCCTTGGGTGCATGCTTAGGTCACATGCAAGAAATGGGAATGAATTTCAGACACCAGTGCACTGTTGGTTGCCGGCAAAAAATTGACATAATTTGTTTTTAAATTCTTGTAGATCCAAAACTCGTCTGAAATTCATGCAACTTGGCATGCTATCATGGAATGACATCAACATGTTGTGGTAAATTTTGTTGGGAAATGTAGCATGCAATTTCAAAAAAATTCCTACGCTCACACAAGATCTATCTAGGAGATGCATTGCAACGAGAGGGGGAGAGTGCGTCCACATACCCTCATAGACCGAAAGCGGAAGCGTTTGTTAATGCAGTTGATGTAGTTGAACTTTTTCTCGTTCTGACCGATCAAGCACCGAACGTACGACACCTCCGAGTTCTGCACACATTCATTTCGATGACGTCCCTCGAACTCTCGATCCAGCAAAATGTTGAGGGAGAGTTCCGGCAGCACGATGGCATGGTGACGGTGATGGTGAAGTGATCCGCGTAGGGCTTCGCCTAAGCACTACATGAATATGACCGGAGGCGTAAACTATGGAGGGGGGCACCGCACACGGCTAACAATGTTTGATGTGTGTTCTAGATGCCCCCTCCTCACGTATATAAAGAAGGGAGGGGGAGAGAGGCAACCCTAGGCGCGCCCAAGTAGGAGGAATCCTACTTGGGCTCCTAGTCCAGTCCGGCCTTCCCACTTTCCTTTTACCGGAAGGGGGAGAAGGGAAGAGAGGGGGGAGAAGGAAAGAGGGGGGGCGCCACCCCCTCCTACTAATCCTATTCGGACTCCTTCCTTGGGGGGGAGCCACCCCTATGTGGGCTGGTGTGCTTCCTCCTAAGGCCCATATGGCCCATATCTTCCCCCGGGAGGTTCCGGTACCCCCCGGTACTGTGATATGTACCTGATACATTCCAGAACACTTCTGGTGTCTGAATACTATCATCGAATATATTAATCTTTACCTCTCGACCATTTCTAGACTCCTTGTCATGTTCGTGATCTAATCCGGGACTCCAAACAACATTCACTCACCAAATCACATAACTCATATAAATACAAATCGTCATCGAACATTAAGCGTGCGGACCCTACGGGTTCGAGAACTATGTAGACATGACCGAGACTCCTCTCCGGTCAATAACCAATAGCGGAACCTGGATGCTCATATTGGCTCCCACATATTCTACGAAGATCTTTATCAGTCGAACCATTATGACAACATATGTTATTCCCTTTGTCATCGGTATGTTACTTGCCCGAGATTCGATCATCGGTATCTCCATACCTAGTTCAATATCATTACCGGAAAGTCTCTTTACTCGTTCCGTAATGCATCATCCCGCAACTAACTCATTAGTCACATTGCTTGCAGGGCTTATTATGATGTCCATTACCGAGAGGGCCCAGAGATACCTCTCCAATACTCGGAGTGACAAATCCTAATCTCGATCTATGCCAACCCAACAAAACACCTTCGGATATACCTGTAGAGCATCTTTATAATCACCCAGTTACGTTGTGTCACAGCCTGATTTTTGGCCCTTTCTTTTTCTTTTGTTTTTCCGAGGTTTTTGCGTGAGTTTTCTTTTTCCGTGGCTTTGTGGTCTGGAAACTAAAGAAGATGCCCTCTTCTTTGTTTCCAGAATGGCTTGTCATTCCCAAATCTTTCCCTAGACCCTGTCATTTCCATCCTAGTCCAAATCCCAATATTCTTTTTATTGGGAATATTCCTTTTCTATTAAAGGAATAACTCCAATTGCCCTAGGTTGTGAAGCAACCTATATTTCCATCACTCCTAAAATTCCCAAATAATTCCCATGATTTTTTGGGGTCATATATTGATCAAATAAGGCAAAACATTTCATTGCCATGTTCAAAAATAATTCCCCAATATTCCTTTTCCTATTCTGCCCTGAATGGCACTTTGTGAAGGAAGTGTCATTTATATTTCTCCTATTGACTCCCAACCTTTTTGGGCATGTTTATATGTCCAAATAATTGTCCCATGAACAAGTTAAAATTTATTTGCCAAGCCAATCTTCCTCAGTGAATTTTCAAATTTTTGTCTGACAGAAGGCTTTGTGAAGGAAGTACTAGCTAGGAGTATCCAAATGAGTTGAACTTTTGCACACTCCTTAATGAGCTCATATTAAACCCGTCCACCCATTTGCAGCCCCATAAAATCATCTATGTGAGCACAGGAGCAAATCTTTGTTTCTGGCAATATTTTCAGGTTGTGAAGCAAGTATATTTTATATTGCTTCAAAAATCCTGATAAATTACCAGATCATTCTTATACGCTTGAAACATACCTCCACCGAATTTGACATCATTTCATTGACCCATTTGACCACCATAATTATTTCAAGTTTCTGGTCAGCAGAGATGTTTGTGAAGCAAGTACCATTTTGGCTTTGACAAATGGCATGATACTTGGTGAGCATCTTCATTTGACCAAATTACTAAGCCTTGCCCAATCTTAGCTCAAGAGGACACTCCATGTGAGTGCACCATCCTAATCTTGATTCTGGACCATATATGGCAGTTGCAAAGCAACCCTGTTAAATCCTGATCCAAACCCATCCATAGTTACCAGGATGTAAGTCCTTCTTTACCTCAACCTCCCAGACAACTCCATTTAACCCAATCACATCCCTATTGAGCAGCAGTATACGATCAAGTTTACTGCAGTAAACTTAAGAGGATGATTTCGTTTTAACCAAAGCCTCTTTCACCTAGTTACCACCACATTTGAGACCAACATTCGAAGGACTTACCACTAGACATCAAATGCCAGCTGTTTGCATCCCACACATGCCAGCACTGGTGGTGACCACCGTTTTGGCATGCCATGAGCGTGTCTAGTGGGTGTTTGTGCTGGACCCCCTCCCCCTCTCACTGTCTTCGTGCCTGTGATCATGTCCAGCGTGTTCCTCTCCTCGTCGCCGTTCTCCTGGACCCCTCTCCCCCTCCGGCAGCTTCCTCACCGACGCAAACCACCACGCGCCCACGAGAGATCTGTAGCCGACCGTCTCTGTTCGCGCCGTGGTTTCTTCCTTCGCTTGTCCCCGAGCTCTGCCTCGTCTCCGTGACCCCTGAGCCTCGTCCGCGACCTCCCTCATTGTGATCCCGAGCCCTCCCGTGCTCGCTGGCCACGCCAGAGCCTCGGCCGGACGTGCACGCCGGCACCCGAGCCCATCTCCTCGCCCGCGGCTATATATAGCCATCCCCGAGCCTCTCCGAGCTCACCCCGAGCCTCACCTCAGTCCCAGGACCCCGCCTAGCCTCTAGCCCGAGCCCCTGGAGCTCTCTTAGCCCCTCATCGCCGCCATGGTCGCCGCGGCCATCCTCTCAAATTTGCCCAGAGTCGAGCCCCTCGCCTCCTTCTACCACCACCAGAGCCTCCACCACTCTCCGGCGAACCTCCCCACGCCCTTAGCCTCACCGGAGTTGCCCTCATCGCCGAAATCCATCTCCACCCGAGGCCATCTCCGCCGGATTCCACCGCCTAGCCGCTCCAATCCTCCTCGGCGTCCGTGGAATGGCCCATCCGACGCGGCTCCGTCTCCCGAGCACGCCGGTGGTCCAAGCGCCGCGAATGGTGGCCCGTAGCACCGACAATCGTCGCTGGAGCTCGCCCCGTCCTCTGCTCCGTCAGGCGGCGTCCAGACGAGGAAGGATACAAGCCAGGTGGGCCCCCCTGCGCGCGGACCCCACCAATTAGCCCCTCAGGCGTTGACCGAGCCCAGCCAGGTGGATAAGTGACAGGGGCCCCACCCGTGGGACCCGCACGCGTCGGCCCCCCACTGTTCATTTGGATAAGGTGAAAACGTATTTCCCAGATTACGTTTTCTATTATTCTGTTGAGGCCCCTGTTTGAAAATCTTTTCATTACAGATAAGTCCCTGGCAGTAAAACCCTTATAACTTTTTATCCGTAACTCCAAATGAGGTGAAACCAACGCTCACTTCTTCGTCTCGTTGAGATCTTTCTGTTGGTCATGTTTTCACTATGGTTTGACACTCTGAAAATGACCTTTATGCCCTTGCTCTTATTCAGCCCCCTCCGAGAGAGAGCGTTTTCCGGCGAATCTTTCCGCGGCTTCACCGCACTTCTCCCCGGTGCTTTCTTCATCCCCAGGCTAGCCGTAATACCCACTTGCATGATAGTCATGCAGTAGCCATGGTTTTCAACTTGAATCTTTATTAAATATTTGTTTGTTGAAAAGTTGGTTATCGTTGTTCCGGTGATGTTCAGATTTGCATGTTCACTTTTGTGCTATGTTGTCTTATACTCTGTGATCATGTTATACCTGCTAGTATTACCTGTCATATGTTTATGCTTGCTAGTAGTACATGTTGATGATGGTGATGGTCATACCAGTCAGTATGCCATGTTCACTTGATATGAGTTATTGTTGATATGGTGGAAAGTTATGTGATACTCTCATGATGATGTTGATATCATGTTCGTGTGTTATAGTTGGCATCATGTTATTTTATCATGGCTCAACATATTTGCATTCAAGTTTAACCGGATTAAATTGAACTTGAACACCTATTGGCTGAGTCATGGTGCCGCTGAATCGATGCTGACCAGTGCAACCACGCTTACCGGTATGGGATGGTCCTAACTGGGTCTATTGTCGTGCCTCTGGTCGGTACCTCAATGTAGGGAAGGTTATGGGCGCATGCTACCCTGATCAGGTAGGCGGAGCATAACCTTGTGAGCCCATTGTTAAGTTAATTTGGTACCGGATCCCAGTGTGGATCATGGCCACGATGGTGGTCGAGGTGTCTGGAGGTAGACATGGGGCCACCCAGGACTAGCCTGGTGGGGTCTGAGTCGGAAGGGCCGGGAGAGTGTCATGACAATAGATCGGTTTTGTCGGAACGTTGTTGGCCCACTCGGATGGGAGAGTGAGGCCATGGGTTCCGTAGTGTGGGTACAGTGTACTAACCTCTGCAGAGTGTATATTAATCTATCGATAGCCGCGCCCGCGGATAAGGGCCCAGGTCGAGAGAAGGTCACACCGTGAGTCAACGTAATAAAAATAATTTGCTTAATAACAGTGAGATAAGTTGGCCAAGTGTTGGTCGGGTTGTGATCGACGTAAGGATCACGTGCCATTTAGTGGTCGAGTTGTGATCGCCGTAAGGATCACGGGCCATGTATTGGTCGGGTTGTGATCGCCGTAAGGATCACGATTTTAGACTAAGTGTTGATCGGGTGGTGATCGCCATAAGGATCACGGTGGTATCGAGGATACCGAGCTGTTGTATATTCGTGATGTTGTACGAGAGTCGCGGGTAAAGATCAAGCTCCTTGTGGTTATTTAATGATCGCTACGGTATTGTTTATGCCAAGCTTGATTTGATCCTAAGATGATCGTGTGATGTCCAAGGTTGGTAAGTGATGCATGTGTTGGTCACGAGGTAACCGAGCATAATAAGTGGTGCATATGGTGTCATCATGTTGCATGCTAGTATTGTTGGATTAATATGTTCATGTTGTGTTAGCTGTATCATGTTTATGATGGTCATGCCATGTTATGCTGATGATCTCATGATAATTCATGTTTAACCTGTAATTGCCATGCTGTTGTCTGTCTCGAATGCTTCTGGTTATTTGTGAGCTTGCAAGTACATTCAATGTACTGACCTGGCGTGTCATGCCAGTTTGCAGGTCATTCCGGATTTGATTGCTTGCTTGTTGTGGTTTCCATTCGTGCGAGCTAGGATAAGCGTTCCAGCCAGAGTCCCTGCGGAGTGGAGTTCACCACTGTCGCTGTTGTTCTGCTGCTAGAGTTATTCCGCTACTTCGAGTTGTTCTGCTGCTTGCATAGAGCAACGAAGGATGGCGTAGTGTTGCTGTGCCGATGTTATTCATTGTAATATCGGAGACCTTGTAATCATATTCATGTAATAATAGAAGGCTGGTTTGTTCTATGCTAAGCAGTGCCGTATTCCAGAAGACTTCTCCTCGATCTCTGGGCTGGAATATGGGGCGTTCCGGTTTTCTCTGAGCCGGGGTGCCACAGGCTTGGTATCAGAGCAGGTCTGGCTGTAGGACGCCCTAGACCGCGCGAACGTTAGAAAGCGGTAGTATAGACCCCAGTTGGTTTGTTGCACTTGATTGCTGCATTTGTTTGTTGCATAGCATGCATATAGATCGGTTCGGATCCACTACAGCTCAATCTTTGCATTTCTCTAGTTCCTTTTTTCTTTCGGTGTTTGGTGTCGTTTCTGTCCCAGCAGAGTGATGCCAAGTGATCCCGACACTGTTTGCAAATATGGTGCTCAGGTATCGTGCTGATGTCTTTCTTTCAGCCCTGCCTATCGTTTCAGTGATAGAAATGCTTCTATCCTGGACCGTTCTTTTATTTTGACGTGTTGGCAACCCTTAATGATCTTAGTTATCAAGGAAGGGCAATGTCAGCAGCCTTAGTTTTTCCCGCAATCCTATTTCCCGGACGAGTACGGATCTTTTTCTGTCCGCTTGATAATAATGTGGTTGCGACCTTCGTGTCCTACTGCATGATTACCAAGTACGTCCTTGCCTCCGAGCTAGTTCAGGTTGCCACCTGGCTAAGCTAGCACTTGGTGTAGCGTTGTTTACATCAATTCTTCCACACATTTATTCGTCCTCGTGCACATTGTCACAGCATGTTAGACCGCAATACCGGAGTTTCCACGAGATTTGTGTGCTTAGGTGTGCATGCATATTATTGTGTGAGTAGAAGTAATATGTGATGATTGCTTGATTAATTATATTAGTAGAATGCTTGTGTGCTTTTGTTTTGGTCGTTTCTGTTGTTCCTTTCTTTGGGCCTCTGGTGTTACAAATTTTTCCCCTATTAAAGTTGCTCGTCAGCCGACACTGGACCCGAAGAATCAGCAAGAAATGTTTATATTTGGAAACTCAGCTAAACAGAACGGAATCATCAGCTGACTGCAGTGAAATTGGGAATATTTTGTTTGGATGCAAAAGAAATCCTGGATGGACCGTCAGTATCAAGTTTGCATTAGCGTGCACTCATCACAACAAAATGATTAAATCAGCAAGAAGATAAATTGTGTGCAAGGCTGAAAGAATATTATCAAAGGTATGGCTCAGATACAAGTTTAAATTTTCCGTTGAGGATGATTTTGGAACTCGATGTACCTGGAAGCAAGCAAAAATATGGCATATACTCGGAAAGGAGAATAGTCCAGTAAAACCCTATTTCATGCAAGAAATCAACATCAGAAATATTCAGATGGTTATATATGTGGAAATCGGTCCACATATCACAATAAGAAGCTTCTGGTGTAAGCAACCCAATCTTCCCTCGCAAGATACCAGAGAAGCTTCCAAGGCAAGATTCATCTATCTTCCTCAGTACGATACGTGGATGATTCCCCGTGCGAGGTACCCTGTCTTCTTCATTAAGAAACCGCAAAAGCTTCTAGCATAAGGTACCGAGTCTTTCCCCAGCAAAGTCTTTAAGGGGGTAAGCTTCTGAAGCACGATACCCAGTCTTCTTCAGCAAGCTGTCTGATGAAAGTTTCGAGCTCAAGCCAGCAAACATTCCTCAATAAAACATTGGTACAAGGTAGTACGCTGTAAATTGACAGCATATGACAGTGAATCCCAAGAATCAGATCCGCAACAGTTTGGTCAGAATCAAGAATCAGTCAGAACACACGTCTGTCTCGGAATCAGGTCCTCATATATATGCAATGAGCATACCACCAAGATCTTACAAGTCACTCGAATGAGGATCTGATAACCACGTGAGGATGATTGATAGAAGAAAGCCAGTATACGCCGTAGTGTGACATAGGATTATGAGGATTGACGGCATCAATGAGCTCAATACAAGTACCCGTGAACCCGAGAAATGATCCTGATGAACCCTTGTCCCCTTTTCTCCGATGACGACACCACGCCTGTGATCTGAGCTATTTCTAGCTATCCGGGGTGGATGCCTATTTTTGTTTCTCTCTTCAACAACTGTCACAAGTCTGCGCTGCTTTTCAGCCGTCTCGTACAGCTGTTGAGTTTCTTTTTGTGACAGTAGCCCTATAGCTGCTTTTTGGCTATTTTAGGGAGCTGCCACCTTCTTCTTATCGACCCGGTCTCATGCTCTGAGCAGTGTTTTTCGGCCGTCCTGAGCTGTGGTTGAGTTATTTCAGTAATGTCCTAGATCTGAGTTGTAGAGACCGTTCTGGTGGCTACTGATTTATTTACCAATTTCTTGCAAGGGTTTCGGATGATCATTTCCCAACGATCAGAATTTGAGAGGTGTTGAACCTGTCATTTAATGGGTTACCTTGTCAGAAAAAGGAGGATAAGCTACAATTGCCGAAAAATTGCACCGACAATACCTATGGTCATACAAAGAAGCAATATGGCCCAGCTCTTTCAGCCAAAGATCCAGACCAAGAAAACAATAGTGAAGGAGCAAGACCCGTGATGCAGGTATGAAAATTGTTGCACGAACCCCATGGTGCAGATCCCCAGACAGTCTAAGTCAGTATTGATCCACATGGATATGCCTACATCATGAGTAATCGATATGAGGGATAACAGTCTAGAAGCCCGAGTCCTCACTTATATGAATCATCATGCATAGCCTGTCGTGAACAAATTTTTTCCGTCAGAAGCACCATCAGTAAAGTCTGCAGATATTATCATACAGACCAAACCCTTTATGCTGGTCGCGACAGGAGAAAATCAAATACTTGGTACGGATCCGATACTCACAACAATGGAACCAGTTAAGATGATTCAGAAACTTCTGCAATGAGTCAGAATCTGTCAGGAAACGGTTATGTTTTAACTCACTATTTGGAACCCAAAGGACCTGCATTTAGTGGAGAAACCCAATGCAATGAGTCAGAGCTTGAGTTTTTATCAGAAAATTCTGATCATCATTACATGAAAGTTTGTCAGTGCCGGGTGGCACACCCAGCGGAAATCACTTTTGGATTTGTGAGACAGACATATATTTCAGTCGTGATAATTAAATCACACTCAGCTAGTCCACAGATCTAAAAAGAAATTGGAGCCTATATAAACATGAACAAGCCAGGTAAGATCTGTTAGATTGTGGATACAGTAAAGCGAACCACCCAGGGCTAGTCAGATAAATTTTTATGGGAACAACAATAAAGGAAAAAGGATACCCAAGTTGGAAATGGTTTCCTTAAGTCAGAATATTCATACTTATTCCCTGAGAAACCAAATCTCGAGGATGAGATTTCTTTAAGGGGGTAAGGTTTGTCATAGCCTGATTTTTGGCCCTTTCTTTTTCTTTTGTTTTTCCAAGGTTTTTGCCTGAGTATTCTTTTTCCGTGGCTTTGTGGTCTGGAAACTAAAGAAGATGCCCTCTTCTTTGTTTCCAGAATGGCTTGTCATTCCCAAATCTTTCCCTAGACTGTGCCATTTCCATCCTAGCCCAAATCCCAATATTCTTTTTATTGGGAATATTCCTTTTCTATTAAAGGAATAACTCCAATTGCCCTAGGTTGTGAAGCAACCTATATTTCCATCACTCCTAAAATTCCCAAATATGTCCCATAAATTGTTTGGGTCATATCTTGATCAAATATGGCAAAAGTTTTCATTGCCATGTTCAAAAATAATTCCCCAATATTCCTTTTCCTATTCTGCCCTGAATGGCACTTTGTGAAGGAAGTGTCATTTATTTTTCTCCTATTGACTCCCAACATTTTTGGGCATGTTCAGATGTCCAAATAATTGTCCCATGCACAAGTTCAAATTTATTTGCCTAGCCAATCTTCCTCAGTGAATTTTCAAAGTTTCTGTCTGACAGAAGGCTTTGTGAAGGAAGTACTAGCTAGGAGTATCCAAATGAGTTGAACTTTTTCACACTCCTTAATTTGCTCATATTAAACCCCTCCACCCATTTGCAGTCCCATCCAATCATCTATGTGAGAACAGGAGCAAATCTTTGTTTCTGGCAATATTTTCAGGTTGTGAAGCAAGTATATTTTATATTGCTTCAAAAATCCTGATAAATTACCAGATCATTCTTATACCCTTGAAACATCCCTACACCCAATTTGGCATCATTTAATTGACCCATTTGACCACCATAATTATTTCAAGTTTCTGGTCAGCACAGATGTTTGTGAAGCAAGTACCATTTTGGCTTTGCCAAATGGCATGATACTTGGTGAGCATCTTCATTTGACCAAATGACTAAGACTTGCCCAATCTTAGCTCAAGAGGACACTCCATGTGAGTGCACCATCCTAATCTTGATTCTGGACCATATATGGTAGTTGCAAAGCAACCCTGTTAAATCTTGATCCAAACCCATCCATAGTTACCAGGATGTAAGTCCTTCTTTAGCTCAACCTCCCAGACAACTCCATTTGACCCAATCACATCCCTGTTGAGCAGCAGTACACGATCAAGTTTACTGCAGTAAATTTAAGAGGATGATTTCGTTTTAACCAGAGCCTCTTTCACCTAGTTACCACCACAGTTCAGACCAACATTCGAAGGACTTACCACTAGACATCAAATGCCAGCTGTTCGCCTCCCACACATGCCAACACTGGTGGTGACCACTGTTTTAGCATGCCATGAGCGTGTCCAGTGGGTGTTTGTGCTGGACCCCCCCACTCTCGCTATCTTCGCACCCGTGATCATGTCCAGCGTGTTCTTCTCCTCGTCGCCGTTCTTCTGGACCCCTCTCCCCCTCCGGCAGCTTCCTCACCGATGCAAACCACCGCGCGCCCACGAGAGATCTGTAGCCGACCATCTCTGTTCGCGCTGTGGTTTCTTCCTTCGCTTGTCCCCGAGCTCTGCCTCATCTCCGTGACCCTTGAGCCTCGTCTCCGACATCCCTCGTCGTGATCCCGAGCCCTCCCGTGCTTGCTGGCCGCACCAGAGCCTCGGCCGGACGTGCACGACGGCACCCGAGCCCATCTCCTCGCCTGCGGCTATATATAGCCATCCCGAGCCTCTCCGAGCTCACCCTGAGGCTCACCTCAGTCCCAGGACCCCGCCTAGCCTCTAGCCCGAGCCCCTGGAGCTCTCTGCGCCCCTCATCGCCGCCATGGTCGCCGCGGCCATCCTCTCAAATTTTCCCGGAGTCGAGCCCTTCCCCTCCTTCTACCACCACCAGAGCCTCCATCACTCTCCGGCAAACCTCCCCACGCGCTCAGCCTCGCCGGAGTTGCCCTCATCCCTGAAATCCATCTCCACCTAAGGCCATCTCCGCCGGAGTCCACCGCCTAGCCGCTCCAATCCTCCTCGGCGTCCGTGGAATGGCCCATCCGACGCGGCTCCGTCTCCCGAGCACGCTGGTGGTCCGAGCACCGCGAATGGTGGCCCGTAGCGCCGGAAGTCGTCGCTGGAGCTCGCCCCGTCCTCTGCTCCGTCGGGCGGCATCGGGACGATGAAGGAGACGAGCCAGGTGGCCCCCCCTACGCGCGGACCCCACCGGTCAGCCCCTCAGGTGTTGACCGAGCCCAGCCAGGTGGATAAGTGACGGGCCCCACCCATGGGACCCGCACGCGTCAGCCCCGCCACTGTTCATTTGGATAAGGTGAAAACGTATTTCGGAGATTACGTTTTCTGTTTTCTGTTCAGGCCCCTGTTTGAAAATCTTTTCATTACAGATAAGTCCCTGGCAATAAAACCCTTATAACTTTTTATCCATAACTCCAAATGAGGTGAAACCAATGCTCACTTCTTCGTCTCATCGAGATCTTTCAGTTGGTCATATTTTCACTATGGTTTGACACTGTGAAAATGACATTTATGCCCTTGCCCTTATTCAGCCCCCTCTGAGAGAGAATGTTTTCCGGCGAATCTTTCCGCGGCTTCACCGCACTTCTCCCCGGTGCTTTCTTCATCCCCAGGCAAGCCACAACACCCACTTGCATGATATTCATGCAGTAGCCATGGTTTTCAACTTGAATCTTTATTAAATATTTGTTTGTTGAAAAGTTGGTTATCGTTGTTCCGGTGATGTTCAGATTTGCATGTTCACTTTTGTGCTATGTTGTCTTATACTCCGTGATCATGTTATACCTGCTAGTATTACCTGTCATATGTTTATGCTTGCTAGTATTACATGTTGATGATGGTGATGGTCATATCAGTTAGTATGCCATGTTCTGTGGATATGAGTTATTGTTGATATGGTGGAAAGTTATGTGATACTCTCATGATGATGTTGATATCATGTTCGTGTGTTATAGTTGGCATCATGTTATTTTATCATGGCTCAGCATATTTGCATTCAAGTTTAACCGGATTAAATTGAACTTGAACACCTGTTGGCTGAGTCATGGTGTCGCTGAATTGACGCTGACCAGTGCAACCACACTTACCGGTATGGGATGGTCCTAACTGGGTCTATTGTCATGCCTCTGGTCGGTACCTCAATGTAGGGAAGGTTATGGGCACGTGCTACCCTGATCAGGTAGGCAGAGCATAATCTTGTGAGCCCGTTGTTAAGTTAATTTGGTATCGGATCCCAGTGTGGATCGTGGCCACGAGGGTGGTCGAGGTGTCTGGAGGTAGATACGGGGCCACCCAGGACTAGCCCGGTGGGGTCTGAGTCGGAAGGGCCGAGAGAGTGTCATGACAATAGATCTGTTTTGTCGGAACGCTGTTGGTCCACTCGGATGGGAGAGTGAGGCCATGGGTTCTGTAGTGTGGGTACAGTGTACTAACCTCTGCAGAGTGTATATTAATCTATCGATAGCCGCGCCCGCGGATAAGGGCCCAGGTCGAGAGAAGGTCACACCATGAGTCAACAGTAGTAAAAATAATGTGCTTAATAACAGTGAGGTAAGTTGGCCAAGTGTTGGTCGGGTTGTGATCGCCATAAGGATCACGGGCCATTTAGTGGCCGGGTTGTGATCACCGTAAGGATCATGGGCCATGTATTGGTCGGGTTGTGATCGCCGTAAGGATCATGGGCCATGTATTGGTCGGGTTGTGATTGCCGTAAGGATCACGATTTGAGACAAAGTGTTGGTCGGGTGGTGATCGCCGTAAGGATCACGATTTGAGACAAAGTGTTGGTCGGGTGGTGATCGCCGTAAGGATCATGGTGGTATCAAGGATACCGAGCTATTGTATATTCGTGATGTTGTACGAGAGTCGCGGGTAAAGATCAAACTCCTTGTGGTTATTTAATGATCGCTACGGTATTGTTTATGCCAAGCTTGATTTGATCCTAAGATGATCGTGTGATGTCCGAGGTTGGTAAGTGATGCATGTGTTGGTTACGAGGTAACCGAGCAGAATAAGTGGTGCATATGGTGTCATCATGTTGCATGCTAGTATTGTTGGATTAATATGTTCATGTTGTGTTAGCTATATCATGTTTATGATGGTCATGCCATGTTATGCTGATGATCTCATGATAATTCCTGTTTAACCTGTAATTGCCATGTTGTTGTCTGTCTCGAATGCTTCTGGTTATTTGTGAGCTTGCAAGTACATTCAATGTACTAACCTGGCGTGTCATGCCAGTTTGTAGGTCATTCTGGATTTGATTGCTTGCTTGTTGTGGTTTCCATTCGTGCGAGCTAGGATAAGCGTTCCAGCCAGAGTCCCTGCGTGTCGCCGTTGTTCTGCTGCTAGAGTTATTCCGCTGCTTCGAGTTGTTCTGCTGCTTGCATAGAGCAACGAAGGATGGCGTAGTGTTGCTGTGCCGATGTTATTCATTGTAATATCGGAGACCTTGTAACCATATTCATGTAATAATAGAAGGCTGGTTTGTTCTATGCTAAGCAGTGCCGTATTCCAGAAGACTTCTCCTTGATCTCTGGGCTGGAATATCGGGCGTTCCGGTTTTCTCTGTGCCGGGGTGACACACGTTGTGAAGTTTGATAGCACACAAGGCATTCCTCCGGTATCAGGGAGTTGCATAATCTCATAGTCAAAGGAATATGTATAACTCATGAAGAAAGCAATAGCAATAAAACTTAGCGATCATTATGCTAAGCTAACTGAAGGGTTTTGTCCATCACATCATTCTCCTAATGATGTGATCCCGTTTCATCGAATGACAACACATGCCTATGGTTTGGAAACTTAACCATCTTTGATTAACGAGCTAGTAAACCCTTTGGGGCACTGTGTTTTGTCCATGTATCCACACATGTATCAAGTTTCCTGTTAATACAATTCTAGCATGAATAATAGACATTTATCATGATATAAGGAAATATAAATAACAACTTTATTATTGCCTCTAGGGCATATTTCCTTTAGTCTCCCACTTGCACTAGAGTCAATAATCTAGTTCACATCGCCATGTGATTAAACATTAATAGTTCACATCGTCATGTGATTAACACCCATAGTTCACATTGCCATGTGACCAACACCAAAGGGTTTACTAGAGTCAATAATCTAGTTCACATCGCCATGTGATTAACACCCAAGAGTACTAAGGTGTGATCATGTTTTCCTTGTTAGAGAAGTTTAGTCAACGGGTCTGCCACATTCAGATCTGTATGTACTTTGCAAATTTCTATGTCTACAATGCTATGCATGGAGCTACTCTAGCTAATTGCTCCCACTTTCAATATGTATCCAGATTGAGACTCAAAGTCATTCGGATGAGTGTCAAAGCTTGCATCGACGTAACTCTTTACGGCGACCTCTTTATCACCTCCATAACCGAGAAATATTTCCTTAGTCCTCTAGGGATAACTTTGACCAATGTCAGTGATCCACTCCTGGATCACTATTGTACCCCCTTGCCAAACTCATGGCAAGGTACATAATAGGTCTGGTACACAACATAGCATACTTTATAGAACCTACGGCTTAGGCATAGGGAATGACCTTCATTCTCTTTCTATTTTCCAATGTGGTCGGGTTTTGAGTCTTACTCAACTTCACACCTTGCAACACAGACAAGAACCCTTTCTTTGACTGATCTATTTTGAATTTCTTCAATTTTTTGCCAAGGTATATACTCTTTGAAAGCCCTATTAAGCATCTCGATCTATCCCTATAGATCTTGATGCCCAATATAGAAGCAACTTCATCGAGGTCTTTCATTGAAAAACTCTTATTCAAGTATCCTTATCCAGAAACTCTATATAATTTCCAATAAACAATATGTCATCCACATATAATATTAGAAATGCTATAGAGCTCCCACTCACTTTCTTGTAAATACAGGCTTCTCAAAAAGTCTGTATAAAACCATATGCTTTGTTCACCTTATCAAAGCATATATTCCAACTCTGAGATGCTTGCACCAGTCCATAAATGGATCGCTGGAGCTTGCACACTTTGTTAGCACCTTTAGTATCGACAAAACCTTCTGGTGCATCATATACAACTCTTCTTTAAGAAATCCATTAAGGAATGCAGTTTTGACGTCCATTTGCCAGATTTCATAATCATAAAATGCGGCAATTGCTAACATGATTCGGACAGACTTAAGCATCGCCACGAGTGAGAAAATCTCATTGTATTCAACACCTTGAACTTGTTGAGAACCTTTTGCGACAAGTCGAGCTTTGTAGACAGTAACATTACCATCAGTGTCAGTCTTCTTCTTAAAGATCCATTTATTCTCTATGGCGTGCCGATCATCAGGCAAGTCAACCAAAGTCCATACTTTGTTCTCATACATGGATCCCATCTCAAATTTCATGGCCTCAAGCCATTTTGCGGAATCTGGGCTCATCATTTCTTCCTCATAGTTCATAGGTTCATCATGGTCTAGTAACATAACTTCTAGAACAGGATTACCATACCACTCTAGTGCGGAACGTGCTCTGGTTGACCTACGAGGTTCGGTAGTAACTTGATCCAAAGTTTCATCATCATTATCATTAGCTTCCTCACTAGTTGGTGTAGGCATCACAGGAACGATTTTCTATGATGAGCTACTTTCCAATTCCAGAGAAGGTACAATTACCTCATCAAGTTCTACTTTCCTGCCACTCACTTCTTTTGAGAGAAACTCCTTCTCTAGAAAGGATCCATTCTTAGCAACAAAGACCTTGCCTTCGGATTTGTGATAGAAGGTGTACCTAACAATTTCTTTTGGGTATCCTATGAAGACACACTTTGCCGATTTGGGTTCGAGCTTATCAGCCTAAAGTTTTTCACATAAGCATCGCAACCCCAAACTTTAAGAAACGACAGCTTAGGTTTCTTGCCAAACCACAGTTCATACGGTGTCGTCTCAACGGATTTAGATGGTACCCTATTTAAAGTGATGCAACTGTCTGCAATGCATAAACCCAAAACGATAGTGGTAAATCGTTAAGAGACATCATAGATCGCATCATATCTAATAAAGTACGGTTACGACGTTCGGACACAACATTACGCTGTGGTGTTCCAGGTGGCATGAGTTGTGAAACTATTCCACATTGTTTTAACTGAAGGCCAAACTCGTAACTCAAATATTTGCCTCCGCGATCAGATCGTAGAAACTTTATTTTCTTGTTATGATGATTCTCCACTTCACTCTGAAATTCTTTGAACTTCCCAAATGTTTCAGACTTGTGTTTCATCAAGTAGATATACCCATATCTACTCAAATCATCTGTGAAGGTAAGAAAATAACGATACCCGCCACGAGCCTCAACACTCATCGGACCGCATACATCAGTATGTATTATTTCCAATAAGTCAATGGCCCGCTCCATTGTTCCGGAGAACAGAGTCTTAGTTATCTTGCCCATGAGGCATGGTTCACAAGTATCAAATGATTCATAATCAAGTGATTCCAAAAATCCATCTGCATGGAGTTTCTTCATGCGCTTTACACCAATATGACCTAAACGACAGTACCACAAGTATGTTGCACTATCATTATTAACTTTGCATCTTTTGGCATCAATATTATGAATATGTGTATCACTACGATCGAGATTCAATAAACCATTCACCTTGGGTGTATGACCACAAAAGGTTTTATTCATGTAAATAGAACAACAATTATTCTCTGACTTAAATGAATAACTGTATTGCAATAAACATCATCTAATCATATTCATGCTTAACGCAAATACCAAATAACATTTATTTTAGGTTCAATACTATTCCCGAAGGTAGAGGGAGTGTGCGATGGTGATCGTACCAACCTTGGAATCACTTCCAACACACATCGTCACCTCACCCTTAACTAGTCTCTATTCATTCTACAACTCCTATTTCGAGTTATTAATCTTAGCGACTGAACCAGTATCAAATTCCCAGGGGCTACTACGAACACTAGTAAGGTACACATAAATAATCTGTATATCAAATATACCTTTGTTCACTTTGCCATTCTTCTTATCCGCCAAGTATTTGGGGTAGTTCCGCTTCTAGTGATCATTCCCTTTGCAGTAGAAGCACACAGTTTTAGGCGTAGGAATAGCTTTGGGCTTCTTCATGGGAGTGGCAACTTGTTTGCCATTCTTTTTGAATTTCCCTTTCTATCCCTTGCCCTTTTAGTTGAAACTAGTGGTCTTGTCAAACATCAACACTTGATACTCTTTCTTGATTTCTACCTTCACCGATTTCAGCATCGCGAAGAGCTCGGGAATCGTTTTCGTCATCCATTGCATATTATAGTTCATCACAAAGTTCTAGTAGCTTGGTGATAGTGACTAGAGAACTCTGTCAATCACTATCTTATCTGGAAGATTAACTCCCACTTGATTCAAGCAATTGTAGTACTCAGACATTATGAATACATGCTCATTGGTTGATCTATTCACCTCCATCTTGTAGGCAAAGTACTTGTCAGAGGTCTCATACCTCTCGACATGGGCATGAGTCTGAAATACCAATTTCAACTCTTGGAACATCTTATATGCTTTGTGGTGTTCAAAACGTTTTTGAAGTCCCGGTTTTAAGACGTAAGGCATGGCGCACTAAACTATCAAGTAGTTATCATATCGAGCTTACTAAACATTCATAACGTCTACATCTGCTCCTGCAATAGGTCTGTCACCTAGCGATGCATCAAGCACATAATTCTTCTGTGCAACAATGAGGATAATCCTCAGATCATGGACCCAGTCCGCGTCATTGCTACTATCATCTTTCATCTTATTTTTCTAGGAACATATCAAAAAACATAGGGAGCTATAACGCGAGCTATTGATCTACAACATAATTTGCAAATACTATTAGGACTACGTTCATGATAAATTAAGTTCAACTAATCATATTACTTAAGAACTCCCACTTAGATAGACATCCCTCGAGTCATCTAAATGATCACGTGATCAAAATCAACTAAACCATGTCCGATCATCATGTGAGATGGAGTAGTTTTCAATGGCGAACATCTCAATGTTGATCATATCTACTATATGATTCATGCTCGACCTTTCGGTCTCCAGTGTTCCGAGGCCATGTTTGTACATGCTAGGCTCATCAAGTTCAACCCGAGTATTCCGCATGTGCAAAACTTTCTTGCACCCGTTGTATGTGAACGTAGAGCTTATCACACCCGATCATCACGTGGTGTCTCGGCACGACGAACTGTTGCAATGGTGCATACTCAAGGAGAACACTTATACCTTGAAATTTTAGTAAGGGGTCATCGTATAATGCTACTGTCGTACTAAGCAAAATAAGATGCATAAAAGATAAATATCACATGCAATCAAAATATGTGACATGATATGGCCATCATCATCTTGTGCCTTTGATCTCCATCTCCAAAGCACTGTCATGATCTCCATCGTCACTGGCTTGAGACCTTGATCTCCATCATAGCGTTGTGGTCATCTCACCAACTATTGCTTCTATAACTATCACTAATGCATAGTGATAAAGTAAAGCAATTACATGGATTTTGCATTTCATACAATAAAGCGACAACCATAACGCTCCGTTAGTTGCCGATAACTTTTACAAAACATGATCATCTCATACAATAACGTATACCACATCATGTCTTGACCATATCACATTACAACATGCCCTGCAAAAACAAGTTAGACGTCCTCTACTTTGTTGTTGCAAGTTTTACGTGGCTGCTACGGGCTTCTAGTAAGAACCGTTCTTACCTACACATCAAAACCACAATGGTATATCATCAAGTTTGTTGTTTTAACCTTCAACAAGGACCGACCGCAGTCAAATTCAATTCAACTAAAGTTGGAGAAACAGACACCCGCCAGCCACCTTTATGCAAACCTAGTTGCATGTTTGTTGGTGGAGCTGGTCTCACGAACGTGGTCATGTAAGGTTGGTCCGGGCCGCTTCATCCAACAATACTGTCGAATCAAAATAAGACGTTGGTGGTAAGCAGTATGACTATCACCGCCCGTAACTCTTTGTGCTCTACTCGTGCATATCATCTACGTATAGACCTGACTCGGATGCCACTATTGGGAAACATAGCATGCAATTTTGAAAATTTTCCTACGCTCACGCAAGATCTATCTAGGAGATGCATAACAATGAGAGGGGGAGAGTGTGTCCATGTACCCTCGTAGACCAAAAGCAGAAGAGTTTGTTAACATGGTCGATGTAGTCGAACTTCTTCTTGTTCCGACCGATCAAGCACCGTACGTACGACACCTCCCAGTTCTGCACCTATTCAATTCGATGACGTCCCTCAAACTCTTGATCCAGCAAAGTGTCGAGGGAGAGTTCCTTCAACACGACGGCATGGTGACGGTGATGGTGAAGTAATCTGCACAGGGCTTCGCCTAAGCACTATGTGAATATGACCGGAGGCGTAAACTGTGGAGGGGGCACCGCACACGGCAAAAAATGTTTCTTGTGTGTTCTAGGCACCCCCTCCTCACGTATAGAAAGGAGGGAGGGGGAGAGAGGCCGCCCTAGGCGCGCCCAAGTAGGAGGAATCCTACTTGGGCTCCTAGTCCAAGTCGGCCTCCCCCCTTTCCTTTTACTGGAAGGGGGAGAAGGGAAGAAAGGGGGGAGAAGGAAAGAGGGGGGCACCGCCCCCTCCTCCTAATCCTATTCGGCCTTCTTCCTTGGGGGGGAGCACCCCTATGTGGGTTGGTGTGCTTCCTCCTAAGGCCCATATGGCCCATATCTTCCCCCAGGGGGTTCCGATAACCCTCCCGGTACTCCGATATGTACCCGATACATTCCGGAACACTTCCGGTGTCCGAATACAATATATTGATTTTTTACCTCTTGACCATTTTGAGACTCCTCGTCATGTCCGTGATCTCATCTGGGACTCCAAACAACATTCAGTAACCAAATCACATAACTCATATAATACAAATCATCATCGACCGTTAAGCGTGCGGACCCTATGGGTTCGAGAACTATGTAGACATGACCGAGACTCCTCTCCGGTCAATAACCAATGGCGGAACCTGGATGCTCATATTGGCTCCCACATATTCTATGAAGATCTTTATCGGTCGAACCGTTATGACAACATACATTATTACCTTTGTCATCGGTATGTTACTTGCCCGAGATTTGATCATAGGTATCTCCATACCTAGTTCGATCTTGTTACCGACAAGTCTCTTTACTCATTCCGTAATGCATCATTCCGCAACTAACTCATTAGTCACATTGCTTGCCAGGCTTATTATGATGTGCATTACCGAGAGGGCCCAGAGATACCTCTCCAATACTCGGAGTGACAAATCCTAATCTCAATCTATGCCAACCCAACAAAACACCTTCGGAGATACCTATAGAGCATCTTTATAATCACCCAGTTATGTTGTGATGTTTGATAGCACACAAGGCATTCCTCTGGTATCCGGGAGTTGCATAATCTCATAGTCAAAGGAATATGTATAAGTTATGAAGAAAGCAATAGCAATAGAACTTAAGGATCATTATGCTAAGCTAACAGATGGGTCTTGTCCATCACATCATTCTCCTAATGATGTGATCCCATTTCATCAAATGACAACAATGTCTATGGTTAGGAAACTTAACCATCTTTGATTAACGAGCTAGTCTAGTAGAGGCTTACTAGGGACACTATGTTTTGTCCATGTATCCACACATGTATCAAGTTTCCGGTTAATACAATTCTAGCATGAATAATAGACATTTATCATGATATAAGGAAATATAATTAACAACTTTATTATTGCCTCTAGGGAATATTTCCTTCAAAAAATGTGTCCCATTTGGAGCAGGTTTGGGTATAAGCTTCTCACATACCAGAGCTTCTGACAACAAGCCTTATGGTTCCGGTAGGGAATGAGCCTCCTTGGTGGATGAAACGATATTTGTTGCCTCTTCCTATTTTCAATTATTTTCCTATTGGCAACATAGAGCAACAAGAGTGTTGTGTTAAAATTTTCACTTTCAGGGTTCATTTGGACATTTTTATATATTAACTGAGTTTTCTAGCCATTTTATGTGCATAATTCAAATTTGAACTACACGCACATGCTCTAGTGCAGAAAAATGGGTTGACATATCAATGTGTGTCTTTGGGTGCATGCTTAGGTCCCATGTAAGAAATGGGAATGAATTTCAAACACTGGGGCACTATCGATTGCCGGCAAAACGTTGAGATACTTTGGTTTTAAATTCTAGTAAATCCAAAACTCGTCTAAAATTCATGAAACTTGGCATGCTATCATGGAATGGCACCCGTCATGCTGTGGTATTTTTTGTGTCCATGTTGATAGAAGGCACACTTGAATAATAGCCAAAAAAGGAATTTTGAAACAAATAGCTGCCACTTTAACATCTCAAACGTTTCTACAATTTAAATCGGATGTGTTCTGTTAACCATTCACGTGATGCCACGCGTCACACTTTTAATGGCTAGGAGGTGTCGTGCGGACAGCTGCTTGACTGAAGGGAAGCCAAGGGAAAATTTGCCGAGCAGGATTTTTGTAGCTCTTGATCGCAAACATTTTAGATAGAACACTCATATCAGACAGACAGCTTTCCCAGTAAGCCAAGGGAAAATGTGCCGAGCAGGATTTGTGCAGCTCTTCATCGCAAACATTTTAGATAGAACACCCATATGCAAAGTGAGACCTATGGTCTTCCCAGTAAGCCAAGGGAAAATTTGCCGCGCAGGATTTGTGCATCTCTTCAACGCAACCGGTTCAAATTGAATACGGTATGCAAAGGAGACTTCGGAGCTAAGCCAAGAGAAAATGTGGCACGCAGGATTTGTACATCCCTTCAAAGTAAACGTTTTTTTGGATGACCCGTGTGCAACCACGTATAGAAAATTTGGTAAGATTTGCAGCTTTCATATTGGGTATATTGCCATTTGTCAAACTGGAAAGATTGACATTTCTTGATCTAGTAAACTTGCCCTTTGTCAACCTTGTAACACTACCATTTGTCAAAATATGCAGCTAAAAATCACTAGAACTATCTAATTTTTTCAACTAAAATTCAGTAATGAAGAACATATTTCATTCATAGATTAAGCAATCGTTCTTTATACAAATAGTTTAACTCGACAGCTGAACCGACCAAACTATTCCCCAATTGTTGCCAACCACGTACTGAAATAGCTAGTTCAACTATATATACTAGCTAATTTTAAGTACATTGTACAGTTCAACCACATCTATAGTCATAAACTGAACAAAATAGCCCCTAAATACTACTACTACGGAGGGGCTTTGTACTACTTCCGGCAGCCTCTCCTCTGTTGAGCGCACTCAGTAAGAGGCACAGGAGGAGGATCCTACCAACGAGCTGGACAACTGCAATACGGTACCTGCCGCTGCCGCACCTTTAGCGACGCTCACCTCGAATGCCCTCTACCGCTCTAGACAACCCCTCTCAAAGCGGCAAGATTCCTCGTGGACCTCCTAATTCCTCGCCTTTGCGGTGGCATGTGTTGCGGCCACGACGGTGGTAAGGCTCTTTGCGTGCTTGACAAGGCACTCCTCCTCTGCCCACAGGAACTTGATGTAGCGCGCAAGGTCACTGACGCACGTGCGGGCCTCCACCTCCGCCTCCCGCCTTCGGGCGGTGGTGGCGGAGCGGGTGATGACCATGACGGTTGACGGTGGGCTGGCGGCCATGACAGCCGATGATGGGGTGGCGGCCATGGCAACCGAGGATGGGGTGGCAGCCACGACCACCACCTCCCGCCTTCGGGCCACGGTGGCAGAGCGGGTGATGGCCAAGGTGGCTGACCATGGGGTGGCGGCCACGACGACCACCTCCCGCCTTCGGGCCACAGCGGCGGAGCGGGCGATGGCCCTGGCTTCCTACGGTGGTGTGGCAGCCACAACGGCTGACGGTGGGGCCACGGCAACGACGACCACCAACAGCTGCCGACAGGCAACGACGGCGGAGCATGTGGTGGGTGTTCCATGCACACCCAACAGGGACGCCACGTGCACTACACTACGCCGGGACTGTGCCACCGCCGTGGTGTAGCCTCCTAGCTGGAGCTATCCTCTGATGACGGTGGAGTGGCAGAGCGACGATGACGGACCGGTGCCATTGGCGATTGTGGGAGAAGAAGACGAGATAAGCTACTGGGAGGGAGGGGAAAATGCCACGCAGGACTCGCCGCCCACGAGGGTTCATATAGTAGGCCAGTAAGCATTGGGATTTTGGGGGATTTCACCGAGTCGGGCGGGAAGCTTGCGCGGGAACATGCGCGGTTGTGCGGGAACAGGCTTACCACCATATGGCCAAAAGAACGCCCCCACGCACTGCTCAAGCTTGCGCTCGAAGCCATCTGTGGCAGCAGGGTGACAAGACGTGCGAGAGGAGGATGAAAGGACACGTACACATACGTTAATAAAAAACATTTGCGATTTAATTACCTACTACCATCGTCCTGGTTTATAAGTTGTCTATGTATTTTTGTGCCAAATTTTGACTAGAGATTTAACTAATAAAATATGAATGTATGTCGCCAAAGATTATATCGTTGGATTCATATTTGAACATAGTTACCAATTATATAATTTTTAAAACGTGCATTAATATTTTCTTGGTTAAATTTGTGGTCAAAATATGGCACAAAATATAAAGGGAACCAATAGACCAAGACGGAGGTAGTAGCACATGGTCGCCCTCTACGCAGCGTCGCAACTGCCGGCCGACTTGTAGACGACCATTCCCTGCGTGTTGAACTGCTCTATGCGTGTGGTTTCTCGCGGTTGAGGCGGCCGCGACGCGCTCTACTCGCGTCCTGCCACACGCACTCTGCTCTTGCGTCCCTCCGGGCGCTCTGCCCTCATCCCTCCACACGCGGTGCCAGTGTTTGGGGTCGGCGCACGATCACGTACGTTCGTGCTGCCATTATGCATGCGGTTGCACCGGGCGCAGCGCCATGATGCAGTTACCCGCTGCGAAAACTGTCATGCGGACGTGCCGAGAACCCAGGCCGCCCGGCCCCCATTTATTCATACGGCCATTTACCTTCATCTTTTGCGCCAATCGACACAATAAGCACACCCACGGCACATACAAAGAGGACATCCAGTGGCTCTAATGGCGCTCCCCGTGGCTCCAATGGCGCTCCTAGCGGCTGACGATGACAATGGGGGGCAGTTCACCATGCATCATGTAGTGGACACCCACGTGAGGGGGAAGGCCCTCTCAGTGGTGTCCACGAATGAGATGGTTGCGCTGGAGAGCCTCCATCCAAACTATGCAGCAGTTGCTTGCTGAGGACAAGTACCAAGTGGTCAGCTTCGACCTCGAGTTCACCAACGGTCGTGCCGGGCACGATCAGAAGGTTGTCGTTGGCCAGTTGTGCGTGCGACATGACATCCTCGTCTACCACTACCACCTGGCCACAAGGACTTGCGAGCGTTTCTCCAGGTTTATCAACAGCTCCGACTATAGTTTCGCTATGGTGGACACCACCAATGATCTAAAAGCGCTCGAGGTTTCGGGCTTGACCTGCCAGAATCTTGTCAACATGCGTGACCACTACAAGGTCTGGGGCAGCAAGGACAACAAACAGAACTCCTTGGTTGACCTCGCCTCGGCCATCATCAACCCCTACTACATGAAGATGAAGGATTAGAGCAAGAAGGACAAGAACGCCTGACAAAGTGTCTTCTTCCTAACCCAGACGAGGTGTACGGGCGGATCGTTGACATGAGGAAGTGTCTTCTTCCTAACCCAGACGAGGGATCGAGCCATAGAGCAGTGGCGGGAGCGTCACAAGAAGTGGATGACTAGACGATCATTTCTCCTTGTTTAGAATGCGTGCAATTGTTTATTGAGGTGTATGTGAATGATCTGTATAGTCACTTATGTAATTGGATGTTTATTTTAGTTATATATATATGTGTGTGTGTGTATATATATATATAGGGAAAATCCATCCTACCACCCGGTGGTAGTTACCCCACATGTCTCATATACTAGCATGTGGTACTATATATACTATTTTATTATTTTAAATATGTTCATATACTATATCTAAGATATTTCAAAACAAGTTACATGAAAAAATTGTATATGAGCCCATAGTTTTTGTTATATTTGTGAAATACGTACATATTTGTATGTAAAAAAGAGCATACTCAAAAAATAGTACATACTACCTAAAGAATTGTATATATACTACCTAATCATTGTTATATACTACATACTACACGTACATATTCTCGGTTTCGACAGATACTACATACAACATACAAAACGCAAGTTGTAGTAACTACCACTGCTTGTAGGAAACATTTGTCCTATATAGGCTTCTGTAGATAGAGCAAATCACATAGCTTATTAGCAGCAATCGTCTGTGTTATTATTGGTCTTCGCACACATTTCTGATTACGGACCTGTTTGTCACGTATCACACACATCTTGTTCAGTTGAACTGTTTCTGTTGTCTTGGCTCATCGCAAACAGTTCATCCGAGTGAACTGTATGCCCTCCATCGCCAACACCTTGATCTGGCAGATCGTTTCTATTGTGTTGCCTAATCACACAAAGTTCATCCTAGTGAACGGTATGCCATATATCGCACACACCCTCATATGGCTTCCCATTTCTGTTGTTCTGCCTCATCGCAAACAATTCATTGAACTGAACCGTATGCCCCGCATCGCACATGGAACTAAAATATTTACCATGTTTGATGTATCCGCCATTGCAAACTTTTTGCATCTTTTTTGATGGTTTTTTACATCACCGTTTGTGATTAATGCACCGCACACAGTTTCATCGAAGGGTCTCTGATTGGGCTGTCACGTTTGGACCAACCTGCAGTAGTAAAAGGCTTGTGGCGGCGATAGAATTGTTTCGGGTCTCACTTCGAGGGTTTCTGAATATATGTCAATTTGTAGGACAAGAATTAGGGCAATCTGAGGCTCGGGGACCCCGCAAGCCCGGGTGGCGAGCCACCCCGGGCCTCACCGTCCACCCTTGTGGGAACCTCATGGGTCTTCCAGTCTCCTCTCGAAGCTTCTAGTGTTTCTTTTGGTCTAGAAAAAATTGTCACAAATTGGCATCGTGTTCGGACCTCCATAGGTATTGATTTTTTGTAAAACCAAAAACAAGCAAAAAAACGCCCTAGCCACAAAATTTAATATGTTAGTCCAGAAAAATAATATAAAATAATGGAAAATGTATGTAAGAATGGTAATATAATAGCATCAAACAATCAAAAATTATAGATACGTCAGAGACGTATCAACATCCCAAGCTTAATTCCTGCTCGTCCTTGAGTAGGTAAATGATAAACAAAAATAATTTTTGATGTTGAATGCTACCTAGCATGTTTATGAATAATCAATACAACTCATGTTATGAACTTAGGACCCCAAATGATTCAAGGAATAGTATCAATTTGACATGAAGATAGTAATACATAATTGCACAAATGAACAATCATTGCCTTTCGGAATAAAAATGCTAAAGGATGTAATCCTCCAAACACTTAATTATGATAAGCATGGCACACTCAGTCTTCCTAGTATAAAGACAAAAATTCATGAAAAATCCTGGTGCCAAACCAACCAATTAAATCATACTTTTCATAATTAAGTCATACTTCATGTCAAATTGCTTATCATAACTCATGTTATGAACTTAGGACCCCAAATGATTCAAGGAATAGTATCAATTTGACATGAAGATAGTAATACATAATTGCACAAATGAACAATCATTGCCTTTCGAAATAAAAATGCTAAATGATGTAATCCTCCAAACACTTAATTATGATAAGCATGTCACACTCAGTCTTCCTAGTATAAAGACAAAAATTCATGAAAAATCCTGGTGCCAAACCAAGCAATTAAATCATACTTTTCTCACTTCAGCTTTCAACTCTCATGCACTACTTGAGCGTGAGCCATGCTCTTAGCAATTTGGATGGCAAAGAGAATGATGATCGGGATTTAAAGAAATGATGATCCGACCTTAGCTTCGCCCATGGTCCCTCCTCTCTTTTTCTCTCATTTTTATCTTTTCTTTTTCTTTTTCTCATTTTTTAGAACAATATCATGAACCTCATCCCCACTTTTTGGAGGACTCATCAGTCTCCATCATTCTTTACCTCACCCGAACAATGCTCTAATAATGATCATCACACTTCTTTTTTACTTACAACTTGATAAACTAGAACAATATGACTATATGAATGCCTCTGGCAGTGTACTAGGATGTGTAATGATCTAGCATAACATGTATTACAATGATGAATGGTGGTTTTGCCACAAATATCATGTGAGATCTATATGATCATGCAAAGAATATGATGATGAACACACATGTGGATAGTAACCGTGGAAGTTGCATGGCGACATATCTTGGAATGGCTATGGAAATGTGTAGGACCTTGTAGTATGTCTAGAGGGGGGGTGATTAGACTACTTGACCAATTAAAAACTTATCCTTTTCCTAATTTTAGAGTTTGGCAGATTTTAGTTATCTTAGGACAAGTCAAGCAATCATCACACAATTCAAGCAAGCATGCAAATAGTATATAGGCAGCGGAAATTAAAGCATGCAACTTGCAAGAAAGTAAAGGGAAGGGTTTGGAGGATTCAAACACAGTGGGAGACACGGATGTTTTTGGCGTGGTTCCGATAGGTGGTGCTATCATACATCCACATTGATGGAGACTTCAACCCACGAAGGGTAACGGTTGCGCGAGTCCACGGAGGGCTCCACCCAAGAAGGGTCCACGAAGAAGCAACCTTGTCTATCCCACCATGGCCGTCGCCCACGAAGGACTTGCCTCACTAGCGGTAGATCTTCACGAAGTAGGTGATCTCCTTGCCCTTACAAACTCCTTGGTTCAACTCCACAATCTTTGTCGGAGGCTCCCAAGTGACACCTATCCAATCTAGGAGACACCACTCTCCCAGAAGTAACAAATGGTGCGTTGACGATGAACTCCTTGCTCTTGTGCTTCAAATGATAGTCTCCCCAACACTCAACTCTCTCTCATAGGACTTGGATCTGGTGGAAAGAAGATTTGAGTGGAAAGCAACTTGGGGAAGGCTAGAGATCAAGATTCATATGGTAGGAATGGAATATCTTGGCCTCAACACATGAGTAGGTGGTTCTCTCTCAGAAATGGTAAGTTGGAAGTGTAGGTTTAGTCTGATGGCTCTCTCCACGAATGAACAGGAGGTGGAGGGGTATATATAGCCTTCACACAAAATCTAACCGTTACACACAATTTACCAAACTCGGTGGGACTGATTCAACAGACTCGGTCGGACCGATTTAGTAAACCTAGTGACCATTAGTGATTTTCGGTGGGACTGACATGCAACTCGGTGAGACCGATTCGGTTAGGGTTAGGGCATAACGTAATCTCGGTAAGACCGATTACACAAACTCGGTGAGACCGATTTTGGTAATAAGCTTTCCAGAGAGTTGGTCAGGTAAACTCGATGGGACCGATTTGCTCTTTTCGGTGAGACCGAAATGTTACAAAAGGGAAACAGAGAGTTTACATTGCAATCTCGGTGGGACCGATCGCTCACTTTGGTTTGACCGAAACTTACGAAGGGAAACAGAGAGATTACAATCCCATCTCGGTGAGACCAAGATCCCTATCGGTAGAACCGATTTGCCTAGGGTTTGTGGAAGTGGCTATGACATTTGAAATCGGTGGCGCCGGATAGGAAGAATCGGTGTGACCGATTTTGGCTTTGGGTTTAGGTCATTTGTGGATGTGAGAAGGTAGCTGAGGGTTTTGGAGCATATCACTAAGCACATGAAGCAAGAGGCTCATTAAGCAACACCTCATCCCTCCTTGATAGTATTGGCTTTTCCTATAGACTCAATGTGATCTTGGATCACTAAAATATGAAATGAAGAGTCTTGAGCTATTGAGCTTGAGCCAATCCTTTGTCCTTAGTATTTTGAGGGATCCACTTTCATCATCCATGCCATGCCATTCATTGAGCTTTCCTGAAATATTAGTCTTGGAATAGCATTAGCTCAATGAGCTATATGTTGTTATGAATTACCAAAACCACCTAGGGATAGTTGCACTTTCAGTCTCCCCCTTTTTGGTAATTGATGACAACATATAGATCAAAGCTTTGACAAATGATAATAAGATTTAAAAACATTGTCGCTTTGAGAAGTATGTGATAAGCAAGAGCTCCCCCTAAATTTGTGCATAGTTTAAGATTTGCTTTGGACTGCAAATGCACAAGGAATTAGGCTTATGGGTTACTCTTCCATGTCACATACATCTTGGTGGAGCGCTCAAAATGATAAAGATTGAATACATGCACTCATCACCAAGCAAAGTGAATGATCACATAGGATAGATAGGATAATAACATCAAACATGCATAAGTGTAGTTTATGATCAAACACATGATCATCAATGTCTCACAAGAATAGCATAGTAACTCAAGCAATAAAAAACAAACAAGTTTAAAAACCACCAAAAGCAAGAGAGAACAAAAACAACACTCTCTCTCGAATCCTATGATCTATACATTTTTCTCCCCCTTTGGCAACAAGTTACCAAAAAGTTCATAGAAAATGCATAGTGCTAGATCGACTCTTAGGCTTGATCTTCAGTTGGTGGTGTAGAGATGGCTCCTTGGACGAAGGCTTCAGTTGATGTAGAGGGAGCTGGAGGAGTTGGTGCTGGAGCTGGTTGCACTGGAGCTGTTGGAGCTGTAGCTGGTGCAGATGATGTTGCTCTAGTGTCTGTCACTGGCACTGCTGCTGACCTCTGAGCTCTAGGCACTCTGGCAAATACATTAGTGGTAGTTTCGCCCTTCCTCTCCTACATGTCATCCTGCAGCTGCTCCACAACTGACTGAATCTCAGTTACCTTGACATCAAGATCATAGAATTTTTGTTCCATGATTCTTTCCAAGCTTTCCTGATTCTGAGTTAAGGTGGCTAACCCTTTCTCAATCCTCAGTGTTGATGCTATCAAGTAACCAAGCTGCTCCTGCTTGTTCTTCAAGAAATACTCAGATGCCTCCTCTTGAGTTGGCATCTTGGCAGCCTTTTCCTTCCTTGCCTTCTCCTTCTTCTCTTGAGCTTGAACTGATGATGGTTCATCTTCATCCATGACAACCTCATTATCCTCAAAGTCTGGATAGAGAGGAAAATGTTCCCTATCCAATAGATATTTACCTGTGCCCAACTTTGAGTTAATCAACTCCTAAATCTGAGGGGCATATCCACAACTCCTCTTATGATCTGCTGCAGTCCTCTTGATTGTTTCTACTATAAGGCTCATGACCTTGAATTTATGAGGCACATCAAACAAATGCAACATGTTGATCGCATGCCCTCTGATCATGTTGTGGTCACCAGACTTAGGCAATAGAGTGTGCCTTAGGATCCAGTTGATTGTAGGCAGCCCTGACATAAGAAAGTGGACTGATCCAAAAGAGAAAGTTTCTAGGGCTTTGTCCGGGATCTCCTTGTACATATGTGCCATGGTATTATGTCCCATTTTCTTCTTGGCATATACATCCAGATCATCATCATTTTCCTTTGGGGAATTTATCAGATTTGCCCATTCCTCAACAGTTGATTGGTACCTTGTACCTTCAGACATCCAAACTATCCTTCCATCTGGATAGAAGTGTGCTGTGGAGTAGAATTGCATAATGAGTTCATCATTCCAGTTTGTGAGCTTCTGCCCAACAAAATCAGCAACTCCACAAGCAACAAAACTGTCTTGAACTCCTGGATAGTGTTCTTCATTTTCCTTCATGTAGGTCCAATCGACCCACCTCATATCACACACAATGGGCTTTTTGTCCAACAAGATTGTCTCATAGAAGTCCTGCTGTTCCTTTGTATGGAACATGTAATCAACAACAGTTCTTCTCCTTGTGGCATATGGATCTGCCATCCTCCATAGCCTCAACCCTGAATCTTTTTTGATGTTCATGTCCTCAGCTACAGGATGGACATCATTATGGTCTGGTATCTTGGGCTTGAGCTTCCTCAGAACTTGTCCTTCTTCATCTTCCTCCTCAGCAATCTCAGGCACTGGGGCCTTGTTCTTCTCAGCAGCTGGAATACTCCTGATATTCCTCTTAGGTGCAGACTTGGCCTTGGGGGCAGCTTTGGGTGCTTCCTTGGGCTTAGATGTTGCAGCCCCTGATCTAATAGCATCTCCCATAAGCTTTGGTGCCTTTGGTGCTGGTGCAGCAAGCTCTTCTTCTTCCATCATGGAAGGTTGCCCAACATCTCTGGCCATGGTCTTCTTGACCCTTTCCTTCCTTTTCTTCCCTTCAGCAGTTGGCTCTTTGGGATCAGGACTTTTAGGCAGTTGAGTTGAAGCTCTAGCTTTGGACATTGGTTGTCTCCCTGCATGCCTTTTGATCTTCATGCCTGGCTTTACTGCAGTTGAACTAAGCACCTTCTTGTGCACTACCTTCTTGGAAGTAGCTTCATCCTCTTCAGCTCTATAATCCTCATCTTCAGAGTCTAAAGTTCTCTTCTTCCTTTGCCTGGTAGCAGCCTTAGGCAGGTTGCTAGGAGTGCTCCTGCTGCCTTCATCTGAAGTGCTGGAGGGACTAGTGCCCTCACTCATTTGCATCTGCCCTTCTGACCTGTTCTGACTGTCACTCTGGTCTGACATGCTGCAAATTCTAACTGCTGACCCTGTTCTGACTGTCACTCTGGACCGAGAGTTACTACTGCAATGGCATAAGCCAAATCGGTGGGATCGAGTTTTTCAACTCGGTGGGTCCGAGATGGTTTCGGCGGAAACCTAACCCTAAATTTTCAAATCTCATCTAATCTACGGATTGCATTGTCTGGATCGGAGTGTTTCAATCGTGGCAAGAATCAATAAGAACACAATGTGCTAGGAATCGGATGAGGAAAGCACAGTGATCGAGTCCATACCCTAGCTTGGCGATGAACTCGCTACGACGGCAACGGCGGGGTTGAATTCCGTTGACGGCGGCGCAGACCAGCGACAGGAGGCGGCTGGTGACGAGGAGACGATCCGGAGACCTTGGAGGCAGAGCGAGCTATTGCGCGGGCGAAGGGGTTTGGAGAAATTTTCAAATTTTGCCCGTGACTATATATAGCCCGACCCTGTCGGTGTGACCGAGTGGAACAACTCGGTGGCACCGAGATGCATAACTGTGTTCAGTTACAGCAACTTGGTGTGACCGAAATGTTCAAATCGGTTGCACCGAGATTGAAAACCTAGATCGACTTAGTGATCTCAGTTGGACCGAAATGGAGGAATCGGTCAGACCGAGAATCACAAAGAAGTTTTGGAAGTTTAAGGCTATGACGAATCGGGGACTCCGAGTGCTCCTCACACAGAGTGGTTCGAATCTGACTTGATCAAATTTTGTGATGTAGCATGAATAGAGTTTGAGACGAGAAAAGCATAGATAGCTAGAGAAAGTTCTTAGGCATTCTTGTCCATCCACTTGGCCAAAAGAAGGAATAACCAAACAATCAAAACAACAAGTGGATGTTCTTGAATGAGTAAAATATGCACCAACATGCTCACATAATAAGATGACAAATGAAATATGTGGCAAAGCATGCACAATCAATTCTAGCATCTATCAAACAATTGGCGATGACTACGTCATCTATATATGAGTATATTGACTTAGGAGTCAAATGATAAACATTTGATCATAGGTCATACTCATCGTTTAAGCCCAAGTGGGGTTACCACTTTTACATAATGCATTGATGTGTTCACACCATTAGAGTTGCTTTGACTCAAGTCTTAGAGTTAAGCTCCCCCTAGATGTGAGATCCCCCCTTAGAGGGATGAACTAACCTTGGGTTTTGTCGATGATGACTTCATGTAGGTGTTGAAGATGTGGATGCTCAATGTTGATGCAGATCATTTGGAGCAATCCATTGGAGTGAGTTGCACTTTCAACATACCTGGTTCCTTGCCTTACCAATATGAGGGTTTGTGACTCCTTGAACTAGTGCAAGATGTGGAGGTTGATTGCACTTGTCCTTGCCATAATAATATGAATGAAGAATGTTGGCGGAGTCACCCTCAAGAACTCTCTAGTTCTTCTTCTTCGGGATCCACATCATCTTGATGGGAATCCTTGGAGTTGTAGTTGTACTTGATGAAGTAGAACTTGACGTAGTCTTGGGAATCCACTTGACCGAGACCTTGGGTGCTTCTTCAAATGCATCAATCTCTTCTTGAAGCTTGTCCTTGCCTTTATGGTCTTGTGGTGGAAGATCATCTTGAGCTTGTGTTCCCTTGAAGGAAGTAGGATCATACTTCTCTTGTTAAGGAACAAACTTCGTCTTGGGGTATTGATCTTCTTCCCACTCAACTCCATTGGCATTGAACTTTCGTTCAAAACCAACACCTTGATTCTTCCGGTGCCTTCCTTGCTTGCGTACAATTTCCTCGAATTGCTTACTCCCGGCAAGGCTCTTGTAAACACGTTTCTCCATAATTCCCTTCAATAAGCTATTTTCTTGCTCAAGTGTAACTTGGCTAAGAGAATCATCAGTGGAATCAAGAGAACAACTATAAGCAACAATATTGGATTTGACATTATTATTGTTACTACTAGAGGAAGTATCTTTCTTGTACTTGTTACTAGACTTGACTTGAGGCATGTAAGTAGATAGGAGTAAACGCTTGGCAATGTAAGAAGAACTTTTCTTACGAAGATCATTATTGATTGCTTTTAAGAACTCATGCTCTTTCTCAAGATTGAGCTTTTCAAAGCGTAACTTCTCATGAGCCCTTAAAAGTTCTCGATGATTTTCAAAGATAGTTTCATGAGCTAACTTGAGAGTGTTTAGTTGTTTAGTTAGAAGCTCAATCTTCTCCTTATCATTGTCATTCGTTTCATCTTGATTAGCATGATTAATTGACGTTTCATCATAGTATTCATCACTAGAGTTGTCAACAAGTAAATCATCATCCACAAGCAAGTCATCTTCATCATTATTGAAATCAACATACTCAGGATGTGTTACCTTTGGACCTTTGGCCATGAAGCATCTTCCAATTCCTTCATTTGGTGAATCAAATATGTCGTAGGAGTTGGTTGACACAAGTGCTAGACAGGCAACACCTTCATCTTGAGTATATTCGGAGTCGGAGTGATAGCTTCTCTCGGAGTGTTTGTCGGAGTCGGAGCCAGAAACCCATTCACCAACATGAGCTTGATGTATTCGTTTTGTGTAGCTCCTTGATGACTTGTCCTTCCTTTCCGAATCCTTGCTTCTCCGTGAGGATCTTCGTTCATAACGATCATCTCTACTCCTTCTCTCTCTTGGTGGTGATTCTTCTCTTTTGCTTCTTCTTTTTGGAGGATCTTCTCTTGTTTTGTTGGGTGTCGTACACTCATTGGAATAGTGTCTAGGCCTCCCACAATTGTAGCAATTGCACTCTCGACTGGAAGATCTTTTGTCATGGTAAGACCTTGACTTGGAGCTTCTTTCTTTACTTCTACTCTTGTAGAATTTGTTGAAGTTCTTCACCATTAAGCTCAATTCTTCATTGAAGGTTTGTTTCTCACTTGATGATGCGGGGGCTTCACTTGAGGCTTTGTAAGCACCACTTGACTTGTTGTGAAGTTCCTCCTTATCCTTGAGTGACATCTCATGAGCAACAATTCTTCCAATGACTTCTGTTGGCTTGAGATCTTTGTAGTTTGGCATCATTTGGATCAATGTGCACACAGTATCATACTTTCCATCCAATGCTCTTAGGATCTTCTTGATGATGAATCTGTCGGTCATCTCTTCACTCCCTAAGCCGGCAATCTCATTTGTAATAAGAGCAAGCCTAGAGTACATTTCAGCGACACCTTCACCATCCTTCATTTTGAACTTGTCAAGCTGACTTTGGAGCACATCCAACTTGGATTCCTTGACGGATTCGGTACCTTCGTGCATATCAATCAAAGTGTCCCAAGTTTCCTTTGCATTCTCAAGACGGCTGATTTTGTTGAATTCTTCGGGGCACAATCCGTTGAAGATGATATCACAAGCTTGAGCATTGTATTGCAGCATCTTCAATTCTTCCGCATTAGCTTCACGGTTCAGCTCTCTCCCATCAAAGAATTCACCTTGCAAGCCAATACAAATAATAGCCCAAACAGTGGGGTTATGCCCGAGAATATGCATTTTCATCTTATGCTTCCAACTAGCAAAATTAGTACCATCAAAGTAAGGACCTCTACGGTGATAATTTCCCTTTCTAGATGCCATACTCTCCTAGGTTGTGAAACCAAGGCTATGACCACCAAAAGCTATGGAAATCAAAGCAAATGGAGACCAAAGCTCTGATACCACTTGTAGGACCTTGAAGTATGTCTAGAGGGGGTTATTAGACTACTTGACCAATTAAAAACTTAACCTTTTCCCAATTTTAGAGTTTGGCTGATTTTAGTTATCTTAGGACAAGTCAAGAAATCATCACACAATTCAAGCAAGCATGCAAAGAGTATATAGGCAGCGGAAATTAAAGCATGCAACTTGCAAGAAAGTAAAGGGAAGGGTTTGGAGGATTCAAACGCAGTTGGAGACACGGATGTTTTTGGCGTGGTTCCGATAGGTGGTGCTATCGTACATCCACGTTGATGGAGACTTCAACCCACGAAGGGTAACGGTTGTGCAAGTCCACGGAGGGCTCCATGCAAGAAGGGTCCACGAAGAAGCAACCTTGTCTATCCCACCATGGCCGTCGCCCACGAAGGACTTGCCTAACTAGAGGTAGATCTTCACGAAGTAGGCGATCTCCTTGCCCTTACAAACTCCTTGGTTCAACTCCACAATCTTTGTCGGAGGCTCCCAAGTGACACCTAGCCAATCTAGGAGACACCACTCTCCAAGAAGTAACAAATGGTGCGTTGATGATGAACTCCTTGCTCTTGTTCTTCAAATGATAGTCTCCCCGACACTCAACTCTCTCTCATAGGATTTGGATCTGGTGGAAAGAAGATTTGAGTGGAAAGCAACTTGGGGAAGGCTAGAGATCAAGATTCATATGGTAGGAATGGAATATCTTGGCCTCAACACATGAGTAGGTGGTTCTCTCTCAGAAATGGTAAGTTGGAAGTGTAGGTTTAGTCTGATGGCTCTCTCCACGAATGAAGAGGAGGTGGAGGGGTATATATAGCCCCCACACAAAATCTAACCGTTACACACAATTTACCAAACTCGGTGGGACCGATTCAACAGACTCGGTCGGACCGATTTAGTAAACCTAGTGACCGTTAGTGATTTTCGGTGGGACTGACATGCAACTTGGTGAGACCGATTCGGTTAGGGTTAGGGCATAACATAATCTCGGTAAGACCGATTACACAAACTCGGTGAGACCGATTTTGGTAATAAGCTTTCCAGAGAGCTGGTCAGGTAAACTCGGTGGGACCGATTTGCTCTTTTCGGTGAGACCGAAATGTTACAAAAGGGAAACAGAGAGTTTACATTGCAATCTCGGTGGGACCGATCGCTCACTTCGGTTTGACTGAAACGTTACGAAGGGAAACAAAGAGATTACAATCCCATCTCGGTGAGACCGAGATCCCTATCGGTAGAACTGATTTGCCTAGGGTTTGTGGCAGTGGCTATGACATTTGAAATCGGTGGCGCCAGATAGGAAGAATCGGTGTGACCGATTTTGGCTTTGGGTTTAGGTCATTTGTGGATGTGAGAAGGTAGCTGAGGGTTTTGGAGCATATCACTAAGCACATGAAGCAAGAGGCTCATTAAGCAACACCTCATCCCTCCTTGATAGTATTGGCTTTTCCTATAGACTCAATGTGATCTTGGATCACTAAAATATAAAATGAAGAGTCTTGAGCTATTGAGCTTGAGCCAATCCTTTGTCCTTCGTATTTTGAGGGATTCACTTTCATCATCCATGCCATGCCATTCATTGAGCTTTCCTGAAATATTAGTCTTGGAATAGCATTAGCTCAATGAGCTATATGTTGTTATGAATTACCAAAACCACCTAGGGATAGTTGCACTTTCAAAATGCCATGATAGGTAGGTATGGTGTATGTTTTGAGGAATGATATAATAAGGCTCATGTGTTATAGAGTATCATTGTAACGCCCCGAGACCGACGCTCCAGAAGACTTCCAGCTATTCCGAGTTTCGTCGTGTGATTTGTTTTATTTGTTGCATTCATCCTTGCATCATGTGCATTGCATCATGCCATCATGCCATTTAATTTTTTAAAACTCTTCCAAATAAATTGTATGGATTTTTCGATCCATTTAAATCGAGGGAATTCACTCGTGATTTCTCTTTATAACATATTAAAGCCTCTCAATATTATTAGGGAGCTATAATAAAATATTCCATTTTTGGAATCACCAAAACACACTTACAAAATATTTTCGTTCCTTTTCTGCTTCAAGTTTGGTCTCCAACCTTGCCAATATTTATTTCATCATTTTCTGGAGCTCCACCAAAAATCCAAACATTTTTGGACCTTCATTTCATCAAGTCCTAGTTCAAACCCATTTGAATTTCAAATGAGTTTGAATTTAAATCTTTCGGTCATGCCCCTTTCTATTTTTTTTCTTGGTACGAGCATATTCTTGCGAGTCCGGGAAAATTATCCCCTTGCGCATTTTCTTTCCCTAACCCTCCTTTTCTTTTCCTCTCTCTTTTTGCTTTTCTGTTAAAGAAAATATAAGAGAGAGAAGAGAGAGCCTTGCAGCCCAGCCGGCCTCTTAGGCCCGGCCAACCTAAGCCGGCCCAAGGCCCAGCCGGTGCCCCTCTAACCCTAGCCGCAGCGCCCGCACCCCATCTCTCCTCTCGATTCCCTGCCAGCGTCGCCTCCTTCTTCTTGTTCGCCACCACGCACACCCCCAGGAGCCCGATCCCTCACGCCGCCATCTACCTCTCCTCGATCCCCATCTCCTTCCCCTGCTCGCGCCGCCAGAGAGGAGCGAGAGCTCCTCGCTCGATCCCCATCTCCCCTCGATCTCCTCCCTCACGCCCCTTCTTCCTCTGCCGCTGCGCCGTCGTTCTGGCCGGCGAGCCCATCTCCTCCGTCCATCCCCATCGTCCCGCTGCTGCACCGTCTTCTTCACCTCCTGCCCACGTCCCTCTGCTGCCTTGTCGCCGTCGAGCTGCGCCGCAGCGCCGACCTCGCCCGCGCCACCACTTCTCCACCTCTCCTGGACCTCCGCCCGCCGGCCACAGGAGCCGCTGCTGGCTGCCGTCCCGCGCTCCTTGCTCCCCTTGCCAGCCAGGAGCTCGTCCCCGAGCTCGGCCAACTCCGACGGCCCCGGCGCCCGCGCCAAGCTTGCCGCCTTGCCATCTGGTTCCGCCTCAGCCATCCCCGAGCGCCACCGTCCGGCTCCCGTCGCCCCTTTGCAGGAGCAGCCCCATGCCCCGCCTCTGCCTTGTTCGAGCAGGGAGGAGGATGCGCCTCCGCTCGCCCTCATCGACCAGGAACGCCAAGGCCAAGACCAGCCCCGAGCAGGACCTCGTGTTCATCTACATCGCCAAGACCCTAGGCCTTTTGGTGTTGCTCTGTTTTGGAACGCCAAGTACCTCGACGCCGAAGACCCGTGTACAACTACTGTTTCCTGCCTAGAACGACTACCGTCGACGTGCATTTCGCCAAGTACCACTACCGACGAGCCCCGAAGGACTTGGTTGCGACAAGTTCCTCTCCAAACGTGAACGTCTACTTCCACGACTGCTGCAAGAACAACTACTTCCACGACGTCCGTGAACCACTACCATCGCCCCGAAGATGTTGGATTCGTCAAGTACCTCTCCGAAAACGAACGTGTACCACTACTTCCACGACGCCCGTGAACGTCTACTTCCCTCTACGAACTCGATCCGCCCGAAACGCACGCTTCGAAGGTATAACCCGAGACGACCGCGATGAGATGCCCTTGCATGTATGAGATGCTCGTGTTTGCGCCGTGCCCGTTTGTCTTTGCACGTTCCTCCTCGTTGCCATGCCGTCGACCCGTGGGAACCCGGTAGTCGGGAGCACCCCACCATCTTTTGCATGTTCCGCACATTTGCTCTTTTGCACCGGTATCTCAATGAGTTATCGGATCATTGGAATGTTGCCGTGGCACCATTTTCGGATATGCTGCCGTGGCACCATTTTTGTTTCGCCGCCGTGGCACCCTTTTCGTTCCGCCATGGTGACCAAATGCTTCATAACATGCTTATGTCAACATTTTCATAAAAATTGCATAAAACTTGCATATGTCATCCGCATCATGATAACAACATTTAAAATGTTTAAACTTGTTGTTGCATTAAATTGCTAAATGCATATGGGGATTCACCGGATTTGTTGTTTTTATATCCGGCCCCATTTAAATTGTTTAGATGGTATAGTTTATATTATGCTTCACCTCTTGCCATGTTTAACAACAGTTAATATTGTTGGGTAGCTTAAACGAGAGGTAACTAAATAATTGATGTGGTGTTCCGTCAACATGCACCTCGTTGCATATTGAGCTCCACTTAACTTGTAGTATTGTTTGTTGCACTTTGCCATGCCATGCCTCATTAAACCGGACATGCATCATCCTTGATTGTGCATCATGACATGTTTATGCTTGTGTGTTTACTATGTTGGTTGTTTCTTTCCGGGTTGCTTCTCTCGTTAGCTTCGGTTTCGTTCTGGAGTTGTGAGGATTCGTTCGACTTCGTCCGTTTGTCTTCTTCATGGAATCGTTCTTCTTCCTTGCGGGATCCCAGGCAAGATGATCATACCCTCGAAATCACTACTATCTTTGCTATGCTAGTTTGCTCGCTCTTTTGCTATGCCAATGCCACGATGCCTACCATTTGCTTGTCAGCCTCCCAAATTGCCATGAACCTCTAACCTTTGACACCATTCCTAGCAAACCGTTGTTTGGCTATGTTACCGCTTTGCTCAGCCCCCCTTATAGCGTTGCTAGCTGCAGGTGAAGCTGAAGATTGCTCCATGGTGGACAGGGTTTATGTTGGGATATCACAATATATCTTATTTAATTAATGCATCTATATACTTGGTAAAGGGTGGAAGGCTCGGCCTTATGCCTGGTGTTTTGTTCCACTCTTGCCGCCCTAGTTTCCATCATATCGGTGTTATGTTCCCGGATTTTGCGTCCCTTACGCGGTTGGGCTATAATGGGAACCCCTTGACAGTTCGCCTTAAGTAAAGCTTCTCCAGCAATGCCCAACCTTGGTTTTACCATTTGCCACCTAGCCTTTTCTTTCCCTTGGGTTCTGCAGACTCAAGGGTCATCTTATTTAACCCCCCCGGGCCAGTGCTCCTCTGAGTGTTGGTCCGAACTGGGCAGCCTGCGGGGCCACCTCGGGGAAACTTGAGGGTTGGTTTTACTCGTAGCTTGACCTATCTGAGTGTGCCCTGAGAAAGAGATATGTGCAGCTCCTATCGGGATTTGTCGGCACATTCGGGCGGTGTTGCTGGTTTAGTTTTACCCTGTCGAAATGTCTTGTTGTACCGGGATACCGAGTCTGATCGGAACATCTCGGGTGGAGGTCTATTCCTTCGTTGACCGTGAGAGCTTGTTATGGGCTAAGTTGGGACACCCCTGCAGGGATTTGAACTTTCGAAAGCCGTGCCCGCGGTTATGGGCAGATGGGAATTTGTTAACGTCCGGTTGTAGAAAACCCGAAGTTGACCTTAATTAAAATACATCAACCGCGTGTGTAACCATGATGGTCTCTTTCCGGCGGGGTCCGGGAAGTGAACATGGTTGTTGGAGTTATGCCTGACGTAGGTTGCTATAGGATCACTTCTTGATCATACTTTTATCGACCGTGCTTTGCCTTCTCTTCTCGCTCTCATTTGCGTATGTTAGCCACCATATATGCTAGTCGCTTGCTGCAGCTCCACCTCATTACTCCATCCTTCCTATAAGCTTAAATAGTCTTGATCTCGCGGGTGCGAGATTGCTGAGTCCCTGTGGCTCACAGATACTTCCAAAACCAGCTTGCAGGTGCTGATGAGTCTGTGCAAATGACGCAACCAAGCTCAGGAGGAGCTCGATGAAGATCTTGCCCTTTGTGTTGTTTCGTTCTAGTTGATCAGTAGTGGAGCCTAGTTGGGGTCGATCGGGGACCTTTGTCGCATTTGGGGTTCTTCTTTTATTTTGGTTCCATAGTCGGACCTTGATTGTATCTGGATGATGTAATGCTTTATTCATGTAATTGTGTGAAGTGGCAATTGTAAGCCAACTATGTATCTCTTTCCCTTATGTATTACATGGGTTGTGTGAAGATTACCTCACTTGCGACATTGCTTTCAATGCGGTTATGCCTCTAAGTCGTGCTTCGACACGTGGGAGATATAGCCGCATCGAGGGCGTTACAAGTTGGTATCAGAGCCTTCCCCGACCTTAGGAGCCCCATTGCTTGATCGTTTTTAGCGGCCGAGTTTGAGTCTAGAAAAATGTTTTCAGTCATTTAGGAATTATATATCGGAGAGTTTAGGAATTCTTTTTACTCCTCAGTCCCTTCGTCACTCTTGCGAGGCATCCTGACGTAGAGTTTTGACTTTTCTCTTCTCAAATTTCACTAAAAAAATTTTTAGGATCACGCGGGTATCTTGGAATCGTTCCGATGGCTTATGATGAGAACATTGTCTTGGTGCCTCCTGTCAGGGGTTTTGTGGAAGTGTCCCGGGGAGTTGAGCTCTGAGGTGTTGTCGTCATAATTTTATCGTTTCAGTTCTGGAATACCTGAGTTTAGTACGCCGACATCGAAAATCTCTTTTATGCAGTTGTTGGTGAGATAACCCCGATAACCCAGTACTGAGGTGAGTACGGGAGTATTGCCATAACTTGTATAATGGATGATTTTCGAAGGTTGAGGTAGATGATTTCCGAAGGTTTCTTGGTTATGTGTTGAAGGATGGATACAGCTGGATGTAGGATTTGTTAGTTTTGGGTGAGATATTATGCTTCCCCTGTATCCCCAACACCTGATTGCATAACCTGAAAATTTCGGGAGTTTCATAGGTGGGAATTCAAGTAGCTCGTAGGATATCTTTCCGACAGATGTATGATATGAAATTGGGGTTCGACGTCTAGTGGTCCGCCTATTCACGGTCGATTTTACAGTGGTCTTGTTGTGTCTTAAAGAGTCCTTGGCTATGCCGACTCGGGGATGCTTCGTATGTCATGTGCACTGCCTTGTACATGATGGTGATGTACACTCGAGCCCGTGTAGGCCCCACCATGAAAACTTCGAACGAAATCTCTATCATATGTTTGTTCTGGCTTATTTTGCAAGCCAATCCTTTGTTTTGTTTTGAGTTGTGGTATTCGAGTTGCTTCGAAGTCAAATGTTGATTCCATACCTTCCCCAAATGGTGTTTTCATACTCCAATGTGAATACCAATCCTTCTCGACAATCGAGATTGTCATGTCAATCCTTTTCAACCGGCGTCTTTCTCTTCAAGTGGATCCGATCATTCTCCCCATCCGCAAGATCAATTCTAAGTTTTCTCAACGGTGTTCATTCCAACTACCCCAAGTTGCCTTTGTTTTTCCCGCCCTCCCACCCTTTTTGTTCAAGCACTCAGATATCTTAATCATGTATCCTTTTATTGGTGGGAATCGCTCCATTCTTTTCCTTCTTGTTCTTATTCGGTGATTCTCATGAAGATACTAATGGAGCTTCTAGTTCATCATTATTCTTTCTCTTTCTTCTCCAGGGGAACAAATTCAAGTTTTGTTGATCATACCCTTCTCTCTTTTCAAATGCCTTCTCATACCGATGCTCCTCATATTCATTCACTTCCCGCTATTCAATTGTTCCGGAGTGCTCAAGATATCTCGAAGATTCGTGTTTCCACTCTGCATTCGTTCAAGCTCTTTCGAGATTGGTATCTCATTCAAGTCATTTAATTCAACCGGTGCAACATCTCTTTTAAATCTTTTCAACGGTGTTCTTTTGAGTGGGCCCTAACCCACAGGTCTTTTCCCAGGATCTTACCTGACTCTTCTATTTTCCCAGAGCTATCCTAAATTCTTCTCCAAGTTTGACGTAAGAATGAGTTATCATCAGTCAAATGCTTTTTCTCCAAGATCTTTCAAATTCTTTTCATAGTTGGCTAAACCTCTTCGCTTTTGATTCTTCCGGTGTGCCTCAATAATTCTTGGTGGTGTTTCTCGTTGTCATTCTCATCATTTGAAGACCGAAGAAGAGTTTCTCTTTAATCTTGCTCTATTCTCTTCAAGATTCATGGTGCTAGCTTGTTGCCATCCTCTCATAATTGTTTTCGATTGTGAGAATCTTTTTCACCCATCCGGAGTAATTCAAGAGTCTTCTCGGTTTGATTATCCGGAGTCCATCAATTCAGGTTTATTCATTCTCAGCTTTCAGCTATCATTCTCCAAATTCTACCGGTGCTTCGTGCAAGTGATCTTTAATCGGCTCGTGATCTCTTCATTCTGTTATATCTAAATTCTCTCAAGCATCTTCGTGTATTTGCTAATTCTTCCCGGTGTTTCTTTATCTTTACTTCGTTCATTTCCAATTCTTACGGTGATTCGTTCAAGATTTCTCTTCCTTATCAGTTTATTCGTTATTTCAACTCTACCGGCGGTTGGTTGAAGACCTTCCCAAGTTTGCGCTATATCTCTCTTAATCTTGTCTACGAGAATAAGTAATATGCCAAATCCGTTTGATTGTCATCTATTTAATTGGTGAAGGATAAGCATAATGTAATTCTTATTCTTGTTTCATCGAGTTTGTTCAATTCCTGCTTTCCGTACTGGTTCATCATACTTATTCTTGGTTTCAAGTGCTCTTCTTTCTTTCCCGGAGTGCCAAGTTCTCTCAATCATTTGTCACGGAGATCTCTATCTAAATCATTGCAAGGCTTAAATCTTATTCTTTTCATCATTCAATTAGTTTGGATCATTCTTTTGTTTACCGGAGTTCGTCATGAAGGTTCTACATGATGGTTCATCAAGGATTTAACTCTTTCTCGAGGTGTTCATCGAGATTCTTTTCTAAGGAGCAAAAGCTTTCTTTATATGGTAATCTGGAGTGCAATTCTTTCTACCATATTTTGGAGGTGGTATTATGTCATTCTTGATAATTTGAGTTCATGTTTTCCATGATTCACATGTTGTTAAGAATGAGTTATTTTTAAATCCATCAACCTCGTTGTTGGAGTTATCTTGTGTCATATTTCACCTAAAAGCCTTCCATTGGGAATGTTGCTATTTGTGGTGCTTGCCAATGATCCAAGTTATCTCTTTATCATCTTGGTGGAAGAAGTTTTCATCTCTTCGTTGATCTCAAGCAAGCAATTGTTTCCGTTAGTGGCCAGTTGTCACCTCATAATTTTGAGATGTTTTCCATAAGCCCACTACAAGCTTGTGCTTTTCGTTGTTGATTTTTTCCAACAACTTCGTTCAATTCTTCTTTGCAAGGATGCTTTCCAAACTCATTTGTGGCAGAAGTTGGCATTTTCTTCTCCATTCTGTTATTCCAATGATATATCTTCTATTCTTTCTTCCGGAGGCATTGTGATGTTGCTCCTTCCAACCCATCATCTCGTTTGTCAAAGATCATGTTCTTTTCGTGCTTATCCATTTAACCGAAGTGTCGTGTTTTCATTCGAGTTCTCTAATTTTATCAAGTTTTCCTTCCTTTCTCAACTGGAGAGCTGTCTGAAATCCTTCTTACCCATTGTGCCATTCTTTCAATAGTTCCGGAGGCAGTGTGTTGTTGATTTCATCAAGTAACATCCCATCTTCTCAAGTTCATGTTCTATTCCTTCCATGTTCAACCGGAGTACTGCCCGAATTCTTCCCCTCTCATCTTGTTTTAACCGGAGTGGTTTCGAATTCTACCTTGTCCATTAAACTCTTGATTCATGTCTTTGCAACCTTCAAGTTCTCGTAATGTTCCTTGTTCCTCTTTCTAACGGATTGTTTGCAATCTCGTTCATCTCCTTTCTATTCTTTCTTTCAATTTGTTCAACCTCTCAAGGTTCTTTGGTTTCACTCATTGGTCAAAGAAGCAACTTAGTTTTACCTCTTCTCTTCCTCTTCCATTTCTCTCCGGTGCCATCCTAGATCTCGGGACGAGATCCTCTTGTAGTGGTGGAGTGTTGTAACGCCCCGAGACCGACGCTCCAGAAGACTTCCAGCTATTCCGAGTTTCGTCGTGTGATTTGTTTTATTTGTTGCATTCATCCTTGCATCATGTGCATTGTATCATGCCATCATGTCATTTAATTTTTTAAAACTCTTCCAAATAAATTGTATGGATTTTTCGATCCATTTAAATCGAGGGAATTCACTCGTGATTTCTCTTTATAACATATTAAAGCCTCTCAATATTATTAGGGAGCTATAATAAAATATTCCATTTTTGGAATCACCAAAACACACTTACAAAATATTTTCGTTCCTTTTCTGCTTCAAGTTTGGTCTCCAACCTTGCCAATATTTATTTCATCATTTTCTGGAGCTCCACCAAAAATCCAAACATTTTTGGACCTTCCTTTCATCAAGTCCTAGTTCAAACCCATTTGAATTTCAAATGAGTTTGAATTTAAATCTTTCGGTCATGCCCCTTTCTATTTTTTTTCTTGGTACGAGCATATTCTTGCGAGTCCGGGAAAATTATCCCCTTGTGCATTTTCTTTCCCTAACCCTCCTTTTCTTTTCCTCTCTCTTTTTGCTTTTCTGTTAAAGAAAATATAAGAGAGAGAAGAGAGAGCCTTGCAGCCCAACCGGCCTCTTAGGCCCGGCCAACCTAAGCCGGCCCAAGGCCCAGCCGGTGCCCCTCTAACCCTAGCCGCAGCGCCCGCACCCCATCTCTCCTCTCGATTCCCTGCCAGCGCCGCCTCCTTCTTCTTGTTCGCCACCACGCACACCCCCAGGAGCCCGATCCCTCACGCCGCCATCTACCTCTCCTCGATCCCCATCTCCTTCCCCTGCTCGCGCCGCCAGAGAGGAGCGAGAGCTCCTCGCTCGATCCCCATCTCCCCTCGATCTCCTCCCTCACGCCCCTTCTTCCTCTGCCGCTGCGCCGTCGTTCTGGCCGGCGAGCCCATCTCCTCCGTCCATCCCCATCGTCCCGCTGCTGCGCCGTCTTCTTCACCTCCTGCCCGCGTCCCTCTGCTGCCTTGTCGCCGTCGAGCTGCGCCGCAGCGCCGACCTCGCCCGCGCCACCACTTCTCCACCTCTCCTGGACCTCCGCCCGCCGGCCACAGGAGCCGCTGCTGGCTGCCGTCTCGCGCTCCTCGCTCCCCTTCCCAGCCAGGAGCTCGTCCCCGAGCTCGGCCAACTCTGGCGGCCCCGGCGCCCGCGCCAAGCTTGCCGCCTCGCCATCTGGTTCCGCCTCAGCCATCCCCGAGCGCCACCGTCCGGCTCCCGTCGCCCCTTTGCAGGAGCAGCCCCATGCCCCGCCTCTGCCTTGTTCGAGCAGGGAGGAGGATGCGCCTCCGCTCGCCCTCATCGACCAGGAACGCCAAGGCCAAGACCAGCCCCGGGCAGGACCTCGTGTTCATCTACATCGCCAAGACCCTAGGCCTTTTGGTGTTGCTCTGTTTTGGAACGCCAAGTACCTCGACGCCGAAGACCCGTGTACAACTACTGTTTCCTGCCTAGAACGACTACCGTCGACGTGCATTTCGCCAAGTACCACTACCGACGAGCCCCGAAGGACTTGGTTGCGACAAGTTCCTCTCCAAACGTGAACGTCTACTTCCACGACTGCTGCAAGAACAACTACTTCCACGACGTCCGTGAACCACTACCGTCGCCCCGAAGATGTTGGATTCTTCAAGTACCTCTCCGAAAACGAACGTGTACCACTACTTCCACGACGCCCGTGAACGTCTACTTCCCTCTACGAACTCGATCCGCCCGAAACGCACGCTTCGAAGGTATAACCCGAGACGACCGCGATGAGATGCCCTTGCATGTATGAGATGCTCGTGTTTGCGCCGTGCCCGTTTGTCTTTGCACGTTCCTCCTCGTTGCCATGCCGTCGACCCGTGGGAACCCGGTAGTCGGGAGCACCCCACCATCTTTTGCATGTTCCGCACATTTGCTCTTTTGCACCGGTATCTCAATGAGTTATCGGATCATCGGAATGTTGCCGTGGCACCATTTTCGGATATGCTGCCGTGGCACCATTTTTGTTTCGCCGCCGTGGCACCCTTTTCGTTCCGCCATGGTGACCAAATGCTTCATAACATGCTTATGTCAACATTTTCATAAAAATTGCATAAAACTTGCATATGTCATCCGCATCATGATAACAACATTTAAAATGTTTAAACTTGTTGTTGCATTAAATTGCTAAATGCATATGGGGATTCACCGGATTTGTTGTTTTTATATCCGGCCCCATTTAAATTGTTTAGATGGTATAGTTAATATTATGCTTCACCTCTTGCCATGTTTAACAACAGTTAATATTGTTGGGTAGCTTAAACGAGAGGTAACTAAATAATTGATGTGGTGTTCCGTCAACATGCACCTCGTTGCATATTGAGCTCCACTTAACTTGTAGTATTGTTTGTTGCACTTTGCCATGCCATGCCTCATTAAACCGGACATGCATCATCCTTGATTGTGCATCATGACATGTTTATGCTTGTGTGTTTACTATGTTGGTTGTTTCTTTCCGGGTTGCTTCTCTCGTTAGCTTCGGTTTCGTTCTGGAGTTGTGAGGATTCGTTCGACTTCGTCCGTTTGTCTTCTTCATGGAATCGTTCTTCTTCCTTGCAGGATCCCAGGCAAGATGATCATACCCTCGAAATCACTACTATCTTTGCTATGCTAGTTTGCTCGCTCTTTTGCTATGCCAATGCCACGATGCCTACCATTTGCTTGTCAGCCTCCCAAATTGCCATGAACCTCTAACCTTTGACACCATTCCTAGCAAACCGTTGTTTGGCTATGTTACCGCTTTGCTCAGCCCCCCTTATAGCGTTGCTAGCTGCAGGTGAAGCTGAAGATTGCTCCATGGTGGACAGGGTTTATGTTGGGATATCACAATATATCTTATTTAATTAATGCATCTATATACTTGGTAAAGGGTGGAAGGCTCGGCCTTATGCCTGGTGTTTTGTTCCACTCTTGCCGCCCTAGTTTCCGTCATATCGGTGTTATGTTCCCGGATTTTGCGTCCCTTACGCGGTTGGGCTATAATGGGAACCCCTTGACAGTTCGCCTTAAGTAAAGCTTCTCCAGCAATGCCCAACCTTGGTTTTACCATTTGCCACCTAGCCTTTTCTTTCCCTTGGGTTCTGCAGACTCAAGGGTCATCTTATTTAACCCCCCCCGGGCCAGTGCTCCTCTGAGTGTTGGTCCGAACTGGGCAGCCTGCGGGGCCACCTCGGGGAAACTTGAGGGTTGGTTTTACTCGTAGCTTGACCTATCTGAGTGTGCCCTGAGAAAGAGATATGTGCAGCTCCTATCGGGATTTGTCGGCACATTCGGGCGGTGTTGCTGGTTTAGTTTTACGCTGTCGAAATGTCTTGTTGTACCGGAATACCGAGTCTGATCGGAACGTCTCGGGTGGAGGTCTATTCCTTCGTTGACCGTGAGAGCTTGTTATGGGCTAAGCTGGGACACCCCTGCAGGGATTTGAACTTTCGAAAGCCGTGCCCGCGGTTATGGGCAGATGGGAATTTGTTAACGTCCGGTTGTAGAAAACCCGAAGTTGACCTTAATTGAAATACATCAACCGCGTGTGTAACCATGATGGTCTCTTTCCGGCGGGGTCCGGGAAGTGAACATGGTTGTTGGAGTTATGCCTGACGTAGGTTGCTATAGGATCACTTCTTGATCATACTTTTATCGACCGTGCTTTGCCTTCTCTTCTCGCTCTCATTTGCGTATGTTAGCCACCATATATGCTAGTCGCTTGCTGCAGCTCCACCTCATTACTCCATCCTTCCTATAAGCTTAAATAGTCTTGATCTCGCGGGTGCGAGATTGCTGAGTCCCTGTGGCTCACAGATACTTCCAAAACCAGCTTGCAGGTGCTGATGAGTCTGTGCAAATGACGCAACCAAGCTCAGGAGGAGCTCGATGAAGATCTTGCCCTTTGTGTTGTTTCGTTCTAGTTGATCAGTAGTGGAGCCTAGTTGGGGTCGATCGGGGACCTTTGTCGCATTTGGGGTTCTTCTTTTATTTTGGTTCCGTAGTCGGACCTTGATTGTATCTGGATGATGTAATGCTTTATTCATGTAATTGTGTGAAGTGGCAATTGTAAGCCAACTATGTATCTCTTTCCCTTATGTATTACATGGGTTGTGTGAAGATTACCTCACTTGCGACATTGCTTTCAATGCGGTTATGCCTCTAAGTCGTGCTTCTACACGTGGGAGATATAGCCGCATCGAGGGCGTTACAATCATATCAACGGGTTTGGATGCACCGGCGAAGTTCACACCAATTCTCGTGGTGAAAATGGGCAATGCACGGTACCAGAGATGCTAGCAATATGTGGATAAGTGGGAGTGTCGTATTAGTCCATGAACTCACATTAAACATAAAGAACTCATATACTTATTGTGAAAGTTTAATTAGCCCTCAAAGCAAAGTACTACTTGCATGCCCCTAGGGAGGAAGTTGGTAGGAGTTAACCATCGTGCGCTCCTGATTCGAACAACACAAATGATTTCAACGAGGAATAAAAATGCTCCAACATCCTCGTCATGCATGATAGACACTTAAATGAGTAATGCATAACAAGTTTTAATATATATATCTTTACTAACCAATGACCGTGAACCAATACCCTTTCATATTACTATATCAATATAATTAAGTCACACGTTTCATATTCAGTGATCTATAAAAGTTTTTATTATATCACTCTTGTATACCTATCATTCTTGAACTAGTTGCATAACCAATGCACATTACCACTTCCTATTAATAGACTCTCAAAAAGGTTTGAGTTAAGCATGAGAGTGCAAATCATTTCTATAAAATATAAACACCGGCCACCGTGTTCTATAGATATAAGTGAAGTACATGAGCAACTGCCTAACCCAAAAAATATAAGTGAAGCACATAGAGCATTTTTACAAATTATGATGAATGTGTCTCTCTCTCAAAAGGTATGTGCAGCAAACAATGATTATGTCAAACTAACAAACAAAATTAAACTATAGCACAAGATGCTGCAAGTAAAACCCATATCATATGATGAATGAAAATATAGCTCCCGAGTAACATACCAATGAATTGTGGATGAAAATGGGATGCCATCCCGTGGCATCCCCAATCTTAGATGCTTGAGTCTTCCTTGAATGTTACCTTGGAGTTCCTTGGGCATCCCCAATCTTAAGGTCTTGTCGCTCCTTATTCCTTCAGCCATTGTGATCTCACCCAAAACTGGAAAACTTAAGCATACAAAACTCAACAAAACCTCATGAAATCGATTAGTTTAATCGGAAAACCATAATCTTAGATAATGTTATAAACCAATTCATAACTGTTCTTACGTAATACCTACTGTACTCAAACTTGTCCATGACTTATACCCCCCGATATAATCTTTGGCATCATTAAAACAATCACACTATAAAATAAAAAACAAAACATGTCTAAAACAGAACAACCTGTAATGATCTGGACTAAAACCATACTTCTGTAACTCCAAAAATTCTGAAAAAAATGGATAACGTAAAAAAATTGGATCTCAATATTGTGTAAAATTTTAGAATTTTATCACTGTCACATCCCTAGTTCTGGCCTGTCCTATGCCTGCTTCCATCTGAGCATCATGTTTAAATTTTTGAAACCTGAACTGAGGAATTTTGGAAGCCTCAAAAACTTAAATAAAAGAAGGGCAAAAACCCTAAAAATCTCATTCATCGCTCCAAAATGCTCTTCTTAAATGTTTGATAATTTTTGGTAAGGGTTCTGGTCCCAACCAAAATATTGAACATTTTTAAGGATTTATTTTTGGGACTTTGAATTTAAATCATTAGCTATTTGAATTTGAATTATATTCATATAACTAGAATATAATTTCAAATACCCCTGAAATATTTTATGAGCTTTTGGAAGAGTCCATATAGCAAAATAAAAATATTCAGAGGAGCTTTTGGCATTGTTTGAATTATTTTAAATTCAAAAACAGTGGCAAAAGATTAAATAAAAATAAAACAAACAGAACAATAAAACAGGAGAGAGAGGAAACCTACCCGGGCCACTTACCCGCAGCCTACCTGGCGCCACCAACCAGCCCAGCCGGCCCAGCCCATCTCCACCCCCTCCCCTGTCGTCTTCCTCCCTCGCCAGAAGGACAGAGGCGAGGCGTGGCGCGCGCCCGAGAGGCCTCGGCCACCTCCTGCTTCCTCTTCGACGCCCGGAGACGCCGCGCACCTCCCTGCCTCTCTTCCTCACTCTCCCGCGTCCTCATCCTCTCCCCGGAACACTCTCCCCCTCCTCTGTTCTCCTCACCCGAATGGAGCCGCCGCCACCGACGAGAGCCACCGTGGCTACCGGCCACCCCACGCCTCACCGACGCCCCAGGAAGCTCCGCCCCGACCCCCTCTTCCTCCCCACCGATCCACGGCCCTCCGGAAGCCCTGCAGCGTCGCCCTCAAGCTCGCCCCCAACCTTCGGCCGCCGGCGAACTTTCGAGGATTCGCGAGCTCCAGCCCCTCCCCGGCCTCGCCGTTGCCTCCACCAGATCCGCTGTGAGCTACTCTTCCATTCCCCCTCCTCCTCGCGCTCGTTCCCTAACTCTAGCCGCCCTAACCACCTTGCCGAGCGCTCCTCGCCGCCGGCCATGGCACCGCCGTGGCCACAGGTGTCTTAGCTCGCGTCTGAGCACGCCCTCGGGCTCGAGATGTTCCCAGGAGCCGAAAACTCCCATCGGTTCGTCCGTAGCCGCACCATAGCATCGTCTTAGGCGATGCCCGAGCTCCAGTCACCGCCTCTCTCGCCGTAGTTGCCGCTACCGGCCACCCCAGCCACGGCCACAGCCACCGCTGGCCGCGCCGCGTCGCGGACGTTCTAATGAGCCAAACCGCGCGCCAAACCATCGCCCCTAGCTCAAATCCGATCCGCGCCGCCGTGCGGAATGGTCGCCGCCGGCGATACTCCGGTGACTGCCGACGGGGCACGCTTAATTAGTGTTAATGGCCCCACTAATTAAACCCACAGCCACTGACAGTGGGCCCCACCCCTGGTCAAACCCCAGTCAGTGTTGGGTTTGACCGGGATTAGCTCCTGTGTCACTGACGTGTGGCCCCCACACGTCAGGTTTGACCTGGGGCGCCCAGTTGACCCTGCTGACGTCACTGTGACGTGGTGCTGACGCCATAATTCATTTCTGGATTTATATTATTCAGGAAATTCCAGAAAATTGTATAAACTTCTAAAAATTATAGAAATTCAACCGTAACTCCAAATTAAATAATTTATATATGAAAAATTATCAGAAAAATTCAAGGAATCCATCTGTACCATTTTCATGCATGTTAGAACAACTTATAGCTGCTGTTTAGCACAAATCAATTAAATGGCATTTAAATAATCACATATGGGGTTTGAATTTGAATCTTGTATTCAAACCAACTTCATTTAATCTGTTGCTAGTTGCATTAGCCCAAAACACATTCATTTTGCCATGTCATGATCATGCATCATATTGTGCATTGCATTGATTGTGTTCCCTTCTGTGTTGCCGGTATTTGTCCCCTCTCGATAGACGTGATACCGATGATGTGATCGTTGACACTGATGAAGACTCAATGTTATCTTCAGAAGTGCCAGGCAAGCAAAACCCCCTTGTTCATTCCGATACAATCCTACTCTCTCGCTCCTGCTCTCTTTTATTGCATTAGGACAACAATGATTCAACTGTTACTTGCTGCGGTAGCCGAACCCCTTTATCCTTTGCATGACCTGTCATTGCCACAATAAATAGATGAAACCCACTAGCATGAGTAGGAGTTGTTTGAGCCCTGTTGTGCCTACTCATTCATGCTTGTTTGTCATGCCTGCTACTGCTTAGAGGTGAGTCAGGTCCGATTCATCGGGAATGAATCAGAGGTGTGTGAACATGTCCTACGGTGTGTGAGCTAAGCATGTGAACACGATTTGGTAAAGGTAGCGGTGAGAGGCCATGTAGGAGTACATGGTGGGTTGTCTCATTGCAGCCGTCCTCAGGAACTGAGTTCGGTGTTTGTGATCCATGATTCAGCTACTACCATACATTGGGCCCTGAAATATGACCCCGCTCGACTTCTTATTCACCCTTGTCCTCTGTCCAGGAGTTGCAAGTAGTTTCTGGTGTTTGTAGCCTACTGGAGGCCGCGGACAGCGCTGACCGTAGGGGTGGGCTGTGATGCGGTAGGTACGTGGCCGGGTGTACCGAATACCCGTTAGGTATTTCGGGAACCCTGTTCACATCGTTCGGGGCCGTATGGGAAACCTCGGCCGGACTCCCTGCGGATGGAACCTGGATAGGCGATAAACCTGGACTAGAGGCTTAGGTGTTTAGGTAGGTCGTGGTCTACACCCACGTCGGCTTTCGCTTGAAGTCTGCCGAGCACATGTCGTGTGCAGACGCTAAGTGGTGGAAACATGTATGAAGAAGTACACCCCTGCAGGGTTAACATCATCTATTCGAATAGCCGTGTCCGCGGTAAAGGACTTCTGGGTTGCTTATATCAGTTCATAGACAAGTGAAAGTGGATACTTTAAAATGCGCAAGATAAGCGTGAGTGCTATGGATGGCGTTCTCGTAGGGAGACGGGAGCGGATCCATAGTGGTGTATTGATATGGTGAATATGTGGACTCGTGTGCGCCACCTCAAAAGAGTCGCTTGAAGTCGTAGTTTAGGATAGCCACCGAGTCAAAGCTGGCTTGCTGCAGTTAAACCCCACCATCCCCTTGTTGAAAATGATGCATATGTAGTTAGTTCTGATGTAAGTCTTGCTGGGTACATTTGTACTCACGTTTGCCTATTTTATGTTTTTGCAGAGAGACTTCAGTCTCACTAGTAGTTCCACGTGGACTTCGACGTTTAGCTTCTTACCTCAGCTACGATCTTGTGCCTCAGCAGGATTTGGTAGATAGTCAGGCTTCTCAGCCTTTTTCATTTATAGATGTCTGTACTCAGACATGATAGCTTCCGCTTGTGCTTTGATATGTATGCTCTGAATGTTGGGTCATGAGACCCCTGTTTGTAATATCTCGCTCCTCGGAGCCTAATGAATAAATACTTGAGTTGTAGAGTCATGTTGTGATGCCATGTTGTATTTGCACATATCGAGCATATTGTGTGTATGTTATTGAAATGCTTGGTATGTGTGGGATCTGACAACCTAGTTGTTTATCCTTGGTAGCCTCTCTTACCGGGAAATGTCTCCTGGTGTTTCCACTGAGCCATGGTAGCTTGCTACTGCTCCGGAACACTTAGGCTGGCCGGCATGTGTCCTTCATCGTTCCTGTGTCTGTCCCTTCAGGGAAATGTCACGCGATGAATACCGGAGTCCTGTTAGCCCGCTACAGCCCGGTTCACCGGAGTCTTGCTAGCCCAGTGCTACAGCCTGGATTCACTCGCTGATGACCGACACGTTCGATGCTGGGTCATGGATGCCTGTCCCTGTAGGTTTGTGCCACTTTGGGTTTACGACTAGCCATGTCAGCCCGGGCTCCTTATCATATGGATGCTAGCGACACTATCATATACGTGTGCCAAAAGACGCAAACAGTCCCGGGCAAAGGTAAGACGACACCCGTGGGAATACCGTGCGTGAGGCCGCAAAATGATATGAGGTGTTACATGCTAGATCGATGTGGCATTGAGTCGGGGTCCTGACAGCGTTGGTATCAGAGCTTGACTGCCTGTAGGATTACCAAGCCAAACTGGTCGAAGTTGAGTCTAGAAATTCTTCAGTTATATAAGGGAATTGATTGTGGGATGGAACGTAAGGCTCTTTTACTCCTTATACCTTATGCCCTTCTGATCTGAGTCATCTTATCTTCCTGCGGGGTTAAGGAACTAGGCCATCTCTTCTTTCTATCAGGATCACGCGTTACTAATCAGTGGACTTATAAGATTGTTGGATTTAAGTCTCAGTTCAGTTCCTACTACTTCCGTATGTTAACTGTTGATCTCGGAACCTTGATATTGTGCTTCTAAGTGGCTATGCCACCATTTTTGTAGCATGTCTCCAATCTTTTGAGCATTTACAGCCGTTATGCTGTCCGAGTCATCCCAGGTTTCTAATTAGTCTGATGCATTTGCAAATCCTCTCTTTTCGTTCCCGATGTCCCTTATGGTCAGAATAAGCACACTAACCGGTGCATTGAGGTAATTTATTGCCTTGACATATATGTTGGAGCTATTATTATGACCCTAGGTGTTTTAGGGAGTCACCTAGTAAGCTAGCCATGATTTGTGTCCTAGTGTGATGATTCTGGCCTTTATTCTCGAAAGCATCCCGTGATGCCACTTAGTAGTAGGTATTCTACTCCTTGGGTTTTGAACCCGAGATTCACCCTACTTACTTCATGTTGATAGTGTTTGCTAGTCCCTTTAGAATAGTAGTAACCTTTGCGATAGTCCTCGAGGTTCGTGGTACATCCTTTTCCAATTACCATGAACCATTCTTGGCAGGAGTTCTTCTGAACCAAAAGATGACAACAAGAGTGCTCTCGATGAGTTCTCCATGCTATATTGCGACTCTGCCAGCTCAACCCTTCTGCATGGGTTATCCGGAAGAATTATGTTGAACTTGGTTCGACATACTAGTCTATGCATCCACAACTCAGAAAGTTATATGTTCCTTTGAGTTGTCCCTCTTTAGTTGTCTACTGACCTTCGTCTATCAATTGATAGTCAAGAGTATGCGTGCGTTCGTTTATCGATGCCTATTACTCTTGTGGTCCATCAAGCCATTCTATCGTGGAATGACTAGGAGAAACAAACTCCAGTACCTCTTCCATATCTAGGATTGGGTCAAAACAATTGTACTCCGCAGATCAAAATGTCAATCCAGCTTTTGCTCTGTTCTACCTTGGAGTATTACCATCTTTTATATCGGGATTGTTATAGGAATTGCACACCATCCTATGAACTCTTGGTACAGTGATACTTTTGCCATCATTGTTCATTCCTCGGTTCCTGTGTTATTGTAACCAGAATGCCGACAAATGAATCATGGCGTGTCAAATCAATACTGCTAGCAACTCTGTTGCTTGGTAGTTAAAGGATAATAATTTCATTCTTAGCGTGTTGGTTCTTGAATCATCATTCTAAGACTGATCGTGCTATCTAGTCCTTATTTCCGGTGCACCCTTCGATCAATGAGTTAGGATTGTGTCAAGTCCTCACTCATTTGATCATATCGTCTTGCCCTGAAAAGCAAGATTGTTCTCGATCTTAGTAACATATCGGTGGTTCGTGATTTTCCGAATATCTTCTCGAAAGTATCACCAGGTTGTCACCTGACTGTTATGTTAAGCTCGTGATCAAGTTGGTTTATCCTGTAAACCACCCTTTCTCCAAGAATCCGTGTTGGATACCCCTGAGCTAGTTGGTTAAGCTATGCATCAACTTGGAGAGTTGGAAGATAGAAGCTTGTCCGATATAGTTCATTATAAGGGATGTCTTGTATGTGTGTTGAAGAAAGTTGATATTTTCATCGACTGAACCTCGTGATCAGTTAATGGACCTATCATTTTATCCAACCTTTGATTGGAGTATGGGCTATCATCCAATCAGACCAGAACCAACGATATTCGTAATGTTGTCTTACTCGTGGTTGATCCCTCGAGTATACACCATTATATCTTTTGGGTCTGACCCATGCTATCACTTGTTCACTTAACTATGGAATTCCTTTTAAAAGGAAACCCAGATGAATTGTTGTTGAGCCCATTGACAACATCCTTATCTCCTCCATGATTTTGTTGGACATTAAGCTAGTGTTGGAAACTTTTGAAAGCATTTTCTTCATGCTAGCTCATGAAGTATTTGTTTGATGAAAGGAGTGACTTCCTCTTATACACGTGCATTTGGTGAAAGTTGCCGCCGTGAATTTGAGAAAGTTAGTTTTGCTTCCTCTAGAATCATCCCAAGTCAGTCATGCATACGTGCGAAGTATTCTATGGTCTGGAGATTTGCAACCTCCATTCTATATGTATATCCTAGCACACCAAGCCACTAATTGAGTTGTTCAAAGATAAAGGAGTCTGTCCAAGGTGAACTCTTTGGACTTCCACCCGTGGAGACTTCGATGTCATTAATGATGGTTCCCCCTCCTGAACTCGGTAGTGTTTTATTATAAGACTACTTTGTGGTCATGCTTGTCTTGGACAACATGTTCACATGTTTTTAGCAGAACCATCTCATGTTTTGGAGCTTGCTATCGTAGTTCATCTCCCGAGAATCCCGCAACGTCATCTCGTCGATTTGTGTTGCAAACTTTCATTTTTCTTCCTAGACTCGATGAGTCTGGAATATCCTGACACCAACCAGATCTGAATCTCAGGCAGATATGATGGTTTGGAACATTTCCCAAGAACTATAATATCGGTCCCTCGAAAACCGGTAAAGTGGATGTCGTGGCCAACACACCCAGCCGGAAGACCTGTTATTATAATATCTTGATTGAGGAAGTTGGCCACCTCCCCATAGGGATTTTGTAGGATTTACTCCCTAGTTGCCCCTATGGATTTTGAGATCCCGAAGTCCGACCTTTTTACTTGATGTTCTAGATATCAAACCATATCTATGAATGGGTTACGCTAGCACATCAAGGAGAACATTAGAAGCGGAGTGATAAATGTCTCTCGGTCGATCGTCCAGATTTTGTTCCTTGGCTCGCTAAGGTGAAATCTGAGAAAGTGTTATCCTCCTTTGCATCTGCATCGTCCATCGCTATTCATCATGGTAGTATGTTGTGTTGTCAGCATCCTTGACACGGATGTTGGTAAAACCTTGATGATTATGGAAATGCTCAAGTTCATGAGAGCACGCACAAGCGCTACGTGTTATCATCGGCTCTAACTGGGATTCCTCTCGGTTTCCTCGGCAATGCTATGACCTTTTCAAACAGTGAATTCACTCTCTATTGTTGGGTTCTTCCCCAGTTACCAGAATCATTCCCAGCATTTGCATTTTGTTCCCAGCTTGCACCGCCAATGTGCCATTCTACCATGGGTCTCTTCCATTTCCGGTGATAAGCAAATTCATCCATTACGTTGTCTTCAACAAGGTAATCCACATCATCCAAGTTTGAGTATGCCATTCTACCGACCCCCTCCAAACGATCGCTCGAGAATTGTCTTAGGCTGGTTTAAAGAGTTTCAATGATCTCTGAATCAAAAGTAATTCTTTTTGGCACTTAAGGGGATATCTCTACGAGTCACCTTCCCTAAGGTGTATCGTTATGGTATCATGGCAACTCAACTCCTCGCTACATTGACAATCGTTTACCACCTTCTTAAGCGTGAAATTGTTGTCTACCTAGTGAACCTTCGTTATCCGTTTCTTTCCACCCCTCTTAATGTGTATCTCGTGTCTCAACCCGAGAGATGGTCCTATGTCACATTCCGTGAGTTGTTCGATCTTCGAGAGGATCGACCCTTCTAGAGTCTCCTTCTTCCCTCCATGTCATGATGACAGGATTTCTCAGAGCAGGGCTTCAAGACAATGATGGTGTTCAAATCAACGTTCATTTGAAGTGCACCCTGGTTCATGAAGATTATACTAGTTTGCGTTTTCCCTTCGTCTTACCCTACCCTTGAATCTCGGGTCGAGATTCTTGTTTAGTGGAGGTGAGTTGTCACATCCCTAGTTCTGGCCTGTCCTATGCCTGCTTCCATCTGAGCATCATGTTTAAATTTTTGAAACCTGAACTGAGGAATTTTGGAAGCCTCAAAAACTTAAATAAAAGAAGGGCAAAAACCCTAAAAATCTCATTCATCGCTCCAAAATGCTCTTCTTAAATGTTTGATAATTTTTGGTAAGGGTTCTGGTCCCAACCAAAATATTGAACATTTTTAAGGATTTATTTTTGGGACTTTGAATTTAAATCATTAGCTATTTGAATTTGAATTATATTCATATAACTAGAATATAATTTCAAATACCCCTGAAATATTTTATGAGCTTTTGAAAAGTCCATATAGCAAAATAAAAATATTCAGAGGAGCTTTTGGCATTGTTTGAATTATTTTAAATTCAAAAACAGTAGCAAAAGATTAAATAAAAATAAAACAAACAAAACAATAAAACAGGAGAGAGAGGAAACCTACCTGGGCCACTTACCCGCAGCCTACCTGGCGCCACCAACCGGCCCAGCCGGCCCAGCCCATCTCCACCCCCTCCCCTGTCGTCTTCCTCCCTCGCCAGAAGGACAGAGGCGAGGCATGGCGCGCGCCCGAGAGGCCTCGGCCACCTCCTGCTTCCTCTTCGACGCCCGGAGACGCCATGCACCTCCCTGCCTCTCTTCCTCACTCTCCCACGTCCTCATCCTCTCCCCGGAACACTCTCCCCCTCCTCTGTTCTCCTCACCCGAATGGAGCCGCCGCCACCGACGAGAGCCACCGTGGCTACCGGCCACCCCACGCCTCACCGACGCCCCAGGTAGCTCTGCCCCGACCCCCTCTTCCTCCCCACCGATCCACGGCCCTCCGGAAGCCCTGCAGCGTCGCCCTCAAGCTCGCCCCCAACCTTCGGCCGCCGGCGAACTTTCGAGGATTCGCGAGCTCCAGCCCCTCCCCGGCCTCGCCGTTGCCTCCACCAGATCCACTGTGAGCTACTCTTCCATTCCCCCTCCTCCTCGCGCTCGTTCCCGTACTCTAGCCACCCTAACCACCTTGCCGAGCGCTCCTCGCCGCCGGCCATGGCACCGCCGTGGCCACAGGTGTCTTAGCTCGCATCTGAGCACGCCCTCGGGCTTGAGATGTTCCCAGGAGCCGAAAACTCCCATCGGTTCGTCCGTAGCCGCACCATAGCATCGTCTTAGGCGATGCCCGAGCTCCGGTCGCCGCCTCTCTCGCCGTAGTTGCCGCTACCGGCCACCCCAGCCGCGGCCACAGCCACCGCTGGCTGCGCCGCGTCGCGGACGTTCTAATGAGCCAAACCGCGCGCCAAACCATCGCCCCTAGCTCAAATCCGAGCCGCGCCGCCGTGCGGAATGGTCGCCGCCGGCGATACTCCGGCGACTGCCGACGGGGCACGCTTAATTAGTGTTAATGGCCCCACTAATTAAACCCACAGCCACTGACAGTGGGCCCCACCCCTGGTCAAACCCCAGTCAGTGCTGGGTTTGACCGGGATTAGCTCTTGTGTCACTGACGTGTGGCCCCCACACGTCAGGTTTGACCTGGGGCGCCCAGTTGACCCTGCTGACGTCACTGTGACGTGGTGCTGACGCCATAATTCATTTCTGGATTTATATTATTCAGGAAATTCCAGAAAATTGTATAAACTTCTAAAAATTATAGAAATTCAACCGTAACTCCAAATTAAATAATTTATATATGAAAAATTATCAGAAAAATTCAAGGAATCCATCTGTACCATTTTCATGCATGTTAGAACAACTTATAGCTGCTGTTTAGCACAAATCAATTAAATGGCATTTAAATAATCACATATGGGGTTTGAATTTGAATCTTGTATTCAAACCAACTTCATTTAATCTGTTGCTAGTTGCATTAGCCCAAAACACATTCATTTTGCCATGTCATGATCATGCATCATATTGTGCATTGCATTGATTGTGTTCCCTTCTGTGTTGCCGGTATTTGTCCCCTCTCGATAGACGTGATACCGATGATGTGATTGTTGACACTGATGAAGACTCAATGTTATCTTCAGAAGTGCCAGGAAAGCAAAACCCCCTTGTTCATTCCGATACAATCCTACTCTCTCGCTCCTGCTCTCTTTTATTGCATTAGGACAACAATGATTCAACTATTACTTGCTGCGGTAGCCGAACCCCTTTATCCTTTGCATGACCTGTCATTGCCACAATAAATAGATGAAACCCACTAGCATGAGTAGGAGTTGTTTGAGCCCTGTTGTGCCTACTCATTCATGCTTGTTTGTCATGCCTGCTACTGCTTAGAGTTGAGTCAGGTCCGATTCATCGGGAATGAATCAGAGGTGTGTGAACATGTCCTACGGTGTGTGAGCTAAGCGTGTGAACACGATTTGGTAAAGGTAGCGGTGAGAGGCCATGTAGGAGTACATGGTGGGTTGTCTCATTGCAGCCGTCCTCAGGAACTGAGTTCTGTGTTTGTGATCCATGATTCAGCTACTACCATACATTGGGCCCTAAAATATGACCCCGCTCGACTTCTTATTCACCCTTGTCCTCTGTCCAGGAGTTGCAAGTAGTTTCTGGTGTTTGTAGCCTACCGGAGGCCGCGGACAGCGCTGACCGTAGGGGTGGGCTGTGATGCGGTAGGTACGTGGCCGGGTGTACCGAATACCCATTAGGTATTTCGGGAACCCTGTTCACATCGTTCGGGGCCGTATGGGAAACCTCGACCGGACTCCCTGCGGATGGAACCTGGATAGGCGATAAACCTGGACTAGAGGCTTAGGTGTTTAGGTAGGTCATGGTCTACACCCACGTCGGCTTTCGCTTGAAGTCTGCCGAGCACATGTCGTGTGCAGACGCTAAGTGGTGGAAACATGTATGAAGAAGTACACCCCTGCAGGGTTAACATCATCTATTCGAATAGCCGTGTCCGCGGTAAAGGACTTCTGGGTTGCTTATATCAGTTCATAGACAAGTGAAAGTGGATACTTTAAAATGCGCAAGATAAGCGTGAGTGCTATGGATGGCGTTCTCGTAGGGAGACGGGAGCGGATCCATAGTGGTGTATTGATATGGTGAATATGTGGACTCGTGTGCGCCACCTCAAAAGAGTCGCTTGCAGTCGTAGTTTAGGATAGCCACCGAGTCAAAGCTGGCTTGCTGCAGTTAAACCCCACCATCCCCTTGTTGAAAATGATGCATATGTAGTTAGTTCTGATGTAAGTCTTGCTGGGTACATTTGTACTCACGTTTGCCTATTTTATGTTTTTGCAGAGAGACTTCAGTCTCACTAGTAGTTCCACGTGGACTTCGACGTTTAGCTTGTTACCTCAGCTACGATCTTGTGCCCCGGTAGGATCTGATAGATAGTCAGGCTTCTCAGCCTTTTTCATTTATAGATGTCTGTACCCAGACATGATAGCTTCCGCTTGTGCTTTGACTTGTATGCTCTGAGTGTTGGGTCATGAGACCCATGTTTGTAATATCTCGCTCCTCGGAGCCTAATGAATAAAGTACTTGTGTCGTAGAGTCATGTTGTGATGCTTCGTTGTATTTGCACATATCGAGCATATTGTGTGTGTGATTGAAATGCTTGGTATGTGTGGGATCTGACTATCTAGTTGTTTATCTTTAGTAGCCTCTCTTACCGGGAAATGTCTCCTAGTGTTACCGCTGAGCCATGGTAGCTTGCTACTGCTCTGGAACACTTAGGCTGGCCGGCATGTGTCCTTCTTCGTTCCTGTGTCTGTCCCTTCGGGGAAATGTCACGCTTTGAGTACCGGAGTCCTGTTAGCCCGCTACAGCCCGGTTTACCGGAGTCCTGCTAGCCCAGTGCTACAGCCCGGTCCCACTTGCTGATGACCGACACGTTCGAAGCTGGGTCATGGATGCCTGTCCCTGTAAGTCTGTGCCACTTTGGGTTTACGACTAGTCATGTCAGCCCGGGCTCTTTATCATATGGATGCTAGCGACACTATCATATACGTGAGCCAAAAGGCGCAAACGGTCCCGGGAAAAGGTAAGACGACACCCGTGGGGATACCGTGCGTGAGGCCGCAAAGTGATATGAGGTGTTACCAGCTAGATCGATGTGACATCGAGTCGGGGTCCTGACAGCGTTGGCATCAGAGCCGGACTGCCTGTAGGTTCTCCAAGCCAAACTGGTCGATGTTGAGTCTAGAAATTCTTTAGTTATATGTAGGGGAATTGTTTGTGGGTTGGAACGTAAGGCTCTTTTTTTACTCCTTATACCTTATGACATTCTGATCTGAGTCAGTCCATTCTTCCACCCCAGCTCGTATCCGAGCCCACTGACGTGCTCATCGTGATCTCAGGAGTCCGTAGCACGCCCCAGCTCCTCCTGCCGTGCTTCCTAACCCCGACCCCGAGATTGCCCGAACTCCGGCAGCCGCAAAGGAGCTCGCCGCCGGCAGCTCCGGCCACCCCAGCTGCTGTCACTTACCTCTTTAGATGCGCCTTCCTCCCAGGAACCCGTAGGAGCAAACCGCACGTCAAATGGTGCTCCGTAGCGAGCGCACGGCGCACCTCCGCTGTCGGCCGTGGTCGTCGCCGGCGACACTCCGGCGACTGCCGACGTGGCACGCCTAATTAGCACTAATGACGCTCTAAACACCCCCCCACAGCCACTGACAGTGGGCCCCGTAGTGGGTCAAAGCCCGGGTCAACGCGGGATTAGCCCCTGTGTCACTGACGTGTGGACCCCACACGTCAGGTTTGACCTGGACCGCCCGTTGACCTGCTGAGGTCAGCATGAGGTCATGCTGACGCCATAATTCATTTTCTGGAATTAT